>NC_086197.1:30282088-30600745 GCF_035770615.1 Melospiza melodia melodia
CAGATTGCAGGAGCCACTTGGTAGTATCAAATTAGCCCAACTTGGCACTGGTGCCATCATGGGTCTGGTAAACATCCTGCCTATCTTAGCTTTTCAGGAGCCGGCCGGTCACTCCCTGCCATAGGCCCCCAGAGAAATACCTCGGCCCGTTTCCCTGGCAAACAAAATTAAGCTGCCCCTCTTCTGGATGGCAGATTGCAGGAACCACTTGCTACTATCAAACCAGCCCAACTTGGCACTGGTGCCACCTTGGCTCTGGGAACCATGCTGCGTAACGTAGATTCTAAGAGGACAGGCGGACACTCCCAGCCACAGGCCTCTAAACAAAAACAACGGCGCGTTACCCTGGAAAACAAAACTCGCCTGCCAACTTTTTGATGGCAGATTGCAGGAGCCACTTGGTACTATCAAACCAGCCCAACTTGGCACTGGTGCCACCATGGGTCTGGTCACCATCCTGCCTATCGTAGCTTTTCAGGAGCCAGCCGGTCACTCCCAGCCATAGGCCCTCAGACAAATACCTCGGCCCGTTTCCCTGGCAAACAAAAGTAAGCTGCCCCGCTTCTGGATGGCAGATTGCAGGAGCCACATGGTACTATCAAACCAGGCCAACATGGCACTGGTGCCACCTTGGCTCTGGGAACCATCCTGCCTATCGTGGATTTTCAGGCGCCAGCCGGCCACTCTCAGCCATATGCCCCAAAACACAAACCACGGCCCTTTTCTCTGGTAAACAAAACTCAACTGCCCCTCTTCTGGATGGCAAATTGCAGGAGCCACTTGGTACTACGAAAACAGCCCGACTTGGCAGTCATGCCACCTTGGGTCAGGGAACCATCCTGCGTATCGATGTTTTTAAGGAGTCAGCCGGCAACGTCCAGCCATATACCCCCAAAAAAAACCCACGGAACTTTTCTCCAGCAAGCAAAAATCCGCTGCCCCGCGTCTGGATGGCAGATTGCAGGAGCTATTTAGTATTATCAAACCAGCCCGACTTGGCACTGGTGCCACCATCGGTCTGGTCACCATCCTGCCTATCGTAGCTTTTCAGGAGCCAGCCGGTCACTCTCAGCCATAGGCCCCAAACACAAACCACGGCCCTTTTCTCTGGAAAACAAAATTCAACTGCCCCTCTTCTGGATGGCAGATTGCAGGAGCCACTGGGTACTATGAAACCAGCCCGACTTGGCACTGGTGCCACCTTGGGTCTGGGAACCATGCTGCGTATCATGGATTTTCAGGAGCCAGCCATCCACTGCAAGCCACAGGCCCCGAAACACAAACAACAGCCTTTTTCTCTGGCAAACAAAATTCAGCTGCCCCGCTTCTGGATGGCAGATTGCAGGAACCACTTGGTTCTAACAAACCAGCCCGACTTGGCACTGGTGCCACCTTGGGTCTGGGAACCATCCTGCGTATCGTGGATTCTAAGGAGCCAGCTGGCCACTCCCAGCCACAGGCCCCAAAACACACACAACGGCGCTTTTCCCTGGAAAACAAAACTCGTCTGCCAGCTTTTTGATGGCAGATTGCAGGAGCCACTTGGTACTATCAAACCAGCCCAACTTGGCACTGGTGCCACCATGGGTCTGGTCACCATCCTGCCTATCGTAGCTTTTCAGGAGCCAGCCGGTCACTCCCAGCCATAGGCCCCCAGACACAAACCTCGGCCCGTTTCCCTGGCAAACAAAAGTAAGCTGCCCCGCTTCTGGATGGCAGATTGCAGGAGCCACTTGTTATTATCAAACCAGCCCGACTTGGTACTGGTGCCACCTCTGGTCTGGGAACCATCCTGGGTATCGTGGATCCTAAGGAGCCAGCCGGCCACTCCCAGCCACAGGCCCCCAAACAAAAACAACGGCGATTTTCCCTGGAAAACAAAACTCGCCTGACAACTTTTTGATGGCAGATTGCAGGAACCACTTGGTACTATCAAACCAGCCCAACTTGGCACTGGTGCCACCTTGGGTCTGGGAACCATGCTGCGTATTGTGGATTCTAAGGAGCCAGCCGGCCACTCCAGCCACAGGCCCGCAGACACAAACAACGGCGCTTTTCCCTGGAAAACAAAACTCGCCTGCCAACATTTTGATGGCAGATTGCAGGAGCCACTTGGTACTATGAAATCAGCCGAACATGGCACTGGTGCCACCATGGGTCTGGTCACCATCCTGCCTATCGTAGCTTTTCAGGAGCCAGCCGGTCACTCCCAGCCATAGGCCCCCAGACACAAAGCTCGGCCCGTTTCCCTGGCAAACAAAAGTAAGCTGCCCCGCTTCTGGATGGTAGATTGCAGGAACCATTTGCTACAATCAAACCAGCCCAACTTGGCACTGGTGCCACCTCAGGTCTGGGAACCATCCTGCGTATTTTGGATTCTAAGGAGCCAGCCGGCCACTCCCAGCCACAGGCCCCCAAACACAAACAACGGCGCTTTTCCCTGGAAAACAAAACTCGCCTGCCAACATTTTGATGGCAGATTGCAGGAGCCACTTGGTACTATCAAACCAGCCCAACTTGGCACTGGTGCCACCATGGGTCTGGTCACCATCCTGCCTATCGTAGTTTTTCAGGGGGCAGCCGGTCACTCCCAGCCATAGGCCCCCAGACAAAAATCTCGGCCCGTTTCCCTGGCAAACAAAAGTAAGCTGCCCCGCTTCTGGATGGCAGATTGCAGGACGCACTTGGTAGTATCAAACCAGCCCAACTTGGCACTGGTGCCACCTCAGGTCTGGGAACCATGCTGCGTATCGTGGATTCTAATTAGCCATCCGGCCACTCCCAGCCACAGGCCCCCAAACAAAAACAACGGCGCTTTTCCCTGGATAACAAACTCGCATGCCAACTTTTTGATGGCAGATTGCAGGAGCCACTTGGTACTATCAAACCAGCCCAACTTGGCACTGGTGCCACCATGGGTCTGGTAACCATCCTGCCTATCGTAGCTTTTCAGGAGCCAGCCGGTCACTCCCAGCCATAGGCCCCCAGACAAAAACCTCGGCCCTTTTCCCTGGCAAACAAAAGTTAGTTAACCCGCTTCTGGATGGCAGATTGCAGGAGCCACTTTTCACCATCAAACTAGCCCGACTTGGCACTGGTGTCACCTCTGGTCTGGGAACCATCCTGCCTGTCGTGGATTCTAATTAGCCAGCCGGCCACTCCCAGCCACAGGCCCCCAAACACAAACAACGGCGCTTTTCCTTGGGAAACAAAACTCGCCTGCCAAGTTTTTGATGGCAGTTTGCAGGAGCCACTTGGTACTATCAAACCAGCCCAACTTGGGACTGGTGCCACCTTGGGTCTGGGAACCATCCTGCGTATCGTGGATTCTAAGGAGCCAGCCGGCCACTCCCAGCCACAGGCCCCCAAACACAAACAACGACGCTTTTCCCTGGAAAACAAAACTCGCCTGCCAACTTTTTGATGGCAGATTGCAGGAACCACTTGGTACTATCAAACCAGCCCGACTTGGCACTGGTGCCACCTTGGGTCTGGGAACCATGCTGCGTATCGTGGATTCTAAGGAGCCAGCCGGTCACTCCAGCCACAGGCCCGCAGACACAAACAACGGCGCTTTTCCCTGGAAAACAAAACTCGCCTGCCGACTTTTTGATGGCAGATTGCAGGAGCCACTTGGTACTATGAAATCAGCCGAACATGGCACTGGTGCCACCATGGGTCTGGTCACCATCCTGCCTATCGTAGCTTTTCAGGAGCCAGCCGGTCACTCCCAGCCATAGGCCCCCTGACACAAAGCTCGGCCCGTTTCCCTGGCAAACAAAAGTAAGCTGCCCCGCTTCTGGATGGCAGATTGCAGGACGCACTTGGTACTATAAAACCAGCCCGACGTGGCACTGGTGCCACCTCAGGTCTGGGAACCATCCTGCGTATCGTGTGTTCTAAGGAGCCAGCCGGCCACTCCCAGCCACAGGCCCCCAAACACAAACAACGGCGCTTTTCCCTGGAAAACAAAACTCGCCTGCCGACATTTTGATGGCAGATTGCAGGAGCCACTTGGTACTATCAAACCAGCCCAACTTGGCACTGGTGCCACCATGGGTCTGGTCACCATCCTGCCTATCGTAGCTTTTCAGGAGGCAGCCGGTCACTCCCAGCCATAGGCCCCGAGACACAAAGCTCGGACCGTTTCCCTGGCAAACAAAAGTAAGCTGCCCCGCTTCTGGATGGCAGATTGCAGGAGCCACTTTGCACCATCATACTAGCCCGACTTGGCACTGGTGCCACCTTGGGTCTGGGAACCATCCTGCGTATCGTGGATTCTAAGCAGCCAGCCGTCCACTCCCAGCCACAGGCCCCCAAACACAAACAACGGCGCTTTTCCCTGGAAAATAAAAACTCGCCTGCCAAATTTTGACGGCAGATTGCAGGAGCCACTTGGTACTATCAAATCAGCCCAACTTGGGACTGGTGCCACCATGGGTCTGGTCACCATCCTGCCTATCGTAGCTTTTCAGGAGCCAGCCGGTCACTCCCAGCCATAGGCCCCCAGACAAAAACCTCGGCCCGTTTCCCTGGCAAACAAAAGTAAGCTGCCCTGCTTCTGGATGGCAGATTGCAGGAACCACTTGGTACTATCAAACCAGCAAAACTTGGCACTGGTGCCACCTTGGGTCTGGATACCATGCTGCGTATCGTGGATTCTAAGGAGCCAGCCGGCCACTCCCAGCCACAGGCCCCCAAACACAAACAACGGCGCTTTTCCCTGGAAAACAAAACTCTCCTGCCAACTTTTTGATGGCAGATTGCAGGAGCCACTTGGTTTTATCAAATCAGCCCAACTTGGCACTGGTGCCACCATGGGTCTGGTCACCATCCTGCCTATCTTATCTTTTCAGGAGCCAGCCGGTCACTCCCCGCCATAGGCCCCCAGACAAAAAGCTCGGCCCGTTTCCCTGGCAAACAAAATTAAGCTGCCCCGCTTCTGGATGGCAGATTGCAGGAGCCACTTTGCATCATCAAACTAGCCCGTCTTGGCACTGGTGCCACCTCTGGTCTGGGAACCATCCTGCGTATCGTGGATTCTAATTAGCCAGCCGGCCACTCCCTACCACAGGCCCCCAAACACAAACAACGGCGCTTTTCCCTGGAAAACAAAACTCGCCTACCAACTATTTGATGGCAGATTACAGGAGCCACTTGGTACTATCAAACCAGCCCAACTTGGCACTGGTGCCACCATGGGTCTGGTCACCATCCTGCCTATCGTAACTTTTCAGGAGCCAGCCGGTCACTCCCAGCCATAGGTCCCCAGTCACAAACCTCGGCCCGTTTCCCTGGCAAACAAAAGTAAGCTGCCCCGCTTCTGGATGGCAGATTGCAGGAGCCACTTGGTACTATCAAACCAGCCCGACTTGGCACTGGTGCCACCTCTGGTCTGGGACCCATCCTGCGTATCATGGATTCTAAGGAGCCAGTCGGCCACTCCCAGCCACAGGCCCCCAAACACAATCAACGGCCCGTTTCCGTGGCAAACAAAAGTAAGCTGCCCCGCTTCTGTATGGCAGATTGCAGGAACCACTTGGTAGTATCAAACCAGCACAACTTGGCACTGGTGGCACCTCTTGTCTGGTAACCATGCTGCGTATCATGGTTTCTAAGGAGCCAGCCGGGCACTCCCAACCACAGGTCCCCAAACACAAACAATGGCGCTTTTCCCTGGAAAACAAAACTCGCCTGCCAACTTTTTGATGGCAGATTGCAGGAGCCACTTGGTACTATCAAACCAGCCCAACTTGGCACTGGTGCCACCATGGGTCTGGTCACCATCCTGCCTATCGTAGCTTTTCAGGACCCAGCCGGTCACTCCCTGCCATAGGCCCCGAGACAGAAAGCCCGGCCCGTTTCCCTGGCAAACAAAAGTAAGCTGCCCCGCTTCTGGATGGCAGATTGCAGGAGCCACTTTGTACTATCAAACCAGCCCGACTTGGCACTGGTGCCACCTCTGGTCTGGGAACCATGCTGCGTATCGTGGATTTTAAGGAGCCAGTCGGCCACTCCCAGCCATACGCCTCCAAACACAAACAACGGTCCATTTCCCTGGCAAACAAAAGTAAGCTGCCCCGCTTCTGGATGTCAGATTGCAGGAACCACTTGTTGCCAAGTTGGGGTGGTTTGATAGTACCAAGTGGCTCCTGCAATCTGCCATCAAAAAGTTGGCAAGCGAGTTTTGTTTTCCAGGGAAAAGCGCCGTTGTTTGTGTTTGGGGGCCTGTGGCTGGGAGTGGCCAGCTGTCTCCTTAGAATCCACGATACGCAGGATGGGTCCCAGACCAGAGGTGGCACCAGTGCCAAGTCGGGCTGGTTTGATGGTGCAAAGTGACTCCTGCAATCTGCCATCCAGAAGCGGGGTAGCTTACTTTTGTTTGCCAGGGAAACGGGTAGAGCTTTGTGTCTGGGGGCCTATGGCTGGGAGTGACCGGCTGGCTCCTGAAAAGCTACGATAGGCAGGATGGTGACCAGACCCATGGTGGCACCAGTGCCAAGTTGGGCTGGTTTGATAGTACCAAGTGGCTCCTGCAATCTGCCATCAAAAAGTTGGCAGGTGAGTTTTGTTTTCCAGGGAAAAGCACCGTTGTTTGTGTTTGGGGGCCTGTGGCTGGGAGTGGCCAGCTGGCTCCTTAGAATCCACGATACGCAGGATGGTTCCCAGACCAGAGGTGGCACCAGTGCCATGTTGGCCTGGTTTGATAGTACCATGTGGCTCCTGCAATCTGCCATCCAGAAGCGGGGCAGCTTACTTTTGTTTGCCAGGGAAACGGGCCGAGATATTTGTCTGGGGGCCTATGGCTGGGAGTGAGCGGCTGGCTCCTGAAAAGCTATGATAGGCAGGATGGTGACCAGACCCATGGTGGCACCAGTGCCAAGTTGGGCTGGTTTGATAGTACCAAGTGGCTCCTGCAATCTGCCATCAAAAAGTTGGCCGGCCAGTTTTGTTTTCCAGGGAAAAGCGCCGTTGTTCTTGTTTAGAGGCCTGTGGCTGGGAGTGGCCGGCAGCCTCCTTTGAACCCAGGATACGCAGGATGGTTCCCAGAGCCAAGGTGGCACCAGTGCCAAGTTGGGCTGGTTTGATAGTACCAAGTGGCTCCTGCAATCTGCCATCCAGAAGCGGGTCAGCTTACTTTTGTTTGCCAGGGAAACGGGCCGAGGTTTGTGTCTGGGGGCCTATGGCTGGGAGTGACCGGCTGGCTACTGAAAAGCTACGATAGGCAGGATGGTTACCAGACTCATGGTGGCACCAGTGCCAAGTCGGGCTGGTTTGATAATACTAAATAGCTCCTGAAATCTGCCATTCAGACGCGGGGCAGCGGATTTTTGTTTGCTGGAGAAAAGTTCCGTGGTTTTTTTTTGGGGGTATATGGCTGGACGTGGCCGGCTGGCTCCTTAAAAAGATCGATACGCAGGATTGTTCCCTGACCCAAGGTGGCATCACTGCCAAGTCGGGCTGTTTTCGTAGTACCAAGTGCGTCCTGCAATTTGCCATCCAGAAGAGGGGCAGTTGAGTTTTGTTTGCCAGAGCAAAGGGCCGTGGTATGTGTTTGGGGGCATATGGCTGAGAGTGGCCGGCTGGCCCCTGAAAATCCACGATAGGCAGGATGGTTCCCAGAGCCAAGGTGGCACCAGTGCCATGTTGGCCTGGTTTGATAGTACCATGTGGCTGCTGTAATCTGCCATCCAGAAGCGGGGCAGCTTACTTTTGTTTGCCAGGGAAACGGGCCGAGATATTTGTCTGGGGGCCTATGGCTGGGAGTGACCGGCTGGCTCCTGAAAAGCTACGATAGGCAGGATGGTTACCAGACCCATGGTGGCACCAGTACCAAGTTGGGCTGGTTTGATAGTACCAAGTGGCTCCTGCAATCTGCCATCAAAAATTTGGCAGGCGAGTTTTGTTTTCCAGGGAAAAGCGCCGTTGTTTTTGTTTAGAGGCCTGTGGCTGGGAGTGGCCGCCTGTCCTCGTAGAATCTACGTTACGCAGCATGGTTCCCAGAGCCAAGGTGGCACGAGGGCCAAGTCGGGCAGGTTTGATAGTACCAAATGCATCCTGCAATCTGCCATCCAAAAGCGGGGCAGTTTACTTTTGTTTGCCAGAGAAACGGGCCGAGGTTTGTGTCTGGGGGCCTATGGCAGGGAGTGACCGGCTGGCTCCTGAAAAGCTACGATAGGCAGGATGTTTACCAGACCCATGGTGGCACCAGTGCCAAGTTGGGCTGGTTTGATAGTACCAAGTGGCTCCTGCAATCTGCCATCAAAATGTTGGCAGGCGAGTTTTGTTTTCCAGGGAAAAGCGCCGTTGTTTGTGTTTGGGCGCCTGTGGCTCAGAGTGGCCGGGTGGCTGCTTGGAATCCACGATACGCAGGATGGTTCCCAGACCCAAGGTGGCACCAGTGCCAAGTCGGGCTGGTTTGACACTACCAAGTGGCTCCTGCAATCTGCCATCCAGAATCGGGGCAGCCAAATTTTGTTTGCCAGGGAAACGGTCCGAGGTTTGTGTCTGGGGGACTATGGCTGGGAGTGACCGGCTGGCTCCTGAAATGCTACAATAGGCAGGATGGTTCCCAGACCCATAGTGGCACCAGTGCCAAGTTGGGATGATTTGATAGTACCAAGTGGCTCCTGCAATCTGCCATCAAAAAGCTGGCAGGCGAGTTTTGTTTTCCAGGGAAAAGCGCCGTTGTTTGTGTTTGGGGGCCTGTGGCTGGGAGTGGCCGGCTGGCTCCTTAGAATCCACGATATGCAGGATTGTTCCCAGACCCAAGGTGGCACC
Source organism: Melospiza melodia melodia (assembly GCF_035770615.1). Taxonomy (NCBI): domain Eukaryota; kingdom Metazoa; phylum Chordata; class Aves; order Passeriformes; family Passerellidae; genus Melospiza; species Melospiza melodia. Next base: position 30,290,870 of record NC_086197.1, read on the forward strand.
AGTGCCAAGTCGGGCTGGTTTGATGGTGCAAAGTGGCTCCTGCAATCTGCCATCCAGACGCGGGGCAGCGGATTTTTGTTTCCATGAGAAATGGTCCGTGGTTTGTGTTTGGGGGTATATGGCTGGGCGTGGCCGGCTGGCCCCTTAAAAAGCTCGATATGCAGGATGGTTCCCTGACACAAGGTGGCACCAGTGCCACGTCGGGCGGTTTTCGTAGTACAAAGTGCGTCCTAAAAATTTGCCATCCAGAAGAGGGGCAGTTGAGTTTTGTTTGCCAGAGAAAAGGGCCGTGGTTTGTTTTTGGGGGCATATGGCTGAGAGTGGCCGGCTGGCCCCTGAAAAACCACGATAGGCAGGATGGTTCCCAGACCAGAGGTGTCACCAGTGCCAAGTCGGGCTGGTTTGATAGTACTAAATAGCTCCTGCAATCTGCCATGCAGAAGCGGGGCAGCTTACTTTTGTTTGCCAGGGAAACGGGCCGAGGTTTGTGTCTGGGGGCCTATGGCTGGGAGTGACCGACTGGCTCCTGAAAAGCTACGATAGGCAGGATGGTGACCAGACCCATGGTGGCACCAGTGCCAAGTTGGGCTGGTTTGATAGTACCTAGTGGCTCCGGCAATCTGCCATCAAAATGTTGTCAGGCGAGTTTTGTTTTCCAGGGAAAAGCGCCGTTGTTTGTGTTTGGGGGCCTGTGGCTGGGAGTGGCCAGCTGGCTCCTTAGAACCCACGATACGCAGGATGGTTCCCAGACCAGAGGTGGCACCAGTGCCAAGTTGGGCTGGTTTGATGGTGCAAAGTGGCTCCTGCAATCTGCCATCCAGAAGCGGGGTAGCTTACTTTTGTTTGCCAGGGAAACGGGCCGAAATATTTGTCTAGGGGCCTCTGGCTGGGGGTGGCTGGCTGGCACCTGAAAGGCTACGATAGGCAGGATGGTGACCAGACCCATGGTGGCACCAGTGCCAAGTTGGGCTGGTTTGATAGTACCAAGTGGCTCCTGCAATCTGCCATCAAATGTTTGGCAGGCGAGTTTTGTTTTCCAGGGAAAAGCACCGTTGTGTGTGTTTTGGGGCCTGTGGCTGGGAGTGGCCAGCTGGCTCCTTAGAATCCACGATACGCAGGATGGTTCCCAGACCCAAGGTGGCACCAGTGCCAAGTCGGGCTGGTTTGTTAGTACCAAGTGGTTCCTGCAATCTGCCATCCAGAAGCGGGGCAGCTGAATTTTGTTTGCCAGAGAAAAAGGCTGTTGTTTGTGTTTCGGGGCCTGTGGCTGGCAGTGGACGGCTGGCTCCTGAAAATCCATGATACGCAGCATGGTTCCCAGACCCAAGGTGGCACCAGTGCCAAGTCGGGCTGGTTTGATACTACCAAGTGCGTCCTGCAATCTGCCATCCAGAAGCGGGGCAGCTTAATTTTGTTTGCCAGGGAAACGGGCCGTGGGTTTTGTATGGGGGCCTATGGCTGAGAGTGGCCAGCTGGCTCCTGAAAATCCACGCTAGGCAGCATGGTTCCCAGATGCAAGGTGGCACCAGTGCCAAGTCGGGCTGGTTTGATGGTGCAAAGTGGCTCCTGCAATCTGCCATCCAGAAGCGGGGCAGCTGATTTTTGTTTGCCAGAGAAAAATTCCGTGGATTGTTTTTGGGGGCATATTGCTGGGCGTGGCCGGCTGGCTCCTTAAAATGCTCGATACGCATGATGGTTCCCAGGCCCAAGGTGTCACCACTACCAAGTCGGCCTGCGGTTTTAGTATCAAGTTCATCCTGCAATTTGCCATCCAGAAGAGGGGCAGTTGAGTTTTGTTTGCCAGAGAAACGGGCCGAGGTTTCTGTTTGGGGACATATGGCTGAGAGTGGCCGGGTGGCCCCTGAATATCCACGATACACAGCATGGTTCCCAGATCCAAGGTGGCACCAGTGCCAAGTTGGGCTGGTTTGATAGTCCCAAGTGTCTCCTGCAATCTGCCATCCAGAAGCGGGGCAGCTTACTTTTGTTTGCCAGAGAAATAGGCCTAGGTTTTTGTCTGGGGGCCTGTGGCTAGGAGTGGCCGGCTGGCTCCTTAGAATCCACGATACGCAGGATGTTTCCCAGACCCAAGGTGGCACCAGTGCCAAGTCGGGCTGGTTTGATAGTACCAAGTGGCTCCTGCAAACTCCATCAAAATGTTGGCAGACGTGTTTTGTTTTCCAGGGAACAGCGCCGTTGATTTTGTTTGGGGACCTGTGGCTGGGAGTGGCCGGCTGGCTCCTTAGAATCCACGATACGCAGGATGGTTCCCAGACCCAAGGTGGCACCAGTGCCAAGTCGGGCTGGTTTGATTACACCAAGTGGCTCCTGCAATCTGCCATCCAGAAGTGAGGCAGCTAAGTTTTGTTTGCCAGAAAAAAGGGCCGTGGTTTTTGTTGGGGGCCTGTGGCTGGGAGTAGCCGGCTGGCTCCTTAAAATCCACGATAGGCTGGATGGTTCCCAGACCCAAGGTGGCACCAGTGCCAAGTCGGGCTGGTTTGATAGTACCAAGTGGCTCCTGCAATCTGCCATCCAGAAGCGGTGCAGTTGAGTTTTGTTTGCCAGAGAAAAGGGCCGTGGGTTGTGTTTGGGGGCATATGGCTGGGAGTGGCCGGCTGTCTCATTAAAAAGATCGATACGCAGGATGGTTCCCAGACCCAAGGTGGCACCAGTGCCAAGTCGGGCTGTTTTTATAGTACCAAGTGCGTCCTGCAATTTGCCATCCAGAAGAGGGGCAGTGGAGTTTTGTTTGCCAGAGAATAGCGCCGTTGTTTGTGTTTGGGGGCTTGTGGCTGGGAGTGGCCGACTGGCGCCTTAGAATCTGTGTTACGCAGCATGGTTCCCAGACCAGAGGTGGCACCAGTGCCAAGTTGGGCTGGTTTGATAGTACCAAGTGGCTCCTGCAATCTGCCATCAAAAAGTTGTCAGGCGAGTTTTGTTTTCCAGGGAAAAGCGCCGTTGTTTGTATTTGGGGGCCTGTGGCTGGGAGTGGCCGGCTGGCTCCTTTGAACCCACAATACGCAGGATGGTTCCCAGACCCAAGGTGGCACCAGTGCCAAGTCGGGCTGGTTTGATAGTACCATGTGGCTCCTGCAATCTGCCATCCAGAAGCGGGGCAGCTTAATTTTGTTTGCCAGGGAAACGGGCCGTGGGTTTTGTTTGGGGGCCTATGGCTGAGAGTGGCCGGCTGGCTCCTGAAAATCCACGCTAGGCAGCATGGTTCCCAGATGCAAGGTGGCACCAGTGCCAAGTCGGGCTGGTTTGATGGTGCAAAGTGGCTCCTGCAATCTGCCATCCAGAAGCGGGGCAGCTGATTTTTGTTTGCCAGAGAAAAATTCCGTGGATTGTTTTTGGGGGCATATTGCTGGGAGTGGCCGGCTGGCTCCTTAAAATGCTCGATACGCATGATGGTTCCCAGGTCCAAGGTGTCACCACTACCAAGTCGGCCTGCGGTTTTAGTATCAAGTTCATCCTGCAATTTGCCATCCCGAAGAGGGGCAGTTGAGTTTTGTTTGCCAGAGAAACGGGCCGAGGTTTCTGTTTGGGGACATATGGCTGAGAGTGGCCGGCTGGCCCCTGAATATCCACGATACACAGCATGGTTCCCAGATCCAAGGTGGCACCAGTGCCAAGTTGGGCTGGTTTGATAGTACCAAGTGTCTCCTGCAATCTGCCATCCAGAAGCGGGGCAGCTTACTTTTGTTTGCCAGAGAAATAGGCCTAGGTTTTTGTCTGGGGGCCTGTGGCTAGGAGTGGCCGGCTGGCTCCTAAGAATCCACGATACGCAGGATGTTTCCCAGACCCAAGGTGGCACCAGTGCCAAGTCGGGCTGGTTTGATAGTACCAAGTGGCTCCTGCAAACTCCATCAAAAAGTTGGCAGGCGTGTTTTGTTTTCCAGGGAACAGCGCCGTTGATTTTGTTTGGGGGCCTGTGGCTGGGAGTGGCCGGCTGGCTCCTTAGAATCCACGATACGCAGGATGGTTCCCAGACCCAAGGTGGCACCAGTGCCAAGTCGGGCTGGTTTGATTACACCAAGTGGCTCCTGCAATCTGCCATCCAGAAGTGAGGCAGCTAAGTTTTGTTTGCCAGAAAAAAGGGCCGTGGTTTTTGTTGGGGGCCTGTGGCTGGGAGTGGCCGGCTGGCTCCTTAGAATCCACCATACGCAGGATGGTTCCCAGACCCAAGGTGGCACCAGTGCCAAGTCAGGCTGGTTTGATAGTACCAAGTGGCTCCTGCAATCTGCCATCCAGAAGCGGTGCAGTTGAGTTTTGTTTGCCAGAGAAAAGGGCCGTGGGTTGTGTTTTGGGGCATATGGCTGGGAGTGGCCGGCTGTCTCATTAAAAAGATCGATACGCAGGATGGTTCCCAGACCCAAGGTGGCACCAGTGCCAAGTCGGGCTGTTTTTATAGTACCAAGTGCGTCCTGCAATTTGCCATCCAGAAGAGGGGCAGTGGAGTTTTGTTTGCCAGAGAATAGCGCCGTTGTTTGTGTTTGGGGGCTTGTGGCTGGGAGTGGCCGACTGGCGCCTTAGAATCTGTGTTACGCAGCATGGTTCCCAGACCAGAGGTGGCACCAGTGCCAAGTTGGGCTGGTTTGATAGTACCAAGTGGCTCCTGCAATCTGCCATCCAGAAGCGGGGCAGCTTACTTTTGTTTGCCAGGGAAACGGGCCGAGGTTTGTGACTGGGGACCTATGGCTGGGAGTGACCGCCTGGCTCCTGAAAAGCTACGATAGGCAGGATGGTGACCAGACCCATGGTGGCACCAGTGCCAAGTTGGGCTGATTTGATAGTACCAAGTGGCTCCTGCAATCTGCCATCAAAAAGTTGTCAGGCGAGTTTTGTTTTCCAGGGAAAAGCGCCGTTGTTTGTATTTGGGGGCCTGTGGCTGGGAGTGGCCGGCTGGCTCCTTTGAACCCACAATACGCAGGATGGTTCCCAGACCCAAGGTGGCACCAGTGCCAAGTCGGGCTGGTTTGATAGTACCATGTGGCTCCTGCAATCTGCCATCCAGAAGCGGGGCAGCTTAATTTTGTTTGCCAGGGAAACGGGCCGTGGGTTTTGTTTGGGGGCCTATGGCTGAGAGTGGCCGGCTGGCTCCTGAAAATCCACGCTAGGCAGCATGGTTCCCAGATGCAAGGTGGCACCAGTGCCAAGTCGGGCTGGTTTGATGGTGCAAAGTGGCTCCTGCAATCTGCCATCCAGAAGCGGGGCAGCTGATTTTTGTTTGCCAGAGAAAAATTCCGTGGATTGTTTTTGGGGGCATATTGCTGGGAGTGGCCGGCTGGCTCCTTAAAATGCTCGATACGCATGATGGTTCCCAGGTCCAAGGTGTCACCACTACCAAGTCGGCCTGCGGTTTTAGTATCAAGTTCATCCTGCAATTTGCCATCCAGAAGAGGGGCAGTTGAGTTTTGTTTGCCAGAGAAACGGGCCGAGGTTTCTGTTTGGGGACATATGGCTGAGAGTGGCCGGCTGGCCCCTGAATATCCACGATACACAGCATGGTTCCCAGATCCAAGGTGGCACCAGTGCCAAGTTGGGCTGGTTTGATAGTACCAAGTGTCTCCTGCAATCTGCCATCCAGAAGCGGGGCAGCTTACTTTTGTTTGCCAGAGAAATAGGCCTAGGTTTTTGTCTGGGGGCCTGTGGCTAGGAGTGGCCGGCTGGCTCCTAAGAATCCACGATACGCAGGATGTTTCCCAGACCCAAGGTGGCACCAGTGCCAAGTCGGGCTGGTTTGATAGTACCAAGTGTCTCCTGCAATCTGCCATCCAGAAGCGGGGCAGCTTACTTTTGTTTGCCAGAGAAATAGGCCTAGGTTTTTGTCTGGGGGCCTGTGGCTCGGAGTGGCCGGCTGGCTCCTAAGAATCCACGATACGCAGGATGTTTCCCAGACCCAAGGTGGCACCAGTGCCAAGTTGGGCTGGTTTGATAGTACCAAGTGGCTCCTGCAATCTGCCATCCAGAAGCGGGGCAGCTTACTTTTGTTTGCCAGGGAAACGGGCCGAGGTTTGTGACTGGGGACCTATGGCTGGGAGTGACCGCCTGGCTCCTGAAAAGCTACGATAGGCAGGATGGTGACCAGACCCATGGTGGCACCAGTGCCAAGTTGGGCTGATTTGATAGTACCAAGTGGCTCCTGCAATCTGCCATCAAAAAGTTGTCAGGCGAGTTTTGTTTTCCAGGGAAAAGCGCCGTTGTTTGTATTTGGGGGCCTGTGGCTGGGAGTGGCCGGCTGGCTCCTTTGAACCCACAATACGCAGGATGGTTCCCAGACCCAAGGTGGCACCAGTGCCAAGTCGGGCTGGTTTGATAGTACCATGTGGCTCCTGCAATCTGCCATCCAGAAGCGGGGCAGCTTAATTTTGTTTGCCAGGGAAACGGGCCGTGGGTTTTGTTTGGGGGCCTATGGCTGAGAGTGGCCGGCTGGCTCCTGAAAATCCACGCTAGGCAGCATGGTTCCCAGATGCAAGGTGGCACCAGTGCCAAGTCGGGCTGGTTTGATGGTGCAAAGTGGCTCCTGCAATCTGCCATCCAGAAGCGGGGCAGCTGATTTTTGTTTGCCAGAGAAAAATTCCGTGGATTGTTTTTGGGGGCATATTGCTGGGAGTGGCCGGCTGGCTCCTTAAAATGCTCGATACGCATGATGGTTCCCAGGTCCAAGGTGTCACCACTACCAAGTCGGCCTGCGGTTTTAGTATCAAGTTCATCCTGCAATTTGCCATCCAGAAGAGGGGCAGTTGAGTTTTGTTTGCCAGAGAAACGGGCCGAGGTTTCTGTTTGGGGACATATGGCTGAGAGTGGCCGGCTGGCCCCTGAATATCCACGATACACAGCATGGTTCCCAGATCCAAGGTGGCACCAGTGCCAAGTTGGGCTGGTTTGATAGTACCAAGTGTCTCCTGCAATCTGCCATCCAGAAGCGGGGCAGCTTACTTTTGTTTGCCAGAGAAATAGGCCTAGGTTTTTGTCTGGGGGCCTGTGGCTAGGAGTGGCCGGCTGGCTCCTAAGAATCCACGATACGCAGGATGTTTCCCAGACCCAAGGTGGCACCAGTGCCAAGTCGGGCTGGTTTGATAGTACCAAGTGGCTCCTGCAAACTCCATCAAAAAGTTGGCAGGCGTGTTTTGTTTTCCAGGGAACAGCGCCGTTGATTTTGTTTGGGGGCCTGTGGCTGGGAGTGGCCGGCTGGCTCCTTAGAATCCACGATACGCAGGATGGTTCCCAGACCCAAGGTGGCACCAGTGCCAAGTCGGGCTGGTTTGATTACACCAAGTGACTCCTGCAATCTGCCATCCAGAAGTGAGGCAGCTAAGTTTTGTTTGCCAGAAAAAAGGGCCGTGGTTTTTGTTGGGGGCCTGTGGCTGGGAGTGGCCGGCTGGCTCCTTAGAATCCACCATACGCAGGATGGTTCCCAGACCCAAGGTGGCACCAGTGCCAAGTCGGGCTGGTTTGATAGTACCAAGTGGCTCCTGCAATCTGCCATCCAGAAGCGGTGCAGTTGAGTTTTGTTTGCCAGAGAAAAGGGCCGTGGGTTGTGTTTGGGGGCATATGGCTGGGAGTGGCCGGCTGTCTCATTAAAAAGATCGATACGCAGGATGGTTCCCAGACCCAAGGTGGCACCAGTGCCAAGTCGGGCTGTTTTTATAGTACCAAGTGCGTCCTGCAATTTGCCATCCAGAAGAGGGGCAGTGGAGTTTTGTTTGCCAGAGAATAGCGCCGTTGTTTGTGTTTGGGGGCTTGTGGCTGGGAGTGGCCGACTGGCGCCTTAGAATCTGTGTTACGCAGCATGGTTCCCAGACCAGAGGTGGCACCAGTGCCAAGTTGGGCTGGTTTGATAGTACCAAGTGGCTCCTGCAATCTGCCATCCAGAAGCGGGGCAGCTTACTTTTGTTTGCCAGGGAAACGGGCCGAGGTTTGTGACTGGGGACCTATGGCTGGGAGTGACCGCCTGGCTCCTGAAAAGCTACGATAGGCAGGATGGTGACCAGACCCATGGTGGCACCAGTGCCAAGTTGGGCTGATTTGATAGTACCAAGTGGCTCCTGCAATCTGCCATCAAAAAGTTGTCAGGCGAGTTTTGTTTTCCAGGGAAAAGCGCCGTTGTTTGTATTTGGGGGCCTGTGGCTGGGAGTGGCCGGCTGGCTCCTTTGAACCCACAATACGCAGGATGGTTCCCAGACCCAAGGTGGCACCAGTGCCAAGTCGGGCTGGTTTGATAGTACCATGTGGCTCCTGCAATCTGCCATCCAGAAGCGGGGCAGCTTAATTTTGTTTGCCAGGGAAACGGGCCGTGGGTTTTGTTTGGGGGCCTATGGCTGAGAGTGGCCGGCTGGCTCCTGAAAATCCACGCTAGGCAGCATGGTTCCCAGATGCAAGGTGGCACCAGTGCCAAGTCGGGCTGGTTTGATGGTGCAAAGTGGCTCCTGCAATCTGCCATCCAGAAGCGGGGCAGCTGATTTTTGTTTGCCAGAGAAAAATTCCGTGGATTGTTTTTGGGGGCATATTGCTGGGAGTGGCCGGCTGGCTCCTTAAAATGCTCGATACGCATGATGGTTCCCAGGTCCAAGGTGTCACCACTACCAAGTCGGCCTGCGGTTTTAGTATCAAGTTCATCCTGCAATTTGCCATCCAGAAGAGGGGCAGTTGAGTTTTGTTTGCCAGAGAAACGGGCCGAGGTTTCTGTTTGGGGACATATGGCTGAGAGTGGCCGGCTGGCCCCTGAATATCCACGATACACAGCATGGTTCCCAGATCCAAGGTGGCACCAGTGCCAAGTTGGGCTGGTTTGATAGTACCAAGTGTCTCCTGCAATCTGCCATCCAGAAGCGGGGCAGCTTACTTTTGTTTGCCAGAGAAATAGGCCTAGGTTTTTGTCTGGGGGCCTGTGGCTAGGAGTGGCCGGCTGGCTCCTAAGAATCCACGATACGCAGGATGTTTCCCAGACCCAAGGTGGCACCAGTGCCAAGTCGGGCTGGTTTGATAGTACCAAGTGTCTCCTGCAATCTGCCATCCAGAAGCGGGGCAGCTTACTTTTGTTTGCCAGAGAAATAGGCCTAGGTTTTTGTCTGGGGGCCTGTGGCTCGGAGTGGCCGGCTGGCTCCTAAGAATCCACGATACGCAGGATGTTTCCCAGACCCAAGGTGGCACCAGTGCCAAGTTGGGCTGGTTTGATAGTACCAAGTGGCTCCTGCAATCTGCCATCCAGAAGCGGGGCAGCTTACTTTTGTTTGCCAGGGAAACGGGCCGAGGTTTGTGACTGGGGACCTATGGCTGGGAGTGACCGCCTGGCTCCTGAAAAGCTACGATAGGCAGGATGGTGACCAGACCCATGGTGGCACCAGTGCCAAGTTGGGCTGATTTGATAGTACCAAGTGGCTCCTGCAATCTGCCATCAAAAAGTTGTCAGGCGAGTTTTGTTTTCCAGGGAAAAGCGCCGTTGTTTGTATTTGGGGGCCTGTGGCTGGGAGTGGCCGGCTGGCTCCTTTGAACCCACAATACGCAGGATGGTTCCCAGACCCAAGGTGGCACCAGTGCCAAGTCGGGCTGGTTTGATAGTACCATGTGGCTCCTGCAATCTGCCATCCAGAAGCGGGGCAGCTTAATTTTGTTTGCCAGGGAAACGGGCCGTGGGTTTTGTTTGGGGGCCTATGGCTGAGAGTGGCCGGCTGGCTCCTGAAAATCCACGCTAGGCAGCATGGTTCCCAGATGCAAGGTGGCACCAGTGCCAAGTCGGGCTGGTTTGATGGTGCAAAGTGGCTCCTGCAATCTGCCATCCAGAAGCGGGGCAGCTGATTTTTGTTTGCCAGAGAAAAATTCCGTGGATTGTTTTTGGGGGCATATTGCTGGGAGTGGCCGGCTGGCTCCTTAAAATGCTCGATACGCATGATGGTTCCCAGGTCCAAGGTGTCACCACTACCAAGTCGGCCTGCGGTTTTAGTATCAAGTTCATCCTGCAATTTGCCATCCAGAAGAGGGGCAGTTGAGTTTTGTTTGCCAGAGAAACGGGCCGAGGTTTCTGTTTGGGGACATATGGCTGAGAGTGGCCGGCTGGCCCCTGAATATCCACGATACACAGCATGGTTCCCAGATCCAAGGTGGCACCAGTGCCAAGTTGGGCTGGTTTGATAGTACCAAGTGTCTCCTGCAATCTGCCATCCAGAAGCGGGGCAGCTTACTTTTGTTTGCCAGAGAAATAGGCCTAGGTTTTTGTCTGGGGGCCTGTGGCTAGGAGTGGCCGGCTGGCTCCTAAGAATCCACGATACGCAGGATGTTTCCCAGACCCAAGGTGGCACCAGTGCCAAGTCGGGCTGGTTTGATAGTACCAAGTGGCTCCTGCAAACTCCATCAAAAAGTTGGCAGGCGTGTTTTGTTTTCCAGGGAACAGCGCCGTTGATTTTGTTTGGGGGCCTGTGGCTGGGAGTGGCCGGCTGGCTCCTTAGAATCCACGATACGCAGGATGGTTCCCAGACCCAAGGTGGCACCAGTGCCAAGTCGGGCTGGTTTGATTACACCAAGTGACTCCTGCAATCTGCCATCCAGAAGTGAGGCAGCTAAGTTTTGTTTGCCAGAAAAAAGGGCCGTGGTTTTTGTTGGGGGCCTGTGGCTGGGAGTGGCCGGCTGGCTCCTTAGAATCCACCATACGCAGGATGGTTCCCAGACCCAAGGTGGCACCAGTGCCAAGTCGGGCTGGTTTGATAGTACCAAGTGGCTCCTGCAATCTGCCATCCAGAAGCGGTGCAGTTGAGTTTTGTTTGCCAGAGAAAAGGGCCGTGGGTTGTGTTTGGGGGCATATGGCTGGGAGTGGCCGGCTGTCTCATTAAAAAGATCGATACGCAGGATGGTTCCCAGACCCAAGGTGGCACCAGTGGCAAGTCGGGCTGTTTTTATAGTACCAAGTGCGTCCTGCAATTTGCCATCCAGAAGAGGGGCAGTGGAGTTTTGTTTGCCAGAGAATAGCGCCGTTGTTTGTGTTTGGGGGCTTGTGGCTGGGAGTGGCCGACTGGCGCCTTAGAATCTGTGTTACGCAGCATGGTTCCCAGACCAGAGGTGGCACCAGTGCCAAGTTGGGCTGGTTTGATAGTACCAAGTGGCTCCTGCAATCTGCCATCCAGAAGCGGGGCAGCTTACTTTTGTTTGCCAGGGAAACGGGCCGAGGTTTGTGACTGGGGACCTATGGCTGGGAGTGACCGCCTGGCTCCTGAAAAGCTACGATAGGCAGGATGGTGACCAGACCCATGGTGGCACCAGTGCCAAGTTGGGCTGATTTGATAGTACCAAGTGGCTCCTGCAATCTGCCATCAAAAAGTTGTCAGGCGAGTTTTGTTTTCCAGGGAAAAGCGCCGTTGTTTGTATTTGGGGGCCTGTGGCTGGGAGTGGCCGGCTGGCTCCTTTGAACCCACAATACGCAGGATGGTTCCCAGACCCAAGGTGGCACCAGTGCCAAGTCGGGCTGGTTTGATAGTACCATGTGGCTCCTGCAATCTGCCATCCAGAAGCGGGGCAGCTTAATTTTGTTTGCCAGGGAAACGGGCCGTGGGTTTTGTTTGGGGGCCTATGGCTGAGAGTGGCCGGCTGGCTCCTGAAAATCCACGCTAGGCAGCATGGTTCCCAGATGCAAGGTGGCACCAGTGCCAAGTCGGGCTGGTTTGATGGTGCAAAGTGGCTCCTGCAATCTGCCATCCAGAAGCGGGGCAGCTGATTTTTGTTTGCCAGAGAAAAATTCCGTGGATTGTTTTTGGGGGCATATTGCTGGGAGTGGCCGGCTGGCTCCTTAAAATGCTCGATACGCATGATGGTTCCCAGGTCCAAGGTGTCACCACTACCAAGTCGGCCTGCGGTTTTAGTATCAAGTTCATCCTGCAATTTGCCATCCAGAAGAGGGGCAGTTGAGTTTTGTTTGCCAGAGAAACGGGCCGAGGTTTCTGTTTGGGGACATATGGCTGAGAGTGGCCGGCTGGCCCCTGAATATCCACGATACACAGCATGGTTCCCAGATCCAAGGTGGCACCAGTGCCAAGTTGGGCTGGTTTGATAGTACCAAGTGTCTCCTGCAATCTGCCATCCAGAAGCGGGGCAGCTTACTTTTGTTTGCCAGAGAAATAGGCCTAGGTTTTTGTCTGGGGGCCTGTGGCTAGGAGTGGCCGGCTGGCTCCTAAGAATCCACGATACGCAGGATGTTTCCCAGACCCAAGGTGGCACCAGTGCCAAGTCGGGCTGGTTTGATAGTACCAAGTGGCTCCTGCAAACTCCATCAAAAAGTTGGCAGGCGTGTTTTGTTTTCCAGGGAACAGCGCCGTTGATTTTGTTTGGGGGCCTGTGGCTGGGAGTGGCCGGCTGGCTCCTTAGAATCCACGATACGCAGGATGGTTCCCAGACCCAAGGTGGCACCAGTGCCAAGTCGGGCTGGTTTGATTACACCAAGTGGCTCCTGCAATCTGCCATCCAGAAGTGAGGCAGCTAAGTTTTGTTTGCCAGAAAAAAGGGCCGTGGTTTTTGTTGGGGGCCTGTGGCTGGGAGTGGCCGGCTGGCTCCTTAGAATCCACCATACGCAGGATGGTTCCCAGACCCAAGGTGGCACCAGTGCCAAGTCGGGCTGGTTTGATAGTCCCAAGTGGCTCCTGCAAACTGCCATCCAGAAGCGGGGCAGCTGAGTTTTGTTTGCCAGGGAAATGGGCCGTTGTTTGTGTTTGGGGGCCTGTGGCTGGGAGTGTTCGGCTGGTTCCTGAATATGTACGATACGCAGGATTGTTCCCAGACCCAAGGTGGCACCAGTGCCAAGTCGGGCTGGTTTGATGGTGCAAAGTGGCTCCTGCAATCTGCCATCCAGACGCGGGGCAGCGGATTTTTGTTTCCATGAGAAATGGTCCGTGGTTTGTTTTTGCGGGTATATGGCTGGGCCTGGCCGGCTGGCTCCTTAAAAAGCTCGATATGCAGGATGGTTCCCTGACACAAGGTGGCACCAGTGCCACGTCGGGCGGTTTTCGTAGTACAAAGTGCGTCCTAAAATTTGCCATCCAGAAGAGGGGCAGTTGAGTTTTGTTTGCCAGAGAAAAGGTCCGTGGTTTGTTTTTGGGGGCATATGGCTGAGAGTGGCCGGCTGGCCCCTGAAAATCCACGATAGGCAGGATGGTTCCCAGACCAGAGGTGTCACCAGTGCCAAGTCGGGCTGGTTTGATAGTACTAAATAGCTCCTTCAATCTGCCATGCAGAAGCGGGGCAGCTTACTTTTGTTTGCCAGGGAAACGGGCCGAGGTTTGTGTCTGGGGGCCTATGGCTGGGAGTGACCGACTGGCTCCTGAAAAGCTACGATAGGCAGGATGGTGACCAGACCCATGGTGGCACCAGTGCCAAGTTGGGCTGGTTTGATAGTACCAAGTGGCTCCGGCAATCTGCCATCAAAAAGTTGGCAGGCGAGTTTTGTTTTCCAGGGAAAAGCGCCGTTGTTTGTGTTTGGGGGCCTGTGGCTGGGAGTGGCCAGCTGGCTCCTTAGAACCCACGATACGCAGGATGGTTCCCAGACCAGAGGTGGCACCAGTGCCAAGTTGGGCTGGTTTGATGGTGCAAAGTGGCTCCTGCAATCTGCCATCCAGAAGCGGGGTAGCTTACTTTTGTTTGCCAGGGAAACGGGCCGAAATATTTGTCTAGGGGCCTCTGGCTGGGGGTGGCTGGCTGGCACCTGAAAAGCTACGATAGGCAGGATGGTGACCAGACCCATGGTGGCACCAGTGCCAAGTTGGGCTGGTTTGATAGTACCAAGTGGCTCCTGCAATCTGCCATCAAATGTTTGGCAGGCGAGTTTTGTTTTCCAGGGAAAAGCACCGTTGTTTGTGTTTGGGGGCCTGTGGCTGGGAGTGGCCAGCTGGCTCCTTAGAATCCACGATACGCAGGATGGTTCCCACACCAGAGGTGGCACCAGTGCCATGTTGGCCTGGTTTGATAGTACCATGTGGCTCCTGCAATTTGCCATCCAGAAGCGGGGCTGCTTACTTTTGTTTGCCAGGGAAACGGGCCGAGATATTTGTCTGGGGGCCTATGGCTGGGAGTGAGCGGCTGGCTCCTGAAAAGCTACGATAGGCAGGATGGTGACCAGACCCATGGTGGCACCAGTGCCAAGTTGGGCTGGTTTGATAGTACCAAGTGGCTCCTGCAATCTGCCATCAAAAAGTTGTCAGGCGACTTTTGTTTTCCAGGGAAAAGCGCCGTTGTTCTTGTTTAGAGGCCTGTGGCTGGGAGTGGCCGGCTGCCTCCTTTGAACCCAGGATACGCAGGATGGTTCCCAGAGCCAAGGTGGCACCAGTGCCAAGTTGGGCTGGTTTGATAGTACCAAGTGGCTCCTGCAATCTGCCATCCAGAAGCGGGTCAGCTTACTTTTGTTTCCCAGGGAAACGGGCCGAGGTTTGTGTCTGGGGGCCTATGGCTGGGAGTGACCGGCTGGCTACTGAAAAGCTACGATAGGCAGGATGGTTACCAGACTCATGGTGGCACCAGTGCCAAGTCGGGCTGGTTTGATAATACTAAATAGCTCCTGAAATCTGCCATTCAGACGCGGGGCAGCGGATTTTTGTTTGCTGGAGAAAAGTTCCGTGGTTTGTTTTTGGGGGTATATGGCTGGACGTGGCCGGCTGGCTCCTTAAAAAGATCGATACGCAGGATTGTTCCCTTACCCAAGGTGGCATCACTGCCAAGTCGGGCTGTTTTCGTAGTACCAAGTGCGTCCTGCAATTTGCCATCCAGAAGAGGGGCAGTTGAGTTTTGTTTGCCAGAGCAAAGGGCCGTGGTATGTGTTTGGGGGCATATGGCTGAGAGTGGCCGGCTGGCCCCTGAAAATCCACGATAGGCAGGATGGTTCCCAGAGGCAAGGTGGCACCAGTGCCATGTTGGCCTGGTTTGATAGTACCATGTGGCTGCTGTAATCTGCCATCCAGAAGCGGGGCAGCTTACTTTTGTTTGCCAGGGAAACGGGCCGAGATATTTGTCTGGGGGCCTATGGGTGGGAGTGACCGGCTGGCTCCTGAAAAGCTACGATAGGCAGGATGGTTACCAGACCCATGGTGGCACCAGTACCAAGTTGGGCTGGTTTGATAGTACCAAGTGGCTCCTGCAATCTGCCATCAAAAATTTGGCAGGCGAGTTTTGTTTTCCAGGGAAAAGCGCCGTTGTTTTTGTTTAGAGGCCTGTGGCTGGGAATGGCCGCCTGTCCTCGTAGAATCTACGTTACGCAGCATGGTTCCCAGAGCCAAGGTTGCACGAGGGCCAAGTCGGGCAGGTTTGATAGTACCAAATGCATCCTGCAATCTGCCATCCAAAAGCGGGGCAGTTTACTTTTGTTTGCCAGGGAAACGGGCCGAGGTTTGTGTCTGGGGGCCTATGGCAGGGAGTGACCGGCTGGCTCCTGAGAAGCTACGATAGGCAGGATGTTTACCAGACCCATGGTGGCACCAGTGCCAAGTTGGGCTGATTTGATAGTACCAAGTGGCTCCTGCAATCTGCCATCCAGAATCGGGGCAGATTACTTTTGTTTTCCAGGGAAACGGGCCGAGGTTTGTGTCTGGGGGTCTATGGCTGGGAGTGACCGGCTGGCTCCTGAAAAGCTACGATAGGCAGGATGGTGACCAGACCCATGGTGGCACCAGTGCCAAGTTGGGCTGGTTTGATAGCACCAAGTGGCTCCTGCAATCTGCCATCAAAATGTTGGCAAGCGAGTTTTGTTTTCCAGGGAAAAGCGCCGTTGTTTGTGTTTGGGCGCCTGTGGCTCAGAGTGGCCGGGTGGCTGCTTAGAATCCACGATACGCAGGATGGTTCCCAGACCCAAGGTGGCACCAGTGCCAAGTCGGGCTGGTTTGACACTACCATGTGGCTCCTGCAATCTGCCATCCAGAATCGGGGCAGCCAAATTTTGTTTGCCAGGGAAACGGTCCGAGGTTTGTGTCTGGGGGACTATGGCTGGGAGTGACCGGCTGGCTCCTGAAATGCTACAATAGGCAGGATGGTTCCCAGACCCATAGTGGCACCAGTGCCAAGTTGGGATGATTTGATAGTACCAAGTGGCTCCTGCAATCTGCCATCAAAAAGCTGGCAGGCGAGTTTTGTTTTCCAGGGAAAAGCGCCGTTGTTTGTGTTTGGGGGCCTGTGGCTGGGAGTGGCCGGCTGGCTCCTTAGAATCCACGATATGCAGGATTGTTCCCAGACCCAAGGTGGCACCAGTGCCAAGTCGGGCTGGTTTGATGGTGCAAAGTGGCTCCTGCAATCTGCCATCCAGACGCGGGGCAGCGGATTTTTGTTTCCATGAGAAATGGTCCGTGGTTTGTTTTTGGGGGTATATGGCTGGGCGTGGCCGGCTGGCCCCTTAAAAAGCTCGATATGCAGGATGGTTCCCTGACACAAGGTGGCACCAGTGCCACGTCGGGCGGTTTTCGTAGTACAAAGTGCGTCCTAAAATTTGCCATCCAGAAGAGGGGCAGTTGAGTTTTGTTTGCCAGAGAAAAGGGCCGTGGTTTGTTTTGGGGGCATATGGCTGAGAGTGGCCGGCTGGCCCCTGAAAATCCACGATAGGCAGGATGGTTCCCAGACCAGAGGTGTCACCAGTGCCAAGTCGGGCTGGTTTGATAGTACTAAATAGCTCCTTCAATCTGCCATGCAGAAGCGGGGCAGCTTACTTTTGTTTGCCAGGGAAACGGGCCGAGGTTTGTGTCTAAGGGCCTATGGCTGGGAGTGACCGACTGGCTCCTGAAAAGCTACGATAGGCAGGATGGTGACCAGACCCATGGTGGCACCAGTGCCAAGTTGGGCTGGTTTGATAGTACCAAGTGGCTCCGGCAATCTGCCATCAAAAAGTTGGCAGGCGAGTTTTGTTTTCCAGGGAAAAGCGCCGTTGTTTGTGTTTGGGGGCCTGTGGCTGGGAGTGGCCAGCTGGCTCCTTAGAAGCCACGATACGCAGGATGGTTCCCAGACCAGAGGTGGCACCAGTGCCAAGTTGGGCTGGTTTGATGGTGCAAAGTGGCTCCTGCAATCTGCCATCCAGAAGCGGGGTAGCTTACTTTTGTTTGCCAGGGAAACGGGCCGAAATATTTGTCTAGGGGCCTCTGGCTGGGGGTGGCCGGCTGGCACCTGAAAAGCTACGATAGGCAGGATGGTGACCAGACCCATGGTGGCACCAGTGCCAAGTTGGGCTGGTTTGATAGTACCAAGTGGCTCCTGCAATCTGCCATCAAATGTTTGGCAGGCGAGTTTTGTTTTCCAGGGAAAAGCACCGTTGTTTGTGTTTGGGGGCCTGTGGCTGGGAGTGGCCAGCTGGCTCCTTAGAATCCACGATACGCAGGATGGTTCCCAGACCCAAGGTGGCACCAGTGCCAAGTCGGGCTGGTTTGTTAGTACCAAGTGGTTCCTGCAATCTGCCATCCAGAAGCGGGGCAGCTGAATTTTGTTTGCCAGAGAAAAAGGCTGTTGTTTGTGTTTCGGGGCCTGTGGCTGGCAGTGGACGGCTGGCTCCTGAAAATCCATGATACGCAGCATGGTTCCCAGACCCAAGGTGGCACCAGTGCCACGTCGGGCTGGTTTGATACTACCAAGTGCGTCCTGCAATCTGCCATCCAGAAGCGGGGCAGCTTAATTTTGTTTGCCAGGGAAACGGGCCGTGGGTTTTGTATGGGGACCTATGGCTGAGAGTGGCCGGCTGGCTCCTGAAAATCCACGCTAGGCAGCATGGTTCCCAGATGCAAGGTGGCACCAGTGCCAAGTCGGGCTGGTTTGATGGTGCAAAGTGGCTCCTGCAATCTGCCATCCAGAAGCGGGGCAGCTGATTTTTGTTTGCCAGAGAAAAATTCCGTGGATTGTTTTTGGGGGCATATTGCTGGGAGTGGCCGGCTGGCTCCTTAAAATGCTCGATACGCATGATGGTTCCCAGGCCCAAGGTGTCACCACTACCAAGTCGGCCTGCGGTTTTAGTATCAAGTTCATCCTGCAATTTGCCATCCAGAAGAGGGGCAGTTGAGTTTTGTTTGCCAGAGAAACGGGCCGAGGTTTCTGTTTGGGGACATATGGCTGAGAGTGGCCGGCTGGCCCCTGAATATCCACGATACACAGCATGGTTCCCAGATCCAAGGTGGCACCAGTGCCAAGTTGGGCTGGTTTGATAGTCCCAAGTGTCTCCTGCAATCTGCCATCCAGAAGCGGGGCAGCTTACTTTTGTTTGCCAGAGAAATAGGCCTAGGTTTTTGTCTGGGGGCCTGTGGCTAGGAGTGGCCGGCTGGCTCCTTAGAATCCACGATACGCAGGATGTTTCCCAGACCCAAGGTGGCACCAGTGCCAAGTCGGGCTGGTTTGATAGTACCAAGTGGCTCCTGCAAACTCCATCAAAATGTTGGCAGACGTGTTTTGTTTTCCAGGGAACAGCGCCGTTGATTTTGTTTGGGGACCTGTGGCTGGGAGTGGCCGGCTGGCTCCTTAGAATCCACGATACGCAGGATGGTTCCCAGACCCAAGGTGGCACCAGTGCCAAGTCGGGCTGGTTTGATTACACCAAGTGGCTCCTGCAATCTGCCATCCAGAAGTGAGGCAGCTAAGTTTTGTTTGCCAGAAAAAAGGGCCGTGGTTTTTGTTGGGGGCCTGTGGCTGGGAGTAGCCGGCTGGCTCCTTAAAATCCACGATAGGCTGGATGGTTCCCAGACCCAAGGTGGCACCAGTGCCAAGTCGGGCTGGTTTGATAGTACCAAGTGGCTCCTGCAATCTGCCATCCAGAAGCGGTGCAGTTGAGTTTTGTTTACCAGAGAAAAGGGCCGTGGGTTGTGTTTGGGGGCATATGGCTGGGAGTGGCCGGCTGTCTCATTAAAAAGATCGATACGCAGGATGGTTCCCAGACCCAAGGTGGCACCAGTGCCAAGTCGGGCTGTTTTTATAGTACCAAGTGCGTCCTGCAATTTGCCATCCAGAAGAGGGGCAGTGGAGTTTTGTTTGCCAGAGAATAGCGCCGTTGTTTGTGTTTGGGGGCTTGTGGCTGGGAGTGGCCGACTGGCGCCTTAGAATCTGTGTTACGCAGCATGGTTCCCAGACCAGAGGTGGCACCAGTGCCAAGTTGGGCTGGTTTGATAGTACCAAGTGGCTCCTGCAATCTGCCATCCAGAAGTGGGGCAGCTTACTTTTGTTTGCCAGGGAAACGGGCCGAGGTTTGTGACTGGGGACCTATGGCTGGGAGTGACCGGCTGGCTCCTGAAAAGCTACGATAGGCAGGATGGTGACCAGACCCATGGTGGCACCAGTGCCAAGTTGGGCTGGTTTGATAGTACCAAGTGGCTCCTGCAATCTGCCATCAAAAAGTTGTCAGGCGAGTTTTGTTTTCCAGGGAAAAGCGCCGTTGTTTGTATTTGGGGGCCTGTGGCTGGGAGTGGCCGGCTGGCTCCTTTGAACCCACAATACGCAGGATGGTTCCCAGACCCAAGGTGGCACCAGTGCCAAGTCGGGCTGGTTTGATACTACCAAGTGCGTCCTGCAATCTGCCATCCAGAAGCGGGGCAGCTTAATTTTGTTTGCCAGGGAAACGGGCCGTGGGTTTTGTTTGGGGGCCTATGGCTGAGAGTGGCCGGCTGGCTCCTGAAAATCCACGCTAGGCAGCATGGTTCCCAGATGCAAGGTGGCACCAGTGCCAAGTCGGGCTGGTTTGATGGTGCAAAGTGGCTCCTGCAATCTGCCATCCAGAAGCGGGGCAGCTGATTTTTGTTTGCCAGAGAAAAATTCCGTGGATTGTTTTTGGGGGCATATTGCTGGGAGTGGCCGGCTGGCTCCTTAAAATGCTCGATACGCATGATGGTTCCCAGGTCCAAGGTGTCACCACTACCAAGTCGGCCTGCGGTTTTAGTATCAAGTTCATCCTGCAATTTGCCATCCAGAAGAGGGGCAGTTGAGTTTTGTTTGCCAGAGAAACGGGCCGAGGTTTCTGTTTGGGGACATATGGCTGAGAGTGGCCGGCTGGCCCCTGAATATCCACGATACACAGCATGGTTCCCAGATCCAAGGTGGCACCAGTGCCAAGTTGGGCTGGTTTGATAGTACCAAGTGTCTCCTGCAATCTGCCATCCAGAAGCGGGGCAGCTTACTTTTGTTTGCCAGAGAAATAGGCCTAGGTTTTTGTCTGGGGGCCTGTGGCTAGGAGTGGCCGGCTGGCTCCTAAGAATCCACGATACGCAGGATGTTTCCCAGACCCAAGGTGGCACCAGTGCCAAGTCGGGCTGGTTTGATAGTACCAAGTGGCTCCTGCAAACTCCATCAAAAAGTTGGCAGGCGTGTTTTGTTTTCCAGGGAACAGCGCCGTTGATTTTGTTTGGGGGCCTGTGGCTGGGAGTGGCCGGCTGGCTCCTTAGAATCCACCATACGCAGGATGGTTCCCAGACCCAAGGTGGCACCAGTGCCAAGTCGGGCTGGTTTGATAGTACCAAGTGGCTCCTGCAATCTGCCATCCAGAAGCGGTGCAGTTGAGTTTTGTTTGCCAGAGAAAAGGGCCGTGGGTTGTGTTTGGGGGCATATGGCTGGGAGTGGCCGGCTGTCTCATTAAAAAGATCGATACGCAGGATGGTTCCCAGACCCAAGGTGGCACCAGTGCCAAGTCGGGCTGGTTTGATAGTCCCAAGTGGCTCCTGCAAACTGCCATCCAGAAGCGGGGCAGCTGAGTTTTGTTTGCCAGGGAAATGGGCCGTTGTTTGTGTTTGGAGGCCTGTGGCTGGGAGTGTTCGGCTGGTTCCTGAATATGTACGATACGCAGGATTGTTCCCAGACCCAAGGTGGCACCAGTGCCAAGTCGGGCTGGTTTGATGGTGCAAAGTGGCTCCTGCAATCTGCCATCCAGACGCGGGGCAGCGGATTTTTGTTTCCATGAGAAATGGTCCGTGGTTTGTTTTTGGGGGTATATGGCTGGGCCTGGCCGGCTGGCTCCTTAAAAAGCTCGATATGCAGGATGGTTCCCTGACACAAGGTGGCACCAGTGCCACGTCGGGCGGTTTTCGTAGTACAAAGTGCGTCCTAAAATTTGCCATCCAGAAGAGGGGCAGTTGAGTTTTGTTTGCCAGAGAAAAGGTCCGTGGTTTGTTTTTGGGGGCATATGGCTGAGAGTGGCTGGGTGGCCCCTGAAAATCCACGATACACAGGATGGTTCCCAGATCCAAGGTGGCACCTGTGCCAAGTCGGGCTGATTTGATAGTACTAAGTAGCTCCTGCAATCTGCCATCCAGAAGCGGGGCAGCTTACTTTTGTTTGCCAGGGAAACGGGCCGAGGTTTGTGTTTGGGGGCCTATGGCTGAGAGTGACCGGCTGGCTCCTGAAAAGCTACAATAGGCAGGATGGTGACCAGACCCATGGTGGCACCAGTGCCAAGTTGGGCTGGTTTGATAGTACCAAGTGGTTCCTGCAATCTGCCATCCAGAAGCAGGGCAGCTGAGTTTTGTTTGCCAGAGAAAAGGGCCTTGGTTTGTGTTTGGGGGCATATGGCTGGGTGTGGCCAGCTGGCTCCTTAAAATGCACGATATGCAACATGGCTCCCAGACCCAAGGTGGCACCAGTGCCAAGTTGGGCTGGTTTGATAGTACCAAGTGGCTCCTGCAATCTTCCATGATCACGTGGAGAAATACTTTCTGGTTTCAGCCTCATGCTCTTTCTTCTCTCCCTCAACTTCTCTATCACCTCTCATCTGGTTCACATGCGCTGTCTTCAAGGTCCACAGGCTACTTTTCACAGAATCTTCTGGCCTGATGAAGTAAGAATGATGAATAGAACAGAGCTGGGATCTATTTTCCAGTTTGGATAAAATGCATTCTGCACACAAATCCAAGGAGAACGGGCTGCCCCGATGCCCAGAAAATCTTTCACTCCTGCTAGTGTTCTACGTCAACCGCAACTTAGTCTGAAAGAAAAGCTTTTTCTCTGAGAGCATCTGAGAGGTTTGCATGAAGCACTGATATCTGACATATGCAATTTTGAATAGGAGAGGAAAAAGAAAATGGCAAGGAGTTTTTAATTTTAGTGGTTTCAATTTTAATTTCCGTGCACTTTTTCAAAACTTGTCAGCTCAAATGCCCATCAACATCTTTTAGTCATCTGTAAGTCAGTATTCATATAAAATGTGCTTCAAATCCAAAGAATTTCAAATTTGCACTCCAAGCTTCTATGCCTAGATTTATGATTTCCTACACATATTAGATGAAAGGAAGGCCTTTTTTACTGTGGGAGTGCTGGAACACTGGAACAGGTTGCCCAGAGAAGTTGTGGGTGTCCCATCCCTGAAAGTATTCAAGGTCACCTTGGACGGGGCTTGGAGCAGCAACAAAGGAGAAGCTTGATGGTAGAGAAACAAAGTCGGACTATAGAAGAAACTCGGATTGAAGTATAGGATCAAGTTTTCTCTCAGCTCTTGGGGTAAATTCAAAGTTGTACAAAATGACATTTATCTGTGCTATTCACTACTGTAACAGAAAGTTTCATGAAAACTGTACAGAAGATAGTAAATTTTAAAAGAGATAAGAATTACAGCATAAAATCCATGGGATAGGTTACAACATGAGACACTCTCTAAGAGAAAATCTCTTTGTTTCAGCACTTCATCGGGGTAAGATTTCATGAAGTGCCAAAGAAGGCGGCAAAATATCATTCGGGACATTATTTACTGGAATTCAGCCTGGCCATTAGTAGGAACTGCCTTTGAACATATCATGTAGATATACCACACACACTTTCCCTTCACTGAAAAATTACTGTTTACAACAAATAAGCAATTGACGATCAAAATTGATTGAAAGCATCTTAAACATGTCAAGTATTTCATTGTAGATGATCTGTGATCCAAATGCTTCTTCCACCTTCGAGAGGGACAGAAGAATTCTTCCATATCATGATGGTTTAAAATTGTATCAACCAATGTTTTCTGCTGAAAAGATATCATCTATTTTTTTCTATTTTTGGAAGAAAATATTCCTAGACATACAACAGGTGAGAACTAAGTAATTTTAAAGAAACAAATGAAATGAAAATATTCTGTAAATAGAATGAAATGAAAAGCTGTGTTTTAAATAGGAGCTAAATATTAAACAGAATTTTTGTACCAGGCATTTGAATTACTGCACCAGCTCTTTTGCCCATCAAGAGAGGCATTTAGCATTTCAGTCTTTTCCAAGGTGTTCATGATCTGCTATGCTGATCTCTGTGTGTGCCTAGGTGTGTGTGGAGGGGGGGGCATATGAAGGGGAGTGTGTATGTTTGCTTTACAATTGTTGTGGCAGATTCATGCCTCAGCTCCACATTTTGTTTTAAAAAGGTCACACCGAGTGGATATGAAGTTTACTATCAACAAGAGATCGATTCCCAAATCATCCATTTGACTCTCCCTTATAAATCATGTGCTTTGTTGCATATTTTATCAAATATACTTTCAAGCCAGATGGAGGAAGGAGGATGTGGGAATCCCTCCACCATCTTGCAACTTTTATGTAAGTAGGTTTTCAAGAAAATCATCATTTCTCTTTTAAATATGTCTGGAACAGGCATGATGGTAGTGTCAACCTGTTGGAGTTTTTGTTGCTGGAAGAAGTTGTACAAAAGGATTGGTTTTTACATTGACCAGTTACTGAATCAAGCGCAGGAATACATTGGAAATTTAGCTGGGGGTTCCTTTTCCCAGCAGACTACTTCTAGAACGAGCTTGTACACTGAAGCTGACTCTTTTGCTCTCTTTTTGTTTCTTTCCTATTTTCTTGGCTTCTTTGCCACTATCTAGACAATTTTGGAACTTTGTTCCCAACTAAAATGGTTTCAATAGTCTGATTGTGATCATACATTTTTACAAGGAATTTTTAAAATCTTTCCTCGAGTCCAGAAAGTCAAGGACTTAGATCTTTTTCTTCCCTTATCAATATTGCCATGAAATTGATAAATAAAGACCAACTCTTTATTTTTGTTTTTAACCCACGTAGATAATTCCCATCCATTAATCCATTTTGTGGACCAATAGCTGCCATTCTGATGGAAGCTGTCACTTCTTAACAATAGGCATTCTGTGACTATGTTGACTGCACTTTGGGTGAAGATCCTAACTGGTCTTAGATATACATAGGGAGAAATTTGCTCAGCCAGTGTCAGTCTTAAGCATGCGTATCAGAAGATCTTTCTAGAGCTGGGAATTTTCCCATGAAAGGGATTCAGTTAGGGAAGAGACACTTGTGCCAGAGTTTTACATTCTTCTTGAACACTGCTTAAGGAACTTAGATGCCATGTCCATTTGGATCTCTGTCTGCACAGAACTTTGTCATGCCAGCGCTTTGAAATGCATCTTGAAGAGAATTCACTAGCACAGAATGAAAGAGAGTGGAAGGGGTTGGTGGGGCTAACCAGGCCCAACCCCCCTGCCTAAACCAGGATACCTAGAGCCTCTTGCCCAGGATTCTATCTGGGTGTACTTTTAATGTCTTCAAAGATCCAGGCTCCACAATCTTTCTGGGCAGTCTGTGCCGTGGTTCAGTCACCCTGACAGTAAAGAAACATTTACTGATGTTCAAAGGCAATCTCCTGTATTTCAGTGTGTGCCCACTGCCTCTTGTCTTTTCCCTCAGCATCACTGAAAAGACACTGATTCCCTCCCCTTTGCACTATTGCTTCCATATGTATGTGTGATGCCATGTAGAGGTATGTCAAAAACCTCCCTGAAGCCCAGGCAGATAATATTCCCTTCATCTACCAGTCAAGTTGATTCATCAGAGGAGTTTAAAGTGATGTTCAGCATGAAATTCCCCTGAAAAATCATGCTAACTACATTATTTGGTCATCTGTCATGTGCCTGGCAAGGATTTCCAGGAAGAGCTGCTTCATCAACTTCCTGGGGATAAAAAAGAGGCTGGCTGGTTTGTACTATGGCGAGTCCTCTTAATTGCCTTTTTTGAAGATGGGTGTCATTTGCTAACATCCACTCTTTAGCTCCTCTTCTCATCTACACCTCGGCAAAAAGCTTTTCCACTATGTCTGGCTAGGAAAAACTGTGCCAGCACAGAAAACATCTCCCATCGTGTTCTAGAAGTTGCACGGATGTCTGCCAAGTGTTTGGCAGGAAGAAAAGAAAAGTTGTCCAAAACAGCTTCCAATCGAATGTTCATGTGATTGGAAAAGTCAGGAGAGTGCAAAGGTACTGTTTTCTATCAGTTGGCAAAGTGCGCACACAATCCCAGTGTTGTACAGCTTGCTTCTTCACCTTCCCGAAGCTGCCGCTCTCGCCGGCTGCCGGAGCCCAAGAAGCGGCTTCTTCGCGCAAAGACGATTGTGCCGCTCACAGGGCTCTCCTTAGCGCGGCTTCTGCCGAAAGACGCCCGGCAGCGGCTCTTACCTCCGGAGAGCATCCTACCTTCGTCTTTCGCGTCTTTTGTAGTCTACATCTTAGCAAAACGCTTTTCCACTATGTCTGGCTAGGAAAAACTGTGCCAGCACAGAAAACATCTCCCATCGTGTTCTAGAAGTTGCACGGATGTCTGCCAAGTGTTTGGCAGGAAGAAAAGAAAAGTTGTCCAAAACAGCTTCCAATCGAATGTTCCTGTGATTGGAAAAGTCAGGAGAGTGCAAAGGTACTGTTTTCTATCAGTTGGCAAGGTGCGCACACAATCCCAGTGTTGTACAGCTTGCTTCTTCACCTTCCCGAAGCTGCCGCTCTCGCCGGCTCCCGGAACCGAAGAAGCGGCTTCTTCGCGCAAAGACGATTGTGCCGCTCACAGTGCTCTCCTTAGCGCGGCTTCTGCCGAAAGACGCCCGGCAGCGGCTCTTACCTCCGGAGAGCATCCTACCTTCGTCTTTCGCGTCTTATGTCGTCTACACCTCGGCAAAAAGCTTTTCCACTATGTCTGGCTAGGAAAAACTGTGCCAGCACAGAAAACATCTCCCATCGTGTTCTAGAAGTTGCACGGATGTCTGCCAAGTGTTTGGCAGGAAGAAAAGAAAAGTTGTCCAAAACAGCTTCCAATCGAATGTTCCTGTGATTGGAAAAGTCAGGAGAGTGCAAAGGTACTGTTTTCTATCAGTTGGCAAGGTGCGCACACAATCCCAGTGTTGTACAGCTTGCTTCTTCACCTTCCCGAAGCTGCCGCTCTCGCCGGCTGCCGGAGCCCAAGAAGCGGCTTCTTCGCGCAAAGACGATTGTGCCGCTCACAGTGCTCTCCTTAGCGCGGCTTCTGCCGAAAGACGCCCGGCAGCGGCTCTTACCTCCGGAGAGCATCCTACCTTCGTCTTTCGCGTCTTTTGTAGTCTACACCTCGGCAAAAAGCTTTTCCACTATGTCTGGCTAGGAAAAACTGTGCCAGCACAGAAAACATCTCCCATCGTGTTCTAGAAGTTGCACGGATGTCTGCCAAGTGTTTGGCAGGAAGAAAAGAAAAGTTGTCCAAAACAGCTTCCAATCGAATGTTCCTGTGATTGGAAAAGTCAGGAGAGTGCAAAGGTACTGTTTTCTATCAGTTGGCAAGGTGCGCACACAATCCCAGTGTTGTACAGCTTGCTTCTTCACCTTCCCGAAGCTGCCGCTCTCGCCGGCTGCCGGAGCCCAAGAAGCGGCTTCTTCGCGCAAAGACGATTGTGCCGCTCACAGTGCTCTCCTTAGCGCGGCTTCTGCCGAAAGACGCCCGGCAGCGGCTCTTACCTCCGGAGAGCATCCTACCTTCGTCTTTCGCGTCTTTTGTAGTCTACATCTTAGCAAAACGCTTTTCCACTATGTCTGGCTAGGAAAAACTGTGCCAGCACAGAAAACATCTCCCATCGTGTTCTAGAAGTTGCACGGATGTCTGCCAAGTGTTTGGCAGGAAGAAAAGAAAAGTTGTCCAAAACAGCTTCCAATCGAATGTTCCTGTGATTGGAAAAGTCAGGAGAGTGCAAAGGTACTGTTTTCTATCAGTTGGCAAGGTGCGCACACAATCCCAGTGTTGTACAGCTTGCTTCTTCACCTTCCCGAAGCTGCCGCTCTCGCCGGCTGCCGGAGCCCAAGAAGCGGCTTCTTCGCGCAAAGACGATTGTGCCGCTCACAGGGCTCTCCTTAGCGCGGCTTCTGCCGAAAGACGCCCGGCAGCGGCTCTTACCTCCTGAGAGTGGCAGCTTCGGGAAGGTGAAGAAGCAAGCTGTACAACACTGGGATTGTGTGCGCACCTTGCCAACTGATAGAAAACAGTACCTTTGCACTCTCCTGACTCTTCCAATCACAGGAACATTCGATTGGAAGCTGTTTTGGACAACTTTTCTTTTCTTCCTGCCAAACACTTGGCAGACATCCGTGCAACTTCTAGAACACGATGGGAGATGTTTTCTGGGCTGGCACGGTTTTTCCTAGCCAGACATAGTGGAAAAGCGTTTTGCTAAGATGTAGACTACATAAGACGCGAAAGACGAAGGTAGGATGCTCTCCGGAGTTAAGAGCCGCTGCCGGGCGTCTTTCGGCAGAAGCCGCGCTAAGGAGAGCCCTGTGAGCGGCACAATCGTCTTTGCGCGAAGAAGCCGATTCTTCGGTTCCGGGAGCCGGCGAGAGCGGCAGCTTCGGGAAGGTGAAGAAGCAAGCTGTACAACACTGGGATTGTGTGCGCACCTTGCCAACTGATAGAAAACAGTACCTTTGCACTCTCCTGACTTTTCCAATCACAGGAACATTCGATTGGAAGCTGTTTTGGACAACTTTTCTTTTCTTCCTGCCAAACACTTGGCAGACATCCGTGCAACTTCTAGAACACGATGGGAGATGTTTTCTGTGCTGGCACAGTTTTTCCTAGCCAGACATAGTGGAAAAGCGTTTTGCTAAGATGTAGACTACAAAAGACGCGAAAGACGAAGGTAGGATGCTCTCCGGAGGTAAGAGCCGCTGCCGGGCGTCTTTCGGCAGAAGCCGCGCTAAGGAGAGCACTGTGAGCGGCACAATCGTCTTTGCGCGAAGAAGCCGCTTCTTGGGCTCCGGCAGCCGGCGAGAGCGGCAGCTTCGGGAAGGTGAAGAAGCAAGCTGTTCAACACTGGGATTGTGTGCGCACCTTGCCAACTGATAGAAAACAGTACCTTTGCACTCTCCTGACTTTTCCAATCACAGGAACATTCGATTGGAAGCTGTTTTGGACAACTTTTCTTTTCTTCCTGCCAAACACTTGGCAGACATCCGTGCAACTTCTAGAACACGATGGGAGATGTTTTCTGTGCTGGCACAGTTTTTCCTAGCCAGACATAGTGGAAAAGCGTTTTGCTAAGATGTAGACTACAAAAGACGCGAAAGACGAAGGTAGGATGCTCTCCGGAGGTAAGAGCCGCTGCCGGGCGTCTTTCGGCAGAAGCCGCGCTAAGGAGAGCCCTGTGAGCGGCACAATCGTCTTTGCGCGAAGAAGCCGCTTCTTGGGCTCCGGCAGCCGGCGAGAGCGGCAGCTTCGGGAAGGTGAAGAAGCAAGCTGTACAACACTGGGATTGTGTGCGCACCTTGCCAACTGATAGAAAACAGTACCTTTGCACTCTCCTGACTTTTCCAATCACAGGAACATTCGATTGGAAGCTGTTTTGGACAACTTTTCTTTTCTTCCTGCCAAACACTTGGCAGACATCCGTGCAACTTCTAGAACACGATGGGAGATGTTTTCTGTGCTGGCACAGTTTTTCCTAGCCAGACATAGTGGAAAAGCTTTTTGCCGAGGTGTAGACTACAAAAGACGCGAAAGACGAAGGTAGGATGCTCTCCGGAGGTAAGAGCCGCTGCCGGGCGTCTTTCGGCAGAAGCCGCGCTAAGGAGAGCACTGTGAGCGGCACAATCGTCTTTGCGCGAAGAAGCCGCTTCTTGGGCTCCGGCAGCCGGCGAGAGCGGCAGCTTCGGGAAGGTGAAGAAGCAAGCTGTACAACACTGGGATTGTGTGCGCACCTTGCCAACTGATAGAAAACAGTACCTTTGCACTCTCCTGACTTTTCCAATCACAGGAACATTCGATTGGAAGCTGTTTTGGACAACTTTTCTTTTCTTCCTGCCAAACACTTGGCAGACATCCGTGCAACTTCTAGAACACGATGGGAGATGTTTTCTGTGCTGGCACAGTTTTTCCTAGCCAGACATAGTGGAAAAGCGTTTTGCTAAGATGTAGACTACAAAAGACGCGAAAGACGAAGGTAGGATGCTCTCCGGAGGTAAGAGCCGCTGCCGGGCGTCTTTCGGCAGAAGCCGCGCTAAGGAGAGCCCTGTGAGCGGCACAATCGTCTTTGCGCGAAGAAGCCGCTTCTTCGGTTCCGGGAGCCGGCGAGAGCGGCAGCTTCGGGAAGGTGAAGAAGCAAGCTGTACAACACTGGGATTGTGTGCGCACCTTGCCAACTGATAGAAAACAGTACCTTTGCACTCTCCTGACTTTTCCAATCACAGGAACATTCGATTGGAAGCTGTTTTGGACAACTTTTCTTTTCTTCCTGCCAAACACTTGGCAGACATCCGTGCAACTTCTAGAACACGATGGGAGATGTTTTCTGTGCTGGCACAGTTTTTCCTAGCCAGACATAGTGGAAAAGCGTTTTGCTAAGATGTAGACTACAAAAGACGCGAAAGACGAAGGTAGGATGCTCTCCGGAGGTAAGAGCCGCTGCCGGGCGTCTTTCGGCAGAAGCCGCGCTAAGGAGAGCGCTGTGAGCGGCACAATCGTCTTTGCGCGAAGAAGCCGCTTCTTGGGCTCCGGCAGCCGGCGAGAGCGGCAGCTTCGGGAAGGTGAAGAAGCAAGCTGTACAACACTGGGATTGTGTGCGCACTTTGCCAACTGATAGAAAACAGTACCTTTGCACTCTCCTGACTTTTCCAATCACATGAACATTCGATTGGAAGCTGTTTTGGACAACTTTTCTTTTCTTCCTGCCAAACACTTGGCAGACATCCGTGCAACTTCGAGAACACGATGGGAGATGTTTTCTGTGCTGGCACAGTTTTTCCTAGCCAGACATAGTGGAAAAGCGTTTTGCTAAGATGTAGACTACAAAAGACGCGAAAGACGAAGGTAGGATGCTCTCCGGAGGTAAGAGCCGCTGCCGGGCGTCTTTCGGCAGAAGCCGCGCTAAGGAGAGCACTGTGAGCGGCACAATCGTCTTTGCGCGAAGAAGCCGCTTCTTGGGCTCCGGCAGCCGGCGAGAGCGGCAGCTTCGGGAAGGTGAAGAAGCAAGCTGTACAACACTGGGATTGTGTGCGCACCTTGCCAACTGATAGAAAACAGTACCTTTGCACTCTCCTGACTTTTCCAATCACAGGAACATTCGATTGGAAGCTGTTTTGGACAACTTTTCTTTTCTTCCTGCCAAACACTTGGCAGACATCCGTGCAACTTCTAGAACACGATGGGAGATGTTTTCTGTGCTGGCACAGTTTTTCCTAGCCAGACATAGTGGAAAAGCTTTTTGCCGAGGTGTAGACTACATAAGACGCGAAAGACGAAGGTAGGATGCTCTCCGGAGGTAAGAGCCGCTGCCGGGCGTCTTTCGGCAGAAGCCGCGCTAAGGAGAGCACTGTGAGCGGCACAATCGTCTTTGCGCGAAGAAGCCGCTTCTTAGGCTCCGGCAGCCGGCGAGAGCGGCAGCTTCGGGAAGGTGAAGAAGCAAGCTGTACAACACTGGGATTGTGTGCGCACCTTGCCAACTGATAGAAAACAGTACCTTTGCACTCTCCTGACTTTTCCAATCACAGGAACATTCGATTGGAAGCTGTTTTGGACAACTTTTCTTCCTGCCAAACACTTGGCAGACATCCGTGCAACTTCTAGAACACGATGGGAGATGTTTTCTGTGCTGGCACAGTTTTTCCTAGCCAGACATAGTGGAAAAGCGTTTTGCTAAGATGTAGACTACAAAAGACGCGAAAGACGAAGGTAGGATGCTCTCCGGAGGTAAGAGCCGCTGCCGGGCGTCTTTCGGCAGAAGCCGCGCTAAGGAGAGCCCTGTGAGCGGCACAATCGTCTTTGCGCGAAGAAGCCGCTTCTTCGGTTCCGGGAGCCGGCGAGAGCGGCAGCTTCGGGAAGGTGAAGAAGCAAGCTGTACAACACTGGGATTGTGTGCGCACCTTGCCAACTGATAGAAAACAGTACCTTTGCACTCTCCTGACTTTTCCAATCACAGGAACATTCGATTGGAAGCTGTTTTGGACAACTTTTCTTTTCTTCCTGCCAAACACTTGGCAGACATCCGTGCAACTTCTAGAACACGATGGGAGATGTTTTCTGTGCTGGCACAGTTTTTCCTAGCCAGACATAGTGGAAAAGCGTTTTGCTAAGATGTAGACTACAAAAGACGCGAAAGACGAAGGTAGGATGCTCTCCGGAGGTAAGAGCCGCTGCCGGGCGTCTTTCGGCAGAAGCCGCGCTAAGGAGAGCGCTGTGAGCGGCACAATCGTCTTTGCGCGAAGAAGCCGCTTCTTGGGCTCCGGCAGCCGGCGAGAGCGGCAGCTTCGGGAAGGTGAAGAAGCAAGCTGTACAACACTGGGATTGTGTGCGCACTTTGCCAACTGATAGAAAACAGTACCTTTGCACTCTCCTGACTTTTCCAATCACATGAACATTCGATTGGAAGCTGTTTTGGACAACTTTTCTTTTCTTCCTGCCAAACACTTGGCAGACATCCGTGCAACTTCGAGAACACGATGGGAGATGTTTTCTGTGCTGGCACAGTTTTTCCTAGCCAGACATAGTGGAAAAGCGTTTTGCTAAGATGTAGACTACAAAAGACGCGAAAGACGAAGGTAGGATGCTCTCCGGAGGTAAGAGCCGCTGCCGGGCGTCTTTCGGCAGAAGCCGCGCTAAGGAGAGCACTGTGAGCGGCACAATCGTCTTTGCGCGAAGAAGCCGCTTCTTGGGCTCCGGCAGCCGGCGGAGAGCGGCAGCTTCGGGAAGGTGAAGAAGCAAGCTGTACAACACTGGGATTGTGTGCGCACCTTGCCAACTGATAGAAAACAGTACCTTTGCACTCTCCTGACTTTTCCAATCACAGGAACATTCGATTGGAAGCTGTTTTGGACAACTTTTCTTTTCTTCCTGCCAAACACTTGGCAGACATCCGTGCAACTTCTAGAACACGATGGGAGATGTTTTCTGTGCTGGCACAGTTTTTCCTAGCCAGACATAGTGGAAAAGCTTTTTGCCGAGGTGTAGACTACATAAGACGCGAAAGACGAAGGTAGGATGCTCTCCGGAGGTAAGAGCCGCTGCCGGGCGTCTTTCGGCAGAAGCCGCGCTAAGGAGAGCACTGTGAGCGGCACAATCGTCTTTGCGCGAAGAAGCCGCTTCTTAGGCTCCGGCAGCCGGCGAGAGCGGCAGCTTCGGGAAGGTGAAGAAGCAAGCTGTACAACACTGGGATTGTGTGCGCACCTTGCCAACTGATAGAAAACAGTACCTTTGCACTCTCCTGACTTTTCCAATCACAGGAACATTCGATTGGAAGCTGTTTTGGACAACTTTTCTTTTCTTCCTGCCAAACACTTAGCAGACATCCGTGCAACTTCTAGAACACGATGGGAGATGTTTTCTGTGCTGGCACAGTTTTTCCTAGCCAGACATAGTGGAAAAGCGTTTTGCTAAGATGTAGACTACAAAAGACGCGAAAGACGAAGGTAGGATGCTCTCCGGAGGTAAGAGCCGCTGCCGGGCGTCTTTCGGCAGAAGCCGCGCTAAGGAGAGCCCTGTGAGCGGCACAATCGTCTTTGCGCGAAGAAGCCGCTTCTTCGGTTCCGGGAGCCGGCGAGAGCGGCAGCTTCGGGAAGGTGAAGAAGCAAGCTGTACAACACTGGGATTGTGTGCGCACCTTGCCAACTGATAGAAAACAGTACCTTTGCACTCTCCTGACTTTTCCAATCACAGGAACATTCGATTGGAAGCTGTTTTGGACAACTTTTCTTTTCTTCCTGCCAAACACTTGGCAGACATCCGTGCAACTTCTAGAACACGATGGGAGATGTTTTCTGTGCTGGCACAGTTTTTCCTAGCCAGACATAGTGGAAAAGCGTTTTGCTAAGATGTAGACTACAAAAGACGCGAAAGACGAAGGTAGGATGCTCTCCGGAGGTAAGAGCCGCTGCCGGGCGTCTTTCGGCAGAAGCCGCGCTAAGGAGAGCCCTGTGAGCGGCACAATCGTCTTTGCGCGAAGAAGCCGCTTCTTGGGCTCCGGCAGCCGGCGAGAGCGGCAGCTTCGGGAAGGTGAAGAAGCAAGCTGTACAACACTGGGATTGTGTGCGCACTTTGCCAACTGATAGAAAACAGTACCTTTGCACTCTCCTGACTTTTCCAATCACATGAACATTCGATTGGAAGCTGTTTTGGACAACTTTTCTTTTCTTCCTGCCAAACACTTGGCAGACATCCGTGCAACTTCGAGAACACGATGGGAGATGTTTTCTGTGCTGGCACAGTTTTTCCTAGCCAGACATAGTGGAAAAGCTTTTTGCCGAGGTGTAGATTAGAAGAGGAGCTAAAGAGTGGATGTTGGCAAATGACACCCATCTTCAAAAAAGGCAATTAAGAGGACTCGCCATAGTACAAACCAGCCAGCCTCTTTTTTATCCCCAGGAAGTTGATGAAGCAGCTCTTCCTGGAAATCCTTGCCAGGCACATGACAGATGACCAAATAATGTAGTTAGCATGATTTTTCAGGGGAATTTCATGCTGAACATCACTTTAAACTCCTCTGATGAATCAACTTGACTGGTAGATGAAGGGAATATTATCTGCCTGGGCTTCAGGGAGGTTTTTGACATACCTCTACATGGCATCACACATACATATGGAAGCAATAGTGCAAAGGGGAGGGAATCAGTGTCTTTTCAGTGATGCTGAGGGAAAAGACAAGAGGCAGTGGGCACACACTGAAATACAGGAGATTGCCTTTGAACATCAGTAAATGTTTCTTTACTGTCAGGGTGACTGAACCACGGCACAGACTGCCCAGAAAGATTGTGGAGCCTGGATCTTTGAAGACATTAAAAGTACACCCAGATAGAATCCTGGGCAAGAGGCTCTAGGTATCCTGGTTTAGGCAGGGGGGTTGGGCCTGGTTAGCCCCACCAACCCCTTCCACTCTCTTTCATTCTGTGCTAGTGAATTCTCTTCAAGATGCATTTCAAAGCGCTGGCATGACAAAGTTCTGTGCAGACAGAGATCCAAATGGACATGGCATCTAAGTTCCTTAAGCAGTGTTCAAGAAGAATGTAAAACTCTGGCACAAGTGTCTCTTCCCTAACTGAATCCCTTTCATGGGAAAATTCCCAGCTCTAGAAAGATCTTCTGATACGCATGCTTAAGACTGACACTGGCTGAGCAAATTTCTCCCTATGTATATCTAAGACCAGTTAGGATCTTCACCCAAAGTGCAGTCAACATAGTCACAGAATGCCTATTGTTAAGAAGTGACAGCTTCCATCAGAATGGCAGCTATTGGTCCACAAAATGGATTAATGGATGGGAATTATCTACGTGGGTTAAAAACAAAAATAAAGAGTTGGTCTTTATTTATCAATTTCATGGCAATATTGATAAGGGAAGAAAAAGATCTAAGTCCTTGACTTTCTGGACTCGAGGAAAGATTTTAAAAATTCCTTGTAAAAATGTATGATCACAATCAGACTATTGAAACCATTTTAGTTGGGAACAAAGTTCCAAAATTGTCTAGATAGTGGCAAAGAAGCCAAGAAAATAGGAAAGAAACAAAAAGAGAGCAAAAGAGTCAGCTTCAGTGTACAAGCTCGTTCTAGAAGTAGTCTGCTGGGAAAAGGAACCCCCAGCTAAATTTCCAATGTATTCCTGCGCTTGATTCAGTAACTGGTCAATGTAAAAACCAATCCTTTTGTACAACTTCTTCCAGCAACAAAAACTCCAACAGGTTGACACTACCATCATGCCTGTTCCAGACATATTTAAAAGAGAAATGATGATTTTCTTGAAAACCTACTTACATAAAAGTTGCAAGATGGTGGAGGGATTCCCACATCCTCCTTCCTCCATCTGGCTTGAAAGTATATTTGATAAAATATGCAACAAAGCACATGATTTATAAGGGAGAGTCAAATGGATGATTTGGGAATCGATCTCTTGTTGATAGTAAACTTCATATCCACTCGGTGTGACCTTTTTAAAACAAAATGTGGAGCTGAGGCATGAATCTGCCACAACAATTGTAAAGCAAACATACACACTCCCCTTCATATGCCCCCCCCTCCACACACACCTAGGCACACACAGAGATCAGCATAGCAGATCATGAACACCTTGGAAAAGACTGAAATGCTAAATGCCTCTCTTGATGGGCAAAAGAGCTGGTGCAGTAATTCAAATGCCTGGTACAAAAATTCTGTTTAATATTTAGCTCCTATTTAAAACACAGCTTTTCATTTCATTCTATTTACAGAATATTTTCATTTCATTTGTTTCTTTAAAATTACTTAGTTCTCACCTGTTGTATGTCTAGGAATATTTTCTTCCAAAAATAGAAAAAAATAGATGATATCTTTTCAGCAGAAAACATTGGTTGATACAATTTTAAACCATCATGATATGGAAGAATTCTTCTGTCCCTCTCGAAGGTGGAAGAAGCATTTGGATCACAGATCATCTACAATGAAATACTTGACATGTTTAAGATGCTTTCAATCAATTTTGATCGTCAATTGCTTATTTGTTGTAAACAGTAATTTTTCAGTGAAGGGAAAGTGTGTGTGGTATATCTACATGATATGTTCAAAGGCAGTTCCTACTAATGGCCAGGCTGAATTCCAGTAAATAATGTCCCGAATGATATTTTGCCGCCTTCTTTGGCACTTCATGAAATCTTACCCCGATGAAGTGCTGAAACAAAGAGATTTTCTCTTAGAGAGTGTCTCATGTTGTAACCTATCCCATGGATTTTATGCTGTAATTCTTATCTCTTTTAAAATTTACTATCTTCTGTACAGTTTTCATGAAACTTTCTGTTACAGTAGTGAATAGCACAGATAAATGTCATTTTGTACAACTTTGAATTTACCCCAAGAGCTGAGAGAAAACTTGATCCTATACTTCAATCCGAGTTTCTTCTATAGTCCGACTTTGTTTCTCTACCATCAAGCTTCTCCTTTGTTGCTGCTCCAAGCCCCGTCCAAGGTGACCTTGAATACTTTCAGGGATGGGACACCCACAACTTCTCTGGGCAACCTGTTCCAGTGTTCCAGCACTCCCACAGTAAAAAAGGCCTTCCTTTCATCTAATATGTGTAGGAAATCATAAATCTAGGCATAGAAGCTTGGAGTGCAAATTTGAAATTCTTTGGATTTGAAGCACATTTTATATGAATACTGACTTACAGATGACTAAAAGATGTTGATGGGCATTTGAGCTGACAAGTTTTGAAAAAGTGCACGGAAATTAAAATTGAAACCACTAAAATTAAAAACTCCTTGCCATTTTCTTTTTCCTCTCCTATTCAAAATTGCATATGTCAGATATCAGTGCTTCATGCAAACCTCTCAGATGCTCTCAGAGAAAAAGCTTTTCTTTCAGACTAAGTTGCGGTTGACGTAGAACACTAGCAGGAGTGAAAGATTTTCTGGGCATCGGGGCAGCCCGTTCTCCTTGGATTTGTGTGCAGAATGCATTTTATCCAAACTGGAAAATAGATCCCAGCTCTGTTCTATTCATCATTCTTACTTCATCAGGCCAGAAGATTCTGTGAAAAGTAGCCTGTGGACCTTGAAGACAGCGCATGTGAACCAGATGAGAGGTGATAGAGAAGTTGAGGGAGAGAAGAAAGAGCATGAGGCTGAAACCAGAAAGTATTTCTCCACGTGATCATGGAAGATTGCAGGAGCCACTTGGTACTATCAAACCAGCCCAACTTGGCACTGGTGCCACCTTGGGTCTGGGAGCCATGTTGCATATCGTGCATTTTAAGGAGCCAGCTGGCCACACCCAGCCATATGCCCCCAAACACAAACCAAGGCCCTTTTCTCTGGCAAACAAAACTCAGCTGCCCTGCTTCTGGATGGCAGATTGCAGGAACCACTTGGTACTATCAAACCAGCCCAACTTGGCACTGGTGCCACCATGGGTCTGGTCACCATCCTGCCTATTGTAGCTTTTCAGGAGCCAGCCGGTCACTCTCAGCCATAGGCCCCCAAACACAAACCTCGGCCCGTTTCCCTGGCAAACAAAAGTAAGCTGCCCCGCTTCTGGATGGCAGATTGCAGGAGCTACTTAGTACTATCAAATCAGCCCGACTTGGCACAGGTGCCACCTTGGATCTGGGAACCATCCTGTGTATCGTGGATTTTCAGGGGCCACCCAGCCACTCTCAGCCATATGCCCCCAAAAACAAACCACAGACCTTTTCTCTGGCAAACAAAACTCAACTGCCCCTCTTCTGGATGGCAAATTTTAGGACGCACTTTGTACTACGAAAACCGCCCGACGTGGCACTGGTGCCACCTTGTGTCAGGGAACCATCCTGCATATCGAGCTTTTTAAGGAGCCAGCCGGCCAGGCCCAGCCATATACCCCCAAAAACAAACCACGGACCATTTCTCATGGAAACAAAAATCCGCTGCCCCGCGTCTGGATGGCAGATTGCAGGAGCCACTTTGCACCATCAAACCAGCCCGACTTGGCACTGGTGCCACCTTGGGTCTGGGAACAATCCTGCGTATCGTACATAATCAGGAACCAGCCGAACACTCCCAGCCACAGGCCCCCAAACACAAACAACGGCCCATTTCCCTGGCAAACAAAACTCAGCTGCCCCGCTTCTGGATGGCAGATTGCAGGAGCCACTTGGGACTATCAAACCAGCCCGACTTGGCACTGGTGCCACCTTGGGTCTGGGAACCATCCTGCGTATGGTGGATTCTAAGGAGCCAGCCGGCCACTCCCAGCCACAGGCCCCCAACAAAAACCACGGCCCTTTTTTCTGGCAAACAAAACTTAGCTGCCTCACTTCTGGATGGCAGATTGCAGGAGCCACTTGGTGTAATCAAACCAGCCCGACTTGGCACTGGTGCCACCTTGGGTCTGGGAACCATCCTGCGTATCGTGGATTCTAAGGAGCCAGCCGGCCACTCCCAGCCACAGGCCCCCAAACAAAATCAACGGCGCTGTTCCCTGGAAAACAAAACACGCCTGCCAACATTTTGATGGAGTTTGCAGGAGCCACTTGGTACTATCAAACCAGCCCGACTTGGCACTGGTGCCACCTTGGGTCTGGGAAACATCCTGCGTATCGTGGATTCTTAGGAGCCAGCCGGCCACTCCTAGCCACAGGCCCCCAAACAAAAACCTAGGCCTATTTCTCTGGCAAACAAAAGTAAGCTGCCCCGCTTCTGGATGGCAGATTGCAGGAGACACTTTGCACCATCAAACCAGCCCGACTTGGCACTGGTGCCACCTTGCATCTGGGAACCATGCTGCCTAGCGTGGATTTTCAGGAGCCAGCCGGCCACTCTCAGCCATAGGCCCCCAAACAAAACCCACGGCCCGTTTCCCTGGCAAACAAAATTAAGCTGCCCCGCTTCTGGATGGCAGATTGCAGGAACCACTTGGTAGTATCAAACCAGCCCGACTTGGCACTGGTGCCACCTTGGGTCTGGGAACCATCCTGCGTATTGTGGGTTCAAAGGAGCCAGCCGGCCACTCCCAGCCACAGGCCCCCAAATACAAACAACGGCGCTTTTCCCTGGAAAACAAAACTCGCCTGACAACTTTTTGATGGCAGATTGCAGGAGCCACTTGGTACTATCAAACCAGCCCAACTTGGCACTGGTGCCACCATGGGTCTGGTCACCATCCTGCCTATCGTAGCTTTTCAGGAGCCAGCCGGTCACTCCCAGCCATAGGTCCCCAGTCACAAACCTCGGCCCGTTTCCCTGGCAAACAAAAGTAAGCTGCCCCGCTTCTGGATGGCAGATTGCAGGAGCCACTTGGTACTATCAAACCAGCCCAACTTGGCACTGGTGCCACCTCTGGTCTGGGAACCATGCTGCGTAACACAGATTCTACGGCGCCAGTCGGCCACTCCCAGCCACAAGCTCCCAAACACAAACAACGGCGCTATTCTCTGGCAAACAAAACTCCACTGCCCCTCTTCTGGAT
Organism: Melospiza melodia melodia; assembly: GCF_035770615.1. Lineage (NCBI taxonomy): Eukaryota > Metazoa > Chordata > Aves > Passeriformes > Passerellidae > Melospiza > Melospiza melodia. The sequence goes on from NC_086197.1 coordinate 30,329,947, forward strand.
GGCAAATTGCAGGACGCACTTGGTACTATAAAAACAGCCCGACTTGGCACTGGTGCCACCTTGGGTCTGGGAACCATCCTGCGTATCGATCTTTTTAATGAGACAGCCGGCCACTCCCAGCCATATGCCCCCAAACACAACCCACGGCCCTTTTCTCTGGCAAACAAAACTCAACTGCACCGCTTCTGGATGGCAGATTGCAGGAGCCACTTGGTACTATCAAACCAGCCCGACTTGGCACTGGTGCCACCTTGGGTCTGGGAACCATCCTGCGTATGGTGGATTCTAAGGAGCCAGCCGGCCACTCCCAGCCACAGGCCCCCAACAAAAACCACGGCCCTTTTTTCTGGCAAACAAAACTTAGCTGCCTCACTTCTGGATGGCAGATTGCAGGAGCCACTTGGTGTAATCAAACCAGCCCGACTTGGCACTGGTGCCACCTTGGGTCTGGGAACCATCCTGCGTATCGTGGATTCTAAGGAGCCAGCCGGCCACTCCCAGCCACAGGCCCCCAAACAAAATCAACGGCGCTGTTCCCTGGAAAACAAAACACGCCTGCCAACTTTTTGATGGAGTTTGCAGGAGCCACTTGGTACTATCAAACCAGCCCGACTTGGCACTGGTGCCACCTTGGGTCTGGGAAACATCCTGCGTATCGTGGATTCTTAGGAGCCAGCCGGCCACTCCTAGCCACAGGCCCCCAGACAAAAACCTAGGCCTATTTCTCTGGCAAACAAAAGTAAGCTGCCCCGCTTCTGGATGGCAGATTGCAGGAGACACTTGGTACTATCAAACCAGCCCAACTTGGCACTGGTGCCACCTTGGATCTGGGAACCATGCTGTGTATCGTGGATATTCAGGGGCCAGCCGGCCACTCTCAGCCATATGTCCCCAAACAGAAACCTCGGCCCGTTTCTCTGGCAAACAAAACTCAACTGCCCCTCTTCTGGATGGCAAATTGCAGGATGAACTTGATACTAAAACCGCAGGCCGACTTGGTAGTGGTGACACCTTGGACCTGGGAACCATCATGCGTATCGAGCATTTTAAGGAGCCAGCCGGCCACTCCCAGCAATATGCCCCCAAAAACAATCCACGGAATTTTTCTCTGGCAAACAAAAATCAGCTGCCCCGCTTCTGGATGGCAGATTGCAGGAGCCACTTTGCACCATCAAACCAGCCCGACTTGGCACTGGTGCCACCTTGCATCTGGGAAGCATGCTGCCTAGCGTGGATTTTCAGGAGCCAGCCGGCCACTCTCAGCCATAGGCCCCCAAACAAAAACCCACGGCCCGTTTCCCTGGCAAACAAAATTAAGCTGCCCCGCTTCTGGATGGCAGATTGCAGGACGCACTTGGTAGTATCAAACCAGCCCGACTTGGCACTGGTGCCACCTTGGGTCTGGGAACCATCCTGCGTATCGTGGGTTCAAAGGAGCCACCCGACCACTCCCAGCCACAGGCCCCCAAATACAAACAACGGCGCTTTTCCCTGGAAAACAAAACTCGCCTGCCAACTTTTTGATGGCAGATTGCAGGAGCCACTTGGTAGTATCAAACCAGCCCAACTTGGCACTGGTGCCACCTCTGGTCTGGGAACCATGCTGCGTAACACAGATTCTAAGGCGCCAGTTGGCCACTCCCAGCCACAAGCCCCCAAACACAAACAACGGCGCTATTCTCTGGCAAACAAAACTCCACTGCCCCTCTTCTGGATGGCAAATTGCAGGACGCACTTGGTACTATAAAAACAGCCCGACTTGGCACTGGTGCCACCTTGGGTCTGGGAACCATCCTGCGTATCGATCTTTTTAATGAGACAGCCGGCCACTCCCAGCCATATGCCCCCAAACACAACCCACGGCCCTTTTCTCTGGCAAACAAAACTCAACTGCACCGCTTCTGGATGGCAGATTGCAGGAGCCACTTGGTGCTATCAAACCAGCCCGACTTGGCACTGGTGCCACCTTGGGTCTGGGAACCATCCAGCCTATCGTGGATTTTAAGGAGCCAGCCGGCTACTCCCAGCCACAGGCCCCCAACAAAAACCACGGCCCTTTTTCCTGGCAAACAAAACTTAGCTGCCTCACTTATGGATGGCAGATTGCAGGAGCCACTTGGTGTAATCAAACCAGCCCGACTTGGCACTGGTGCCACCTTGGGTCTGGGAACCATCCTGCGTATCGTGGATTCTAAGGAGCCAGCCGGCCACTCCCAGCCACAGGTCCCCAAACAAAATCAACGGCGCTGTTCCCTGGAAAACAAAACACGTCTGCCAACATTTTGATGGAGTTTGCAGGAGCCACTTGGTACTATCAAACCAGCCCGACTTGGCACTGGTGCCACCTTGGGTCTGGGAAACATCCTGCGTATCGTGGATTCTAAGGAGCCAGCCGGCCACTCCTAGCCACAGGCCCCCAGACAAAAACCTAGGCCTATTTCTCTGGCAAACAAAAGTAAGCTGCCCCGCTTCTGGATGGCAGATTGCAGGAGACACTTGGGACTATCAAACCAGCCCAACTTGGCACTGGTGCCACCTTGGATCTGGGAACCATGCTGTGTATCGTGGATATTCAGGGGCCAGCCGGCCACTCTCAGCCATATGTCCCCAAACAGAAACCTCGGCCCCTTTCTCTGGCAAACAAAACTCAACTGCCCCTCTTCTGGATGGCAAATTGCAGGATGAACTTGATACTAAAACCGCAGGCCGACTTGGTAGTGGTGACACCTTGGGCCTGGGAACCATCATGCGTATCGAGCATTTTAAGGAGCCAGCCGGCCACTCCCAGCAATATGCCCCCAAAAACAATCCACGGAATTTTTCTCTGGCAAACAAAAATCAGCTGCCCCGCTTCTGGATGGCAGATTGCAGGAGCCACTTTGCACCATCAAACCAGCCCGACTTGGCACTGGTGCCACCTTGCATCTGGGAACCATGCTGCCTAGCGTGGATTTTCAGGAGCCAGCCGGCCACTCTCAGCCATAGGCCCCCATACAAAAACCACGGCCCGTTTCCCTGGCAAACAAAATTAAGCTGCCCCGCTTCTGGATGGCAGATTGCAGGACGCACTTGGTAGTATCAAACCAGCCCGACTTGGCACTGGTGCCACCTTGGGTCTGGGAACCATGCTGCGTATCATGGATTTTCAGGAGCCAGCCGTCCACTGCCAGCCACAGGCCCCGAAACACAAACAACAGCCTTTTTCTCTGGCAAACAAAATTCAGCTGCCCTGCTTCTGGATGGCAGATTTGGATGGCAGATTGCAGGAACCACTTGGTACTAACAAACCAGCCCGACTTGGCACTGGTGCCACCTTGGGTCTGGGAACCATCCTGCGTATCGTGGATTCTAAGGAGCCAGCTGGCCACTCCCAGCCACAGGCCCAAAACACAAACAACGGTGCTTTTCCCTGGAAAACAAAACTCGCCTGCCAAACATTTGATGGCAGATTGCAGGAGCCACTTGGTACTATCAAACCAGCCCAACTTGGCACTGGTGCCACCATGGGTCTGGTCACCATCCTGCCTATCGTAGCTTTTCAGGTGCCAGCCAGCCACCCCCAGCCAGAGGCCCCTAGACAAATATTTCGGCCCGTTCCCCTGGCAAACAAAAGTAAGCTACCCCGCTTCTGGATGGCAGATTGCAGGAGCCACTTTGCACCATCAAACCAGCCCAACTTGGCACTGGTGCCACCTCTGGTCTGGGAACCATCCTGCGTATCGTGGGTTCTAAGGAGCCAGCTGGCCACGCCCAGCCACAGGCCCCCAAACACAAACAACGGCGCTTTTCCCTGGAAAACAAAACTCGCCTGCCAACTTTTTGATGGCAGATTGCCGGAGCCACTTGGTACTATCAAACCAGCCAACTTGGCACTGGTGCCACCATGGGTCTGGTCACCATCCTGCCTATCGTAGCTTTTCAGGAGCCAGCCGGTCACTCCCAGCCATAGGCCCCCAGACACAAACCTCGGCCCGTTTCCCTGGCAAACAAAAGTAAGCTGCCCCGCTTCGGCATGGCAGATTGCAGGAGCTATTTAGTACTATCAAACCAGCCCGACTTGGCACTGGTGACACCTCTGGTCTGGGAACCATCCTGCCTATCGTGGATTTTCAGGGGCCAGCCGGCCACTCTCAGCCATATGCCCCCAAAAACAAACCACGGCCCTTTTCTCTGGCAAACAAAACTCAACTGCCCCTCTTCTGGATGGCAAATTTTAGGACGCACTTTGTACTACGAAAACCGCCCGACGTGGCACTGGTGCCACCTTGTGTCAGGGAACCATCCTGCATATCGAGCTTTTTAAGGAGCCAGCCGGCCAGGCCCAGCCATATACCCCCAAAAACAAACCACGGACCATTTCTCATGGAAACAAAAATCCGCTGCCCCGCGTCTGGATGGCAGATTGCAGGAGCCACTTTGCACCATCAAACCGGCCCGACTTGGCACTGGTGCCACCTTGGGTCTGGGAACAATCCTGCATATCGTGGATTCTAAGGAGCCAGCCGGCCACTCCCAGCCACAGGCCCCAAACACAACAACGGCGCTTTTCCCTGGAAAACAAAACTCGCCTGCCAGCTTTTTGATGGCAGATTGCAGGAGCCACTTGGTACTATCAAATCATCCCAACTTGGCACTGGTGCCACTATGGGTCTGGAACCATCCTGCCTATTGTAGCATTTCAGGAGCCAGCCGGTCACTCCCAGCCATAGGCCCCCAGACACAAACCTCGGACCGTTTCCCTGGCAAACAAAATTAAGCTGCCCAATTCTGGATGGCAGATTGCAGGAACCACTTGGTAGTGTCAAACCAGCCCGACTTGGCACTGGTGCCACCTTGGGTCTGGGAACCATCCTGCGTATCGTGGATTCTAAGCAGCCACCCGGCCACTCTGAGCCACAGGCGCCCAAACAAAAACAACGGCGCTTTTCCCTGGAAAACAAAACTCGCCTGCCAAATTTTTGATGGCAGATTGCAGGAGCCACTTGGTACTATCAAACCAGCCCAACTTGGTACTGGTGCCACCATGGTCTGGTCACCATCCTGCCTATCGTAGCTTTTCAGGAGCCAGCCGGTCACTCCCAGCCATAGGACCCCAGACAAATATCTCGGCCCGTTTCCCTGGCAAACAAAAGTAAGCTGCCCCGCTTCTGGATGGCAGATTACAGCAGCCACATGGTACTATCAAACCAGGCCAACATGGCACTGGTGCCACCTTGGCTCTGGGAACCATCCTGCCTATCGTGGATTTTCAGGGGCCAGCCGGCCACTCTCAGCCATATGCCCCCAAACACATACCACGGCCCTTTGCTCTGGCAAACAAAACTCAACTGCCCCTCTTCTGGATGGCAAATTGCAGGACGCACTTGGTACTACGAAAACAGCCCGACTTGGCAGTGATGCCACCTTGGGTCAGGGAACAATCCTGCGTATCGATCTTTTTAAGGAGCCAGCCGGCCACGTCCAGCCATATACCCCAAAAAAAAACCACGGAACTTTTCTCCAGCAAACAAAAATCCGCTGCCCCGCGTCTGAATGGCAGATTTCAGGAGCTATTTAGTATTATCAAACCAGCCCGACTTGGCACTGGTGCCACCATGAGTCTGGTAACCATCCTGCCTATCGTAGCTTTTCAGTAGCCAGCCGGTCACTCCCAGCCATAGGCCCCCAGACACAAACCTCGGCCCGTTTCCCTGGGAAACCAAAGTAAGCTGACCCGCTTCTGGATGGCAGATTGCAGGAGCCACTTGGTACTATCAAACCAGCCCAACTTGGCACTGGTGCCACCTTGGCTCTGGGAACCATCCTGCGTATCCTGGGTTCAAAGGAGGCAGCCGGCCACTCCCAGCCACATGCCTCTAAACAAGAACAACGGCGCTTTTCCCTGGAAAACAAAAGTCGCCTGACAGCTTTTTGATGGCAGATTGCAGGAGCCACTTGGTACTATCAAACCAGCCCAACTTGGCACTGGTGCCACCATGGGTCTGGTCACCATCCTGCCTATCGTAGCTTTTCAGGAGCCAGCCGCTCACTCCCAGCCATAGGCCCCCAGACAAATATCTCGGCCCGTTTCCCTGGCAAACAAAAGTAAGCAGCCCCGCTTCTGGATGGCAGATTGCAGGACGCACTTGGTAGTATCAAACCAGGCCAACATGGCACTGGTGCCACCTCTGGTCTGGGACCCATCCTGCGTATCGTGGATTCTAAGGAGACAGCTGGCCACTCCCAGCCACTGGCCCCCAAACACAAACAACGGTGCTTTTCCCTGGAAAACAAAACTCGCCTGCCAACTTTTTGATGGCAGATTGCAGGAGCCACTTGGTACTATCAAACCACCCCAACTTGGCAACAAGTGGTTCCTGCAATCTGACATCCAGAAGCGGGGCAGCTTACTTTTGTTTGCCAGGGAAATGGACCGTTGTTTGTGTTTGGAGGCGTATGGCTGGGAGTGGCCGACTGGCTCCTTAAAATCCACGATACGCAGCATGGTTCCCAGACCAGAGGTGGCACCAGTGCCAAGTCGGCTGGTTTGATAGTACAAAGTGGCTCCTGCAATCTGCCATCCAGAAGCGGGGCAGCTTACTTTTGTTTGCCAGGGAAACGGGCCGGCTTTCTGTCTCGGGGCCTATGGCTGGGAGTGACCGGCTGGCTCCTGAAAGGCTACGATAGGCAGGATGGTGACCAGACCCATGGTGGCACCAGTGCCAAGTTGGGCTGGTTTGATAGTACCAAGTGGCTCCTGCAATCTGCCATCAAAAAGTTGGCAGGCGAGTTTGTTATCCAGGGAAAAGCGCCGTTGTTTTTGTTTGGGGCCTGTGGCTGGGAGTGGCCGGATGGCTAATTAGAATCCACGATACGCAGCATGGTTCCCAGACCTGAGGTGGCACCAGTGCCAAGTTGGGCTGGTTTGATACTACCAAGTGCGTCCTGCAATCTGCCATCCAGAAGCGGGGCAGCTTACTTTTGTTTGCCAGGGAAACGGGCCGAGGTTTTGTCTGGGGGCCTATGGCAGGGAGTGACCGGCTGGCTCCTGAGAAACTACGATAGGCAGGATGGTGACCAGACCCATGGTGGCACCAGTGCCAAGTTGGCTGGTTTGATAGTACCAAGTGGCTCCTGCAATCTGCCATCAAAATGTGGCAGGCGAGTTTTGTTTTCCAGGGAAAAGCGCCGTTGTTTGTGTTTGGGGGCCTGTGGCTGGAGTGGCCGGCTGGCTCCTTAGAATCCAAAATACGCAGGATGGTTCCAGACCTGAGGTGGCACCAGTGCCAAGTTGGGCTGGTTTGATTGTAGCAAATGGTTCCTGCAATCTACCATCCAGAAGCGGGGCAGCTTACTTTTGTTTGCCAGGGAAACGGGCCGAGGTTTTTGTCTGGGGGCCTATGGCTGGGAGTGACCGGCTGGCTCCTGAAAAGCTACGATAGGCAGGATGGTGACCAGACCCATGGTGGCACCAGTGCCATGTTCGGCTGATTTCATAGTACCAAGTGGCTCCTGCAATCTGCCATCAAAAAGTTGGCAGGCGAGTTTTGTTTTCCAGGGAAAAGCGCCGTTGTTTGTGTCTGCGGGCCTGTGGCTGGAGTGGCCGGCTGGCTCCTTAGAATCCACAATACGCAGCATGGTTCCCAGACCCAAGGTGGCACCAGTGCCAAGTTGGGCTGGTTTGATAGTACCAAGTGGTTCCTGCAATCTGCCATCAAAAAGTTTTCAGGCGAGTTTTGTTTTCCAGGGAAAATCGCCGTTGTTTTTGTTTGGGGGCCTGTGGCTGGGAGTGGCCGGCTGGCTCCTTAGGATCCACGATACCCAGGATGGTACCCAGACCAGAGGTGGTACCAGTACCAAGTCGGGCTGGTTTGATAATAACAAGTGGATCCTGCAATCTGCCATCCAGAAGCGGGGCAGCTTACTTTTGTTTGCCAGGGAAACCATCCGAGCTTTGTGTCTGGGGCTATATGGCTGGGAGTGACCGGCTGGCTCCTGAAAAGCTACGATAGGCAGGATGGTGACCAGACCCATGGTGGCACCAGTGCCAAGTTGGGCTGGTTTGATAGTACCAAGTGGCTCCTGCAATCTGCCATCAAAATGTTGGCAGGCGAGTTTTGTTTTCCAGTGAAAAGCGCCGTTGTGTGTGTTTTGGGGCCTGTGGCTGGGAGTGGCCAGCTGGCTCCTTAGAATCCACGATACGCAGGATGGTTCCCAGACCCAAGGTGGCACCAGTGCCAAGTCGGGCTGGTTTGTTAGTACCAAGTGGTTCCTGCAATCTGCCATCCAGAAGCGGGGCAGCTGAATTTTGTTTGCCAGAGAAAAAGGCTGTTGTTTGTGTTTCGGGGCCTGTGGCTGGCAGTGGACGGCTGGCTCCTGAAAATCCATGATACGCAGCATGGTTCCCAGACCCAAGGTGGCACCAGTGCCAAGTCGGGCTGGTTTCATAGTACCCAGTGGCTCCTGCAATCTGCCATCCAGAAGAGGGGCAGTTGAATTTTGTTTTCCAGAGAAAAGGGCCGTGGTTTGTGTTTGGGGCCTATGGCTGAGAGTGACCGGCTGGCTCCTGAAAAGCTACGATAGGCAGGATGGTGACCAGACCGATGGTGGCACCAGTGCCAAGTCGGGCTGGTTGGATAATACTAAATAGCTCCTGCAATCTGCCATCCAGATGCGGGGCAGCGGATTTTTGCTTGCTGGAGAAAAGTTCCGTGGGTTTTTTTTGGGGGTATATGGCTGGACGTTGCCGGCTGACTCCTTAAAAACATCGATACGCAGGATGGTTCCCTGACCCAAGGTGGCATCACTGCCAAGTCGGGCTGTTTTCGTAGTACCAAGTGGCTCCTGCAATTTGCCATCCAGAAGAGGGGCAGTTGAGTTTTGTTTACCAGAGAAAAGGGCCGTGGTTTGTGTTTTGGGGCATATGGCTGAGAGTGGCCGGCTGGCGCCTGAAAATCCACGATAGGCAGGATGGTTCCCAGAGCCAAGGTGGCACCAGTGCCATGTTGGCCTGGTTTGATAGTACCATGTGGCTCCTGCAATCTGCCATCCAGAAGCGGGGCAGCTTACTTTTGTTTGCCAGGGAAACGGGCCGAGGTATTTGTCTGGGGGCCTATGGCTGGGAGTGACCGCCTGGCTCCTGAAAAGCTACGATAGGCAGGATGGTGACCAGACCCATGGTGGCACCAGTGCCAAGTTGGGCTGGTTTGATAGTACCAAGTGGCTCCTGCAATCTGCCATCAAAATCTTGGCAGGCGAGTTTTGTTTTCCAGGGTAACGCGCCGTTGTTTTTGTTTAGAGGCCTGTGGCTGGGAGTGTCCGCCTGTCCTCTTAGAATCTACTTTACGCAGCATGGTTCCCAGAGCCAAGGTGGCACCAGTGCCAAGTTGGGCTGGTTTGATAGTAGCAAGTGGTTCCTGCAATCTGCCATCCAGAAGAGGGGCAGCTTACTTTTGTTTGCCAGCGAAACGGGCCGAGGTATTTCTCTGGGGGCCTATGGCAGGGAGTGACCGGCCGGCTCCTGAAAAGCTAAGATAGGCAGGATGTTTACCAGACCCATGATGGCACCTGTGCCAAGTCGGGCTAATTTGATACTACAAAGTGGCTCCTGCAATCTGCCATCCAGAATCGGGGGTGCTTACTTTTGTTTTCCAGGGAAACAGGCCGAGGTTTGTGACTGGGGGTTTATGGCTGGGAGTGACCGGCTGGCTCCTGAAAAGCTACGATAGGCAGGATGGTGACCAGACCCATGGTGGCACCAGTGCCAAGTTGGGCTGGTTTGATAGTACCAAGTGGCTCCTGCAATCTGTCATCAAAATGTTGGCAGGCGAGTTTTGTTTTCCAGGGAAAAGCGCCGTTGTTTGTGTTTGGGCGCCTGTGGCACGGAGTGGCCGGGTGGCTGCTTAGAATCCACGATACGCAGGATGGTTCCCAGACCCAAGGTGGCACCAGTGCCAAGTCGGGCTGTTTTGACACTACCAAGTGGCTCCTGCAATCTGCCATCCAGAATCGGGGCAGCTTAATTTTGTTTGCCAGGGAAACGGGCCGAGGTTTGTGATGGGGGCCTATGGCTGGGAGTGACCGGCTGGCTCCTGAAATGGTACAATTGGCAGGATGGTTCCCAGACCCATAGTGGCACCAGTGCCAAGTTGGGATGATTTGATAGTACCAAGTGGCTCCTGCAATCTGCCATCAAAAAGCTGGCAGGCGAGTTTTGTTTTCCAGGGAAAAGCGCCGTTGTTTGTATTTGGGGGCCTGTGGCTGGGAGTGGCCGCCTGGCGCCTTAGAATCTACGTTACGCAGCATGGTTCCCAGACCCAAAGTGGCACCAGTGTCAAGTTGGGCTGGTTTGATAGTACCAAGTGGCTCCTGCAATCTGCCATCCAGAAGCGGGGTAGCTTACTTTTGTTTGCCAGGGAAACGGGCAGAGCTTTCTGTCTGGGGGCCTATGGTTGGGAGTAACCGGCTGGCTCCTGAAAAGCTACGATAGGCAGGATGGTTCCCAGATCCAAGATGGCACCAGTGCCAAGTCGGGGTGGTTTGATGGTGCAACGTGGCTCCTGCAATCTGCCATCCTGACGCGGGGCAGCGGATTTTTGTTTCCAAGAGAAATGGTCCGTGGTTTGTTTTTGGGGCTATATGGCTGGGCGTGGCCTGCTGGCTCCTTAAAAAGCTACGATAGGCAGGATGGTTCCCTGACCCAAGGTGGCACCAGTGCCAAGTCGGGCGGTTTTCGTAGTACAAAGTGCGTCCTAAAATTTGCCATCCAGAAGAGGGGCAGTTGAGTTTTGTTTACCAGAGAAAAGGGCCGTGGTTTGTTTTTGGGGGCATATGGCTGATAGTGGCCGTCTGGCGCCTGAAAATCCACGATAGGCAGGATGGTTCCCAGACCAGAGGTGGCACCAGTGCCAAGTCGGGCTGGTTTGATAGTACTAAATAGCACCTGCAATCTGCCATGCAGAAGCGGGGCAGCTTACTTTTGTTTGCCAGGGAAACGGGCCGAGGTTTGTGTCTGGGGGCCTATGGCTGGGAGTGACCGCCTGGCTCCTGAAAAGCTACGATAGGCAGGATGGTTACCAGACCCATGGTGGCACCAGTGCCAAGTTGGGCTGGTTTGATAGTACCAAGTGGCTCCTGCAATCTGCCATCAAAAAGTTGTCAGGCGAGTTTTGTTTTCCAGGGAAAAGCGCCGTTGTTTGTGTTTGGGGGACTGTTGGTGGGAGTGGCCGGCTGGCTCCTTAGAACACACGATACGCAGGATGGTTCCCAGACCCAAGGTGGCACCAGTGCCACGTCGGGCTGGTTTGATGGTGAAAAGTGGCTCCTGCAATCTGCCATCCTGAAGCGGGGTAGCTTACTTTTGTGTGCCAGGGAAACGGGCCGAGGTTTATGACTGGGGGCCTAGGGCTAGGAGTGACCGTCTGGCTCCTGAAAAGCAACAATAGGCAGGATGGTTCCCAGACCCAAGGTGGCACCAGTGCCAAGTTGGGCTGGTTTGATGGTACCAACTGGCTCCTGCAATCTGCCATCTAAAAGTTGTCAGGCGAGTTTTGTTTTCCAGGGAAAAGCGCCGTTGATTTTGTTTGGAGGCCTGTGGCTGGCAGTGGCTGCCTGTCGTCTTAGAATCCGGGTTACGCAGCATGGTTCCCAGAGCCAAGGTGGCACCAGTGCCAAGTTGGGCTGGTTTGATGGTGCAAAGTGGCTCCTGCAATCTGCCATCCAGAAGTGCGGTAGCTTACTTTTGTGTGCCAGGGAAACAGGCCGAGGTTTGTGTCTGGGGGCCTATGGCTGGGAGTGACCGGCTGGCTCCTGAAAAGCTACGATAGGCAGGATGGTGACCAGACCCATGGTGGCACCAGTGCCAAGTTGGGCTGGTTTGATAGTACCAAGTGGCTCCTGCAATCTGCCATCAAAAAGTTGGCAGGCGAGTTTTGTTTTCCAGGGAAAAGCGCCGTTGTGTGTGTTTTGGGGCCTGTGGCTGGGAGTGGCCAGCTGGCTCCTTAGAATCCACGATACGCAGGATGGTTCCCAGACCCAAGGTGGCACCAGTGCCAAGTCGGGCTGGTTTGTTAGTACCAAGTGGTTCCTGCAATCTGCCATCCAGAAGCGGGGCAGCTGAATTTTGTTTGCCAGAGAAAAAGGCTGTTGTTTGTGTTTCGGGGCCTGTGGCTGGCAGTGGACGGCTGGCTCCTGAAAATCCATGATAGGCAGCATGGTTCCCAGACCCAAGGTGGCACCAGTGCCAAGTAGGGCTGGTTTCATAGTACCCAGTGGCTCCTGCAATCTGCCATCCAGAAGAGGGGCAGTTGAATTTTGTTTTCCAGAGAAAAGGGCCGTGGTTTGTGTTTGGGGCCTATGGCTGAGAGTGACCGGCTGGCTCCTGAAAAGCTACGATAGGCAGGATGGTGACCAGACCGATGGTGGCACCAGTGCCAAGTCGGGCTGGTTTGATAATAATAAATAGCTCCTGCAATCTGCCATCCAGACGCGGGGCAGCGGATTTTTGCTTGCTGGAGAAAAGTTCCGTGGGTTTTTTTTGGGGGTATATGGCTGGACGTTGCCGGCTGACTCCTTAAAAACATCGATACGCAGGATGGTTCCCTGACCCAAGGTGGCATCACTGCCAAGTCGGGCTGTTTTCGTAGTACCAAGTGGCTCCTGCAATTTGCCATCCAGAAGAGGGGCAGTTGAGTTTTGTTTACCAGAGAAAAGGGCCGTGGTTTGTGTTTTGGGGCATATGGCTGAGAGTGGCCGGCTGGCGCCTGAAAATCCACGATAGGCAGGATGGTTCCCAGAGCCAAGGTGGCACCAGTGCCATGTTGGCCTGGTTTGATAGTACCATGTGGCTCCTGCAATCTGCCATCCAGAAGCGGGGCAGCTTACTTTTGTTTGCCAGGGAAACGGGCCGAGGTATTTGTCTGGGGGCCTATGGCTGGGAGTGACCGCCTGGCTCCTGAAAAGCTACGATAGGCAGGATGGTGACCAGACCCATGGTGGCACCAGTGCCAAGTTGGGCTGGTTTGATAGTACCAAGTGGCTCCTGCAATCTGCCATCCAGAAGCGGGGTAGCTTACTTTTGTTTGCCAGGGAAACGGGCAGAGCTTTCTGTCTGGGGGCCTATGGTTGGGAGTAACCGGCTGGCTCCTGAAAAGCTACGATAGGCAGGATGGTTCCCAGATCCAAGATGGCTCCAGTGCCAAGTCGGGGTGGTTTGATGGTGCAAAGTGGCTCCTGCAATCTGCCATCCTGACGTGGGGCAGCGGATATTTGTTTCCAAGAGAAATGGTCCGTGGTTTGTTTTTGGGGCTATATGGCTGGGCGTGGCCTGCTGGCTCCTTAAAAAGCTACGATAGGCAGGATGGTTCCCTGACCCAAGGTGGCACCAGTGCCAAGTCGGGCGGTATTCGTAGTACAAAGTGCGTCCTAAAATTTGCCATCCAGAAGAGGGGCAGTTGAGTTTTGTTTACCAGAGAAAAGGGCCGTGGTTTGTTTTTGGGGGCATATGGCTGATAGTGGCCGTCTGGCGCCTGAAAATCCACGATAGGCAGGATGGTTCCCAGACCAGAGGTGGCACCAGTGCCAAGTCGGGCTGGTTTGATAGTACTAAATAGCACCTGCAATCTGCCATGCAGAAGCGGGGCAGCTTACTTTTGTTTGCCAGGGAAACGGGCCGAGGTTTGTGTCTGGGGGCCTATGGCTGGGAGTGACCGCCTGGCTCCTGAAAAGCTACGATAGGCAGGATGGTTACCAGACCCATGGTGGCACCAGTGCCAAGTTGGGCTGGTTTGATAGTACCAAGTGGCTCCTGCAATCTGCCATCAAAAAGTTGGCAGGCCAGTTTTGTTTTCCAGGGAAAAGCGCCGTTGTTTGTGTTTGGGGGACTGTGGCTGGCAGTGGACGGCTGGCTCCTTAGAACACACGATACGCAGGATGGTTCCCAGACCCAAGGTGGCACCAGTGCCACGTCGGGCTGGTTTGATGGTGAAAAGTGGCTCCTGCAATCTGCCATCCTGAAGCGGGGTAGCTTACATTTGTGTGCCAGGGAAACGGGCCGAGGTTTATGACTGGGGGCCTAGGGCTAGAAGTGACCGGCTGGCTCCTGAAGAGCAACAATAGGCAGGATGGTTCCCAGACCCAAGGTGGCACCAGTGCCAAGTTGGGCTGGTTTGATGGTACCAACTGGCTCCTGCAATCTGCCATCTAAAAGTTGTCAGGCGAGTTTTGTTTTCCAGGGAAAAGCGCCGTTGATTTTGTTTGGAGGCCTGTGGCTGGCAGTGGCTGCCTGTCGTCTTAGAATCCGGGTTACGCAGCATGGTTCCCAGAGCCAAGGTGGCACCAGTGTCAAGTTGGGCTGGTTTGATTGTACCAAGTGGCTCCTGCAATCTGCCATCCAGAAGCGGGGCAGCTTACTTTTGTTTGCCAGGGAAACGGGCCGAGGTATTTTTCTGGGGACCTATGGCTGGGAGTGACCGGCTGGCTCCTGAAAAGCTACGATAGGCAGGATGGTGACCAGACCCATGGTGGCACCAGTGCCAAGTTGGGCTGGTTTGATAGTACCAAGTGGCTCCTGCAATCTGCCATCAAAAAGTTGGCAGGTCAGTTTTGTTTTCCAGGGAAAAGCGCCGTTGTTTCTGTTTGGGGGACTGTGGCTGGGAGTGGCCGGCTGGCTCCTTAGAACACAGGATACGCAGGATGGTTCCCAGACCCAAGGTGGCACCAGTGCCAAGTCGGGCTGGTTTGATAGCACCAAGTGGCTCCTGCAATCTGCCATCCAGAAGCGGGGCAGCTTACTTTTGTTTTCCAGGGAAACCGACCGAGGTTTTTTTCTGGGGGCCTATGCCTGGGAGTGACCGGCTGGCTCCTGAAAAGCTACGATAGGCAGGATGGTGACCAGACCCATGGTGGCACCAGTGCCAAGTTGGGCTGGTTTGATAGTACCAAGTGGCTCCTGCAATCTGCCATCAAAAAGTTGGCAGGCGAGTTTTGTTTTCCAGGGAAAAGCGCCGTTGTGTGTATTTTGGGGCCTGTGGCTGGGAGTGGCCAGCTGGCTCCTTAGAATCCACGATACGCAGGATGGTTCCCAGACCCAAGGTGGCACCAGTGCCAAGTCGGGCTGGTTTGTTAGTACTAAGTGGTTCCTGCAATCTGCCATCCAGAAGCGGGGCAGCTGAATTTTGTTTGCCAGAGAAAAAGGCTGTTGTTTGTGTTTCGGGGCCTGTGGCTGGCAGTGGACGGCTGGCTCCTGAAAATCCATGATACGCAGCATGGTTCCCAGACCCAAGGTGGCACCAGTGCCAAGTGGGGCTAGTTTCATAGTACCCAGTGGCTCCTGCAATCTGCCATCCAGAAGAGGGGCAGTTGAGTTTTGTTTTCCAGAGAAAAGGGCCGTGGTTTGTGTTTGCGGCCTATGGCTGAGAGTGACCGGCTGGCCCCTGAAAATCCACGATAGGAAGGATGGTTCCCAGATCCAAGGTGGCAGCAGTGCCAAGTTGTGCTGGTGTGATAGTCCCAAGTGGCTCCTGCAATCTGCCATCCAGAAGTGGGGCAGCTGAATTTTGTTTGCCAGAGAAAAAGGCTGTGGTTTTTGTTTGGGGGCCTATGGCTGGGAGTGGCCGGCTGGCTCCTGAAAATCCATGATACGCAGCATGGTTCCCAGACCCAAGGTGGCACCAGTGCCAAGTGGGGCTGGTTTCACAGTGTCAAGTGCCTCCTGCAATCTCCCATCCAGAAGCGGGGCAGCTGAGTTTTGTTTGCCTGTGAAACGGGCCGTTGTTTTTGATTGGGGTCTGTGGCCGAGAATGTTCAGCTGGCTCCTGACAATCCACAATATGCAGGATGGTTCCCAGACCCAAGGTGGCACCAGTGCCAAGTCTTGCTGGTTTGATAGTACCAAGTGGCTCCTGCAATCTGCCATCCAGAAGCGGTGCAGCTGAGTTTTGTTTGCCAGAGGAAAGGGCCGTGGGTTGTGTTTGGGGGCATATGGCTGGGAGTGGCCGGCTGTCTCATTAAAAAGATCGATACGCAGGATGGTTCCCAGACCCAAGGTGGCACCAGTGCCAAGTCGGGCTGTTTTTATAGTACCAAGTGCGTCCTGCAATTTGCCATCCAGAAGAGGGGCAGTTGAGTTTTGTTTGCCAGAGAAAGCGCCGTTGTTTGTGTTTGGGGGCTTGTGGCTGTGAGTGGCCGACTGGCGCCTTAGAATCTGCGATACGCAGCATGGTTCCCAGACCCAAGGTGGCACCATTTCCAAGTTGGGCTGGTTTGATAGTACCAAGTGGCTCCTGCAATCTGCCATCCAGAAGCGGGGCAGCTTACTTTTGTTTGCCAGGGAAACGGGCCGAGGTTTGTGTTTGGGGGCCTATGGCTGGGAGTGACCGGCTGGCTCCTGGAAAGCTACAATAGGCAGGATGGTGACCAGACCCATGGTGGCACCAGTGCCAAGTTGGGCTGGTTTGATAGTACCAAGTTGCTCCTGCAATCTGCCATCAAAAAGTTGGCAGGCGAGTTTTGTTTTCCAGGGAAAAGCGCCGTTGTTTGTGTTTGGGGGCCTGTGGCTGGGAGTGGCCGGCTGGCTCCTTAGAATCCACGATACGCAGGATGGTTCCCAGACCCAAGGTGGCACCAGTGCCAAGTCGGGCTGGTTTGATACTACCAAGTGGTTCCTGCAATCTGCCATCCAGAAGCAGGGCAGCTTACTTTTGTTTGCCAGGGAAACGGGCCGTGGGTTTTGTTTGGGGGCATATAGCTGAGAGTGGCCCGCTGGCCCCTGAAAATCCACGCTAGGCAGCATGGTTCCCAGATGCAAGGTGGCACCAGTGCCAAGTCGGGCTGGTTTGATGGTGCAAAGTGGCTCCTGCAATCTGCCATCCAGAAGCGGGGCAGCTGATTTTTGTTTGCCAGAGAAAAATTCCGTGGATTGTTTTTGGGGGCATATTGCTGGGAGTGGCCGGCTGGCTCCTTAAAATGCTCGATACGCATGATGGTTCCCAGGCCCAAGGTGTCACCACTACCAAGTCGGCCTGCGGTTTTAGTATCAAGTTCATCCTGCAATTTGCCATCCAGAAGAGGGGCAGTTGAGTTTTGTTTGCCAGAGAAACGGGCCGAGGTCTCTGTTTGGGGACATATGGCTGAGAGTGGCCGGCTGGCCCCTGAAAATCCACGATACACAACATGGTTCCCAGATCCAAGGTGGCACCAGTGCCAAGTTGGGCTGGTTTGATAGTCCCAAGTGTCTCCTGCAATCTGCCATCCAGAAGCGGGGCAGCTTACTTTTGTTTGCCAGAGAAATAGGCCTAGGTTTTTGTTTGGGGGCCTGTGGCTAGGAGTGGCCTGCTGGCGCCTAAGAATCCACGATACGCAGGATGTTTACCAGACCCATGGTGGCACCAGTGCCAAGTTGGGCTGGTTTGATAGTACCAAGTGGCTCCTGCAAACTCCATCAAAAAGTTGGCAGGCGTGTTTTGTTTTCCAGGGAACAGCGCCGTTGATTTTGATTGGGGTCTGTGGCCGAGAGTGTCCAGCTGGCTCCTGACAATCCACAATACGCAAGATGGTTCCCAGACCCAAGGTGGCACCAGTGCCAAGTCGTGCTGCTTTGATAGTACCAAGTGCGTCCTGCAATTTGCCATCCAGAAGAGGGGCAGTTGAGTTTTGTTTGCCAGAGAAAAGCGCCGTTGTTTGTGTTTGGGGGCTTGTGGCTGTGAGTGGCCGACTGGCGCCTTAGAATCTGCGATACGCAGCATGGTTCCCAGACCCAAGGTGGCACCAGTGCCAAGTCGGGCTGGTTTGATAGTACCAAGTGGCTCCTGCAATCTGCCATCCAGAAGCGGGGCAGCTTACTTTTGTTTGCCAGGGAAACGGGCCGAGGTTTGTGACTGGGGGCCTATGGCTGGGAGTGACCGGCTGGCTCCTGAAAAGCAACGATAGGCAGGATGGTTACCAGACCCATGGTGGCACCAGTGCCAAGTTGGGCTGGTTTGATAGTACCAAGTTGCTCCTGCAATCTGCCATCAAAAAGTTGGCAGGCGAGTTTTGTTTTCCAGGGAAAAGCGCCGTTGTTTGTATTTGGGGGCCTGTGGCTGGGTGTGGCCGGCTGGCTCCTTAGAATCCACGATACGCAGGATGGTTCCCAGACCCAAGGTGGCACCAGTGCCAAGTCGGGCTGGTTTGATACTACCAAGTGGTTCCTGCAATCTGCCATCCAGAAGCAGGGCAGCTTACTTTTGTTTGCCAGGGAAACGGGCCGTGGGTTTTGTTTGGGGGCATATAGCTGAGAGTGGCCCGCTGGCCCCTGAAAATCCACGCTAGGCAGCATGGTTCCCAGATGCAAGGTGGCACCAGTGCCAAGTCGGGCTGGTTTGATGGTGCAAAGTGGCTCCTGCAATCTGCCATCCAGAAGCGGGGCAGCTGATTTTTGTTTGCCAGAGAAAAATTCCGTGGATTGTTTTTGGGGGCATATTGCTGGGAGTGGCCGGCTGGCTCCTTAAAATGCTCGATACGCATGATGGTTCCCAGGCCCAAGGTGTCACCACTACCAAGTCGGCCTGCGGTTTTAGTATCAAGTTCATCTTGCAATTTGCCATCCAGAAGAGGGGCAGTTGAGTTTTGTTTGCCAGAGAAACGGGCCGAGGTTTCTGTTTGAGGGCATATGGCTGAGAGTGGCCGGCTGGCCCCTGAAAATCCACGATACACAGCATGGTTCCCAGATCCAAGGTGGCACCAGTGCCAAGTTGGGCTGGTTTGATAGTCCCAAGTGTCTCCTGCAATCTGCCATCCAGAAGCGGGGCAGCTTACTTTTGTTTGCCAGAGAAATAGGCCTAGGTTTTTGTTTGGGGGCTAGTGGCTAGGAGTGGCCTGCTGGCGCCTAAGAATCCACGATACGCAGGATGTTTACCAGACCCATGGTGGCACCAGTGCCAAGTTGGGCTGGTTTGATAGTACCAAGTGGCTCCTGCAAACTCCATCAAAAAGTTGGCAGGCGTGTTTTGTTTTCCAGGGAACAGCGCCGTTGATTTTGTTTGGGGGCCTGTGGCTGGGAGTGGCCGGCTGGCTCCTTAGAATCCACGATACGCAGGATGGTTCCCAGACCCAAGGTGGCACCAGTGCCAAGTCGGGCTGGTTTGATTACACCAAGTGACTCCTGCAATCTGCCATCCAGAAGTGAGGCAGCTAAGTTTTGTTTGCGAGAAAAAAGGGCCGTGGTTTTTGTTGGGGGCCTGTGGCTGGGAGTAGCCGGCTGGCTCCTTAAAATCCACGATAGGCAGGATGGTTCCCAGACCCAAGGTGGCACCAGTGCCAAGTCGGGCTGGTTTGATAGTACCAAGTGGCTCCTGCAATCTGCCATCCAGAAGCAGGGCAGCTGAGTTTTTATTGCCAGAGAAAAAGGCTGTGGTTTTTGTTTGGGGGCCTGTGGCTGGCAGTGGCCGGCTGGCTCCTGAAAATCCACGATACGCAGCATGGTTCCCAGACCCAAGGTGGCACCAGTACAAAGTGGGGCTCGTTTGACAGTGTCAAGTGCCTCCTGCAATCTCCCATCCAGAAGCGGGGCAGCTGAGTTTTTTTTGCCAGGGAAACGGACCTTTGTTTTTGATTGGGGTCTGTGGCCGAGAGTGGTCGGCTGTCTCCTGACAATCCACAATACGCAGGATGGTTCCCAGACCAAAGGTGGCACCAGTGCCAAGTCGGGCTGGTTTGATAGTACCAAGTGTCTCCTGCACTCTGCCATCCAGAAGCGGGGCAGCTGAGTTTTGTTTGCCAGAGAAAAGGGCCGTGGGTTGTGTTTGGGGGCATATGGCTGGGAGTGGCCACCTGGCTCCTTAAAATGCACGATACGCCGCATGGTAACCAGACGCATGGTGGCACCAGTGCCAAGTCGGGCTGTTTTTGTAGTACCCAGTGGCTCCTGCAATTTGCCATCCAGAAGCGGGGCAGCTAAATTTTGTTTGCTAGAGAAAAGGGCTGTGGTTTGTGTTTGGGGGCCTATGGCCGAGAGTGGTAGGCTGGCCCCTGAAAATCAACGATAGGCAGGATGGTTCCCAGATCCAAGGTGGCACCAGTGCCAAGTAAGGCTGGTTGTATGGTTCAAAGTGACTCCTGCAATCTGCCATCCAGAAGCGGGACAGCTGAGTTTTTTTTGCCAGAGAAAAGGTCCGTGGTTTCTTTTTGGGGCATACGGCTGGGAATTGCCGGCTGGCTCCTTAAAATGTTCGATACGCAGGATGCTTCCCAGAGCCAAGGTGGCACCACTGCCAAGTCGGGCTCTTTTTGTAGTACCAAGTGCGTCCTGCAATTTGCCATCCAGAAGAGGGGCAGTTGAGTTTTGTTTGCCAGAGAAAAGGGCCGAGGTTTGTGTTTGGGAGCATATGGCTGGGAATGACCGGCTGGCCCCTGAAAATCCACGATACGCCGGATGGTTCCCAGATCCAAGATGGTACCATTACCAAGTCGGGCTGCTTTGATAGTCCCAAGTGGCTCCTGCAAACTGCCACACCAGAAGCGGGGCAGCTGAGTTTTGTTTGCCAGGGAAATGGGCCGTTGTTTGTGTTTGGGGGCCTGTGGCTGGGAGTGTTCGGCTGGTTCCTGAATATGTACGATACGCAGGATTGTTCCCAGATCCAAGGTGGCAGCAGTGCCATGTTGTGCTGGTGTGATAGTCCCAAGTGGCTCCTGCAATCTGCCATCCAGAAGTGGGGCAGCTGATTTTTGTTTGCCAGAGAAAAGGTCCGTGGTTTGTGTTTGGGGGCATATGGCTGAGAGTGGCCGGCTGGCCCCTGAAAATCCACGATACACAGGATGGTTCCCAGATCCAAGGTGGCACCTGTGCCAAGTCGGGCTGATTTGATAGTACTAAGTAGCTCCTGCAATCTGCCATCCAGAAGCGGGGCAGCTTACTTTTCTTTGCCAGGGAAACGGGCCGAGGTTTCTGTTTGGGGGCCTATGGCTGGGAGTGACCGGCTGGCTCCTGAAAAGCTACAATAGGCAGGATGGTTCCCAGAGCCAAGGTGGCACCAGTGCCAAGTTGGGCTGGTTTGATAGTACCAAGTGGCTCCTGCAATCTGCCATCCAGAAGCGGGGCAGCTTACTTTTGTTTGCCAGAGAAATAGGCCTAGGTTTTTGTCTGGGGGCCTGTGGCTAGGAGTGGCCGGCTGGCTCCTAAGAATCCACGATAGGCAGGATGTTTCCCAGACCCAAGGTGACACCAGTGCCAAGTCGGGCTGGTTTGATAGTACCAAGTGGCTCCTGCAAACTCCATCAAAAAGTTGGCAGGCGTGTTTTGTTTTCCAGGGAACAGCGCCGTTGATTTTGTTTGGGGGCCTGTGGCTGGGAGTGGCCGGCTGGCTCCTTAGAATCCACGATACGCAGGATGGTTCCCAGACCCAAGGTGGCACCAGTGCCAAGTCGGGCTGGTTTGATTACACCAAGTGGCTCCTGCAATCTGCCATCCAGAAGTGAGGCAGCTAAGTTTTGTTTGCCAGAAAAAAGGGCCGTGGTTTTTGTTGGGGGCGTGTGGCTGGGAGTGGCCGGCTGGCTCCTTAGAATCCACCATACGCAGGATGGTTCCCAGACCCAAGGTGGCACCAGTGCCAAGTCGGGCTGGTTTGATAGTCCCAAGTGGCTCCTGCAAACTGCCATCCAGAAGCGGGGCAGCTGAGTTTTGTTTGCCAGGGAAATGGGCCGTTGTTTGTGTTTGGGGGCCTGTGGCTGGGGGTGGTCGGCTGGTTCCTGAATATGTACGATACGCAGGATTGTTCCCAGACCCAAGGTGGCACCAGTGCCAAGTCGGGCTGGTTTGATGGTGCAAAGTGGCTCCTGCAATCTGCCATCCAGACGCGGGGCAGCGGATTTTTGTTTCCGTGAGAAATGGTCCGTGGTTTGTTTTTGGGGGTATATGGCTGGGCCTGGCCGGCTGGCTCCTTAAAAAGCTCGATATGCAGGATGGTTCCCTGACACAAGGTGGCACCAGTGCCACGTCGGGCGGTTTTCGTAGTACAAAGTGCGTCCTAAAATTTGCCATCCAGAAGAGGGGCAGTTGAGTTTTGTTTGCCAGAGAAAAGGTCCGTGGTTTGTTTTTGGGGGCATATGGCTGAGAGTGGCTGGCTGGCCCCTGAAAATCCACGATACACAGGATGGTTCCCAGATCCAAGGTGGCACCTGTGCCAAGTCGGGCTGATTTGATAGTACTAAGTAGCTCCTGCAATCTGCCATCCAGAAGCGGGGCAGCTTACTTTTGTTTGCCAGGGAAACGGGCCGAGGTTTGTGTTTGGGGGCCTATGGCTGAGAGTGACCGGCTGGCTCCTGAAAAGCTACAATAGGCAGGATGGTGACCAGACCCATGGTGGCACCAGTGCCAAGTTGGGCTGGTTTGATAGTACCAAGTGGTTCCTGCAATCTGCCATCCAGAAGCAGGGCAGCTGAGTTTTGTTTGCCAGAGAAAAGGGCCTTGGTTTGTGTTTGGGGGCATATGGCTGGGTGTGGCCAGCTGGCTCCTTAAAATGCACGATATGCAACATGGCTCCCAGACCCAAGGTGGCACCAGTGCCAAGTTGGGCTGGTTTGATAGTACCAAGTGGCTCCTGCAATCTTCCATGATCACGTGGAGAAATACTTTCTGGTTTCAGCCTCATGCTCTTTCTTCTCTCCCTCAACTTCTCTATCACCTCTCATCTGGTTCACATGCGCTGTCTTCAAGGTCCACAGGCTACTTTTCACAGAATCTTCTGGCCTGATGAAGTAAGAATGATGAATAGAACAGAGCTGGGATCTATTTTCCAGTTTGGATAAAATGCATTCTGCACACAAATCCAAGGAGAACGGGCTGCCCCGATGCCCAGAAAATCTTTCACTCCTGCTAGTGTTCTACGTCAACCGCAACTTAGTCTGAAAGAAAAGCTTTTTCTCTGAGAGCATCTGAGAGGTTTGCATGAAGCACTGATATCTGACATATGCAATTTTGAATAGGAGAGGAAAAAGAAAATGGCAAGGAGTTTTTAATTTTAGTGGTTTCAATTTTAATTTCCGTGCACTTTTTCAAAACTTGTCAGCTCAAATGCCCATCAACATCTTTTAGTCATCTGTAAGTCAGTATTCATATAAAATGTGCTTCAAATCCAAAGAATTTCAAATTTGCACTCCAAGCTTCTATGCCTAGATTTATGATTTCCTACACATATTAGATGAAAGGAAGGCCTTTTTTACTGTGGGAGTGCTGGAACACTGGAACAGGTTGCCCAGAGAAGTTGTGGGTGTCCCATCCCTGAAAGTATTCAAGGTCACCTTGGACGGGGCTTGGAGCAGCAACAAAGGAGAAGCTTGATGGTAGAGAAACAAAGTTGGACTATAGAAGAAACTCGGATTGAAGTATAGGATCAAGTTTTCTCTCAGCTCTTGGGGTAAATTCAAAGTTGTACAAAATGACATTTATCTGTGCTATTCACTACTGTAACAGAAAGTTTCATGAAAACTGTACAGAAGATAGTAAATTTTAAAAGAGATAAGAATTACAGCATAAAATCCATGGGATAGGTTACAACATGAGACACTCTCTAAGAGAAAATCTCTTTGTTTCAGCACTTCATCGGGGTAAGATTTCATGAAGTGCCAAAGAAGGCGGCAAAATATCATTCGGGACATTATTTACTGGAATTCAGCCTGGCCATTAGTAGGAACTGCCTTTGAACATATCATGTAGATATACCACACACACTTTCCCTTCACTGAAAAATTACTGTTTACAACAAATAAGCAATTGACGATCAAAATTGATTGAAAGCATCTTAAACATGTCAAGTATTTCATTGTAGATGATCTGTGATCCAAATGCTTCTTCCACCTTCGAGAGGGACAGAAGAATTCTTCCATATCATGATGGTTTAAAATTGTATCAACCAATGTTTTCTGCTGAAAAGATATCATCTATTTTTTTCTATTTTTGGAAGAAAATATTCCTAGACATACAACAGGTGAGAACTAAGTAATTTTAAAGAAACAAATGAAATGAAAATATTCTGTAAATAGAATGAAATGAAAAGCTGTGTTTTAAATAGGAGCTAAATATTAAACAGAATTTTTGTACCAGGCATTTGAATTACTGCACCAGCTCTTTTGCCCATCAAGAGAGGCATTTAGCATTTCAGTCTTTTCCAAGGTGTTCATGATCTGCTATGCTGATCTCTGTGTGTGCCTAGGTGTGTGTGGAGGGGGGGGCATATGAAGGGGAGTGTGTATGTTTGCTTTACAATTGTTGTGGCAGATTCATGCCTCAGCTCCACATTTTGTTTTAAAAAGGTCACACCGAGTGGATATGAAGTTTACTATCAACAAGAGATCGATTCCCAAATCATCCATTTGACTCTCCCTTATAAATCATGTGCTTTGTTGCATATTTTATCAAATATACTTTCAAGCCAGATGGAGGAAGGAGGATGTGGGAATCCCTCCACCATCTTGCAACTTTTATGTAAGTAGGTTTTCAAGAAAATCATCATTTCTCTTTTAAATATGTCTGGAACAGGCATGATGGTAGTGTCAACCTGTTGGAGTTTTTGTTGCTGGAAGAAGTTGTACAAAAGGATTGGTTTTTACATTGACCAGTTACTGAATCAAGCGCAGGAATACATTGGAAATTTAGCTGGGGGTTCCTTTTCCCAGCAGACTACTTCTAGAACGAGCTTGTACACTGAAGCTGACTCTTTTGCTCTCTTTTTGTTTCTTTCCTATTTTCTTGGCTTCTTTGCCACTATCTAGACAATTTTGGAACTTTGTTCCCAACTAAAATGGTTTCAATAGTCTGATTGTGATCATACATTTTTACAAGGAATTTTTAAAATCTTTCCTCGAGTCCAGAAAGTCAAGGACTTAGATCTTTTTCTTCCCTTATCAATATTGCCATGAAATTGATAAATAAAGACCAACTCTTTATTTTTGTTTTTAACCCACGTAGATAATTCCCATCCATTAATCCATTTTGTGGACCAATAGCTGCCATTCTGATGGAAGCTGTCACTTCTTAACAATAGGCATTCTGTGACTATGTTGACTGCACTTTGGGTGAAGATCCTAACTGGTCTTAGATATACATAGGGAGAAATTTGCTCAGCCAGTGTCAGTCTTAAGCATGCGTATCAGAAGATCTTTCTAGAGCTGGGAATTTTCCCATGAAAGGGATTCAGTTAGGGAAGAGACACTTGTGCCAGAGTTTTACATTCTTCTTGAACACTGCTTAAGGAACTTAGATGCCATGTCCATTTGGATCTCTGTCTGCACAGAACTTTGTCATGCCAGCGCTTTGAAATGCATCTTGAAGAGAATTCACTAGCACAGAATGAAAGAGAGTGGAAGGGGTTGGTGGGGCTAACCAGGCCCAACCCCCCTGCCTAAACCAGGATACCTAGAGCCTCTTGCCCAGGATTCTATCTGGGTGTACTTTTAATGTCTTCAAAGATCCAGGCTCCACAATGTTTCTGGGCAGTCTGTGCCGTGGTTCAGTCACCCTGACAGTAAAGAAACATTTACTGATGTTCAAAGGCAATCTCCTGTATTTCAGTGTGTGCCCACTGCCTCTTGTCTTTTCCCTCAGCATCACTGAAAAGACACTGATTCCCTCCCCTTTGCACTATTGCTTCCATATGTATGTGTGATGCCATGTAGAGGTATGTCAAAAACCTCCCTGAAGCCCAGGCAGATAATATTCCCTTCATCTACCAGTCAAGTTGATTCATCAGAGGAGTTTAAAGTGATGTTCAGCATGAAATTCCCCTGAAAAATCATGCTAACTACATTATTTGGTCATCTGTCATGTGCCTGGCAAGGATTTCCAGGAAGAGCTGCTTCATCAACTTCCTGGGGATAAAAAAGAGGCTGGCTGGTTTGTACTATGGCGAGTCCTCTTAATTGCCTTTTTTGAAGATGGGTGTCATTTGCTAACATCCACTCTTTAGCTCCTCTTCTCATCTACACCTCGGCAAAAAGCTTTTCCACTATGTCTGGCTAGGAAAAACTGTGCCAGCACAGAAAACATCTCCCATCGTGTTCTAGAAGTTGCACGGATGTCTGCCAAGTGTTTGGCAGGAAGAAAAGAAAAGTTGTCCAAAACAGCTTCCAATCGAATGTTCCTGTGATTGGAAAAGTCAGGAGAGTGCAAAGGTACTGTTTTCTATCAGTTGGCAAGGTGCGCACACAATCCCAGTGTTGTACAGCTTGCTTCTTCACCTTCCCGAAGCTGCCGCTCTCGCCGGCTGCCGGAGCCCAAGAAGCGGCTTCTTCGCGCAAAGACGATTGTGCTGCTCACAGTGCTCTCCTTAGCGCGGCTTCTGCCGAAAGACGCCCGGCAGCGGCTCTTACCTCCGGAGAGCATCCTACCTTCGTCTTTAG
Source organism: Melospiza melodia melodia (assembly GCF_035770615.1). Lineage (NCBI taxonomy): Eukaryota > Metazoa > Chordata > Aves > Passeriformes > Passerellidae > Melospiza > Melospiza melodia. The sequence goes on from NC_086197.1 coordinate 30,356,293, forward strand.
CTCCTCTTCTCATCTACACCTCGGCAAAACGCTTTTCCACTATGTCTGGCTAGGAAAAACTGTGCCAGCACAGAAAACATCTCCCATCGTGTTCTAGAAGTTGCACGGATGTCTGCCAAGTGTTTGGCAGGAAGAAAAGAAAAGTTGTCCAAAACAGCTTCCAATCGAATGTTCATGTGATTGGAAAAGTCAGGAGAGTGCAAAGGTACTGTTTTCTATCAGTTGGCAAAGTGCGCACACAATCCCAGTGTTGTACAGCTTGCTTCTTCACCTTCCCGAAGCTGCCGCTCTCGCCGGCTCCCGGAACCGAAGAAGCGGCTTCTTCGCGCAAAGACGATTGTGCCGCTCACAGTGCTCTCCTTAGCGCGGCTTCTGCCGAAAGACGCCCGGCAGCGGCTCTTACCTCCGGAGAGCATCCTACCTTCGTCTTTCGCGTCTTTTGTAGTCTACATCTTAGCAAAACGCTTCTCCACTATGTCTGGCTAGGAAAAACTGTGCCAGCACAGAAAACATCTCCCATCGTGTTCTAGAAGTTGCACGGATGTCTGCCAAGTGTTTGGCAGGAAGAAAAGAAAAGTTGTCCAAAACAGCTTCCAATCGAATGTTCCTGTGATTGGAAAAGTCAGGAGAGTGCAAAGGTACTGTTTTCTATCAGTTGGCAAGGTGCGCACACAATCCCAGTGTTGTACAGCTTGCTTCTTCACCTTCCCGAAGCTGCCGCTCTCGCCGGCTGCCGGAGCCCAAGAAGCGGCTTCTTCGCGCAAAGACGATTGTGCCGCTCACAGTGCTCTCCTTAGCGCGGCTTCTGCCGAAAGACGCCCGGCAGCGGCTCTTACCTCCGGAGAGCATCCTACCTTCGTCTTTCGCGTCTTTTGTAGTCTACATCTTAGCAAAACGCTTTTCCACTATGTCTGGCTAGGAAAAACTGTGCCAGCACAGAAAACATCTCCCATCGTGTTCTAGAAGTTGCACGGATGTCTGCCAAGTGTTTGGCAGGAAGAAAAGAAAAGTTGTCCAAAACAGCTTCCAATCGAATGTTCCTGTGATTGGAAAAGTCAGGAGAGTGCAAAGGTACTGTTTTCTATCAGTTGGCAAGGTGCGCACACAATCCCAGTGTTGTACAGCTTGCTTCTTCACCTTCCCGAAGCTGCCGCTCTCGCCGGCTGCCGGAGCCCAAGAAGCGGCTTCTTCGCGCAAAGACGATTGTGCCGCTCACAGTGCCCTCCTTAGCGCGGCTTCTGCCGAAAGACGCCCGGCAGCGGCTCTTACCTCCGGAGAGCATCCTACCTTCGTCTTTCGCGTCTTATGTAGTCTACACCTCGGCAAAAAGCTTTTCCACTATGTCTGGCTAGGAAAAACTGTGCCAGCACAGAAAACATCTCCCATCGTGTTCTAGAAGTTGCACGGATGTCTGCCAAGTGTTTGGCAGGAAGAAAAGAAAAGTTGTCCAAAACAGCTTCCAATCGAATGTTCCTGTGATTGGAAAAGTCAGGAGAGTGCAAAGGTACTGTTTTCTATCAGTTGGCAAGGTGCGCACACAATCCCAGTGTTGTACAGCTTGCTTCTTCACCTTCCCGAAGCTGCCGCTCTCGCCGGCTGCCGGAGCCCAAGAAGCGGCTTCTTCGCGCAAAGACGATTGTGCCGCTCACAGGGCTCCCCTTAGCGCGGCTTCTGCCGAAAGACGCCCGGCAGCGGCTCTTACCTCCTGAGAGTGGCAGCTTCGGGAAGGTGAAGAAGCAAGCTGTACAACACTGGGATTGTGTGCGCACCTTGCCAACTGATAGAAAACAGTACCTTTGCACTCTCCTGACTTTTCCAATCACAGGAACATTCGATTGGAAGCTGTTTTGGACAACTTTTCTTTTCTTCCTGCCAAACACTTGGCAGACATCCGTGCAACTTCTAGAACACGATGGGAGATGTTTTCTGTGCTGGCACAGTTTTTCCTAGCCAGACATAGTGGAAAAGCGTTTTGCCGAGGTGTAGACTACATAAGACGCGAAAGACGAAGGTAGGATGCTCTCCGGAGGTAAGAGCCGCTGCCGGGCGTCTTTCGGCAGAAGCCGCGCTAAGGAGAGCACTGTGAGCGGCACAATCGTCTTTGGGCGAAGAAGCCGCTTCTTCGGTTCCGGGAGCCGGCGAGAGCGGCAGCTTCGGGAAGGTGAAGAAGCAAGCTGTACAACACTGGGATTGTGTGCGCACCTTGCCAACTGATAGAAAACAGTACCTTTGCACTCTCCTGACTTTTCCAATCACAGGAACATTCGATTGGAAGCTGTTTTGGACAACTTTTCTTTTCTTCCTGCCAAACACTTGGCAGACATCCGTGCAACTTCTAGAACACGATGGGAGATGTTTTCTGTGCTGGCACAGTTTTTCCTAGCCAGACATAGTGGAAAAGCTTTTTGCCGAGGTGTAGACTACATAAGACGCGAAAGACGAAGGTAGGATGCTCTCCGGAGGTAAGAGCCGCTGCCGGGCGTCTTTCGGCAGAAGCCGCGCTAAGGAGAGCACTGTGAGCGGCACAATCGTCTTTGCGCGAAGAAGCCGCTTCTTGGGCTCCGGCAGCCGGCGAGAGCGGCAGCTTCGGGAAGGTGAAGAAGCAAGCTGTACAACACTGGGATTGTGTGCGCACCTTGCCAACTGATAGAAAACAGTACCTTTGCACTCTCCTGACTTTTCCAATCACAGGAACATTCGATTGGAAGCTGTTTTGGACAACTTTTCTTTTCTTCCTGCCAAACACTTGGCAGACATCCGTGCAACTTCTAGAACACGATGGGAGATGTTTTCTGTGCTGGCACAGTTTTTCCTAGCCAGACATAGTGGAAAAGCGTTTTGCTAAGATGTAGACTACAAAAGACGCGAAAGACGAAGGTAGGATGCTCTCCGGAGGTAAGAGCCGCTGCCGGGCGTCTTTCGGCAGAAGCCGCGCTAAGGAGAGCACTGTGAGCGGCACAATCGTCTTTGCGCGAAGAAGCCGCTTCTTGGGCTCCGGCAGCCGGCGAGAGCGGCAGCTTCGGGAAGGTGAAGAAGCAAGCTGTACAACACTGGGATTGTGTGCGCACCTTGCCAACTGATAGAAAACAGTACCTTTGCACTCTCCTGACTTTTCCAATCACAGGAACATTCGATTGGAAGCTGTTTTGGACAACTTTTCTTTTCTTCCTGCCAAACACTTGGCAGACATCCGTGCAACTTCTAGAACACGATGGGAGATGTTTTCTGGGCTGGCACAGTTTTTCCTAGCCAGACATAGTGGAAAAGCGTTTTGCTAAGATGTAGACTACAAAAGACGCGAAAGACGAAGGTAGGATGCTCTCCGGAGGTAAGAGCCGCTGCCGGGCGTCTTTCGGCAGAAGCCGCGCTAAGGAGAGCACTGTGAGCGGCACAATCGTCTTTGCGCGAAGAAGCCGCTTCTTCGGTTCCGGGAGCCGGCGAGAGCGGCAGCTTCGGGAAGGTGAAGAAGCAAGCTGTACAACACTGGGATTGTGTGCGCACCTTGCCAACTGATAGAAAACAGTACCTTTGCACTCTCCTGACTTTTCCAATCACAGGAACATTCGATTGGAAGCTGTTTTGGACAACTTTTCTTTTCTTCCTGCCAAACACTTGGCAGACATCCGTGCAACTTCTAGAACACGATGGGAGATGTTTTCTGTGCTGGCACAGTTTTTCCTAGCCAGACATAGTGGAAAAGCGTTTTGCCGAGGTGTAGATGAGAAGAGGAGCTAAAGACGAAGGTAGGATGCTCTCCGGAGGTAAGAGCCGCTGCCGGGCGTCTTTCGGCAGAAGCCGCGCTAAGGAGAGCACTGTGAGCGGCACAATCGTCTTTGCGCGAAGAAGCCGCTTCTTGGGCTCCGGGAGCCGGCGAGAGCGGCAGCTTCGGGAAGGTGAAGAAGCAAGCTGTACAACACTGGGATTGTGTGCGCACCTTGCCAACTGATAGAAAACAGTACCTTTGCACTCTCCTGACTTTTCCAATCACAGGAACATTCGATTGGAAGCTGTTTTGGACAACTTTTCTTTTCTTCCTGCCAAACACTTGGCAGACATCCGTGCAACTTCTAGAACACGATGGGAGATGTTTTCTGTGCTGGCACAGTTTTTCCTAGCCAGACATAGTGGAAAAGCTTTTTGCCGAGGTGTAGATGAGAAGAGGAGCAAAAGAGTGGATGTTAGCAAATGACACCCATCTTCAAAAAAGGCAATTAAGAGGACTCGCCATAGTACAAACCAGCCAGCCTCTTTTTTATCCCCAGGAAGTTGATGAAGCAGCTCTTCCTGGAAATCCTTGCCAGGCACATGACAGATGACCAAATAATGTAGTTAGCATGATTTTTCAGGGGAATTTCATGCTGAACATCACTTTAAACTCCTCTGATGAATCAACTTGACTGGTAGATGAAGGGAATATTATCTGCCTGGGCTTCAGGGAGGTTTTTGACATACCTCTACATGGCATCACACATACATATGGAAGCAATAGTGCAAAGGGGAGGGAATCAGTGTCTTTTCAGTGATGCTGAGGGAAAAGACAAGAGGCAGTGGGCACACACTGAAATACAGGAGATTGCCTTTGAACATCAGTAAATGTTTCTTTACTGTCAGGGTGACTGAACCACGGCACAGACTGCCCAGAAAGATTGTGGAGCCTGGATCTTCGAAGACATTAAAAGTACACCCAGATAGAATCCTGGGCAAGAGGCTCTAGGTATCCTGGTTTAGGCAGGGGGGTTGGGCCTGGTTAGCCCCACCAACCCCTTCCACTCTCTTTCATTCTGTGCTAGTGAATTCTCTTCAAGATGCATTTCAAAGCGCTGGCATGACAAAGTTCTGTGCAGACAGAGATCCAAATGGACATGGCATCTAAGTTCCTTAAGCAGTGTTCAAGAAGAATGTAAAACTCTGGCACAAGTGTCTCTTCCCTAACTGAATCCCTTTCATGGGAAAATTCCCAGCTCTAGAAAGATCTTCTGATACGCATGCTTAAGACTGACACTGGCTGAGCAAATTTCTCCCTATGTATATCTAAGACCAGTTAGGATCTTCACCCAAAGTGCAGTCAACATAGTCACAGAATGCCTATTGTTAAGAAGTGACAGCTTCCATCAGAATGGCAGCTATTGGTCCACAAAATGGATTAATGGATGGGAATTATCTACGTGGGTTAAAAACAAAAATAAAGAGTTGGTCTTTATTTATCAATTTCATGGCAATATTGATAAGGGAAGAAAAAGATCTAAGTCCTTGACTTTCTGGACTCGAGGAAAGATTTTAAAAATTCCTTGTAAAAATGTATGATCACAATCAGACTATTGAAACCATTTTAGTTGGGAACAAAGTTCCAAAATTGTCTAGATAGTGGCAAAGAAGCCAAGAAAATAGGAAAGAAACAAAAAGAGAGCAAAAGAGTCAGCTTCAGTGTACAAGCTCGTTCTAGAAGTAGTCTGCTGGGAAAAGGAACCCCCAGCTAAATTTCCAATGTATTCCTGCGCTTGATTCAGTAACTGGTCAATGTAAAAACCAATCCTTTTGTACAACTTCTTCCAGCAACAAAAACTCCAACAGGTTGACACTACCATCATGCCTGTTCCAGACATATTTAAAAGAGAAATGATGATTTTCTTGAAAACCTACTTACATAAAAGTTGCAAGATGGTGGAGGGATTCCCACATCCTCCTTCCTCCATCTGGCTTGAAAGTATATTTGATAAAATATGCAACAAAGCACATGATTTATAAGGGAGAGTCAAATGGATGATTTGGGAATCGATCTCTTGTTGATAGTAAACTTCATATCCACTCGGTGTGACCTTTTTAAAACAAAATGTGGAGCTGAGGCATGAATCTGCCACAACAATTGTAAAGCAAACATACACACTCCCCTTCATATGCCCCCCCCTCCACACACACCTAGGCACACACAGAGATCAGCATAGCAGATCATGAACACCTTGGAAAAGACTGAAATGCTAAATGCCTCTCTTGATGGGCAAAAGAGCTGGTGCAGTAATTCAAATGCCTGGTACAAAAATTCTGTTTAATATTTAGCTCCTATTTAAAACACAGCTTTTCATTTCATTCTATTTACAGAATATTTTCATTTCATTTGTTTCTTTAAAATTACTTAGTTCTCACCTGTTGTATGTCTAGGAATATTTTCTTCCAAAAATAGAAAAAAATAGATGATATCTTTTCAGCAGAAAACATTGGTTGATACAATTTTAAACCATCATGATATGGAAGAATTCTTCTGTCCCTCTCGAAGGTGGAAGAAGCATTTGGATCACAGATCATCTACAATGAAATACTTGACATGTTTAAGATGCTTTCAATCAATTTTGATCGTCAATTGCTTATTTGTTGTAAACAGTAATTTTTCAGTGAAGGGAAAGTGTGTGTGGTATATCTACATGATATGTTCAAAGGCAGTTCCTACTAATGGCCAGGCTGAATTCCAGTAAATAATGTCCCGAATGATATTTTGCCGCCTTCTTTGGCACTTCATGAAATCTTACCCCGATGAAGTGCTGAAACAAAGAGATTTTCTCTTAGAGAGTGTCTCATGTTGTAACCTATCCCATGGATTTTATGCTGTAATTCTTATCTCTTTTAAAATTTACTATCTTCTGTACAGTTTTCATGAAACTTTCTGTTACAGTAGTGAATAGCACAGATAAATGTCATTTTGTACAACTTTGAATTTACCCCAAGAGCTGAGAGAAAACTTGATCCTATACTTCAATCCAAGTTTCTTCTATAGTCCAACTTTGTTTCTCTACCATCAAGCTTCTCCTTTGTTGCTGCTCCAAGCCCCGTCCAAGGTGACCTTGAATACTTTCAGGGATGGGACACCCACAACTTCTCTGGGCAACCTGTTCCAGTGTTCCAGCACTCCCACAGTAAAAAAGGCCTTCCTTTCATCTAATATGTGTAGGAAATCATAAATCTAGGCATAGAAGCTTGGAGTGCAAATTTGAAATTCTTTGGATTTGAAGCACATTTTATATGAATACTGACTTACAGATGACTAAAAGATGTTGATGGGCATTTGAGCTGACAAGTTTTGAAAAAGTGCACGGAAATTAAAATTGAAACCACTAAAATTAAAAACTCCTTGCCATTTTCTTTTTCCTCTCCTATTCAAAATTGCATATGTCAGATATCAGTGCTTCATGCAAACCTCTCAGATGCTCTCAGAGAAAAAGCTTTTCTTTCAGACTAAGTTGCGGTTGACGTAGAACACTAGCAGGAGTGAAAGATTTTCTGGGCATTGGGGCAGCACGTACTCCTTGGATTTGTGTGCAGAATGCATTTTATCCAAACTGGAAAATAGATCCCAGCTCTGTTCTATTCATCATTCTTACTTCATCAGGCCAGAAGATTCTGTGAAAAGTAGCCTGTGGACCTTGAAGACAGCGCATGTGAACCAGATGAGAGGTGATAGAGAAGTTGAGGGAGAGAAGAAAGAGCATATGGCTGAAACCAGAAAGTATTTCTCCACGTGATCATGGAAGATTGCAGGAGCCACTTGGTACTATCAAACCAGCCCGACTTGGCACTGGTGCCACTATGGGTCTGGGAGCCATGTTGCATATCGTGCATTTTAAGGAGCCAGCTGGCCACACACAGCCATATGCCCCCAAACACAAACCAAGCCCTTTTCTCTGGCAAACAAAACTCAGCTGCCCTGCTTCTGGATGGCAGATTGCAGGAGCCACTTGGTACTATCAAACCAGCCCAACTTGGCACTGGTGCCACCTTGGCTCTGGGAACCATCCTGCCTATTGTAGCTTTTCAGGAGCCAGCCGGTCACTCCCAGCCATAGGCCCCCAAACAGAAACCTCGGCCCGTTTCCCTGGCAAACAAAAGTAAGCTGCCCCGCTTCTGGATGGCAGATTGCAGGAGCTACTTAGTACTATCAAATCAGCCCGACTTGGCACAGGTGCCACCTTGGATCTGGGAACCATCCTGTGTATCGTGGATTTTCAGGGGCCAGCCGGCCACTCTCAGCCATATGCCCCCAAACACAAACCACGGACCTTTTCTCTGGCAAACAAAAATCAGCTGCCCCACTTCTTGATGGCAGATTGCAGGAGCCACTTGGGACTATCACACCAGCACAACATGGCACTGCTGCCACCTTGGATCTGGGAACAATCCTGCGTATCGTACATATTCAGGAACCAGCCGAACACTCCCAGCCACAGGCCCCCAAACACAAACAACGGCCCATTTCCCTGGCAAACAAAACTCAGCTGCCCCGCTTCTGGATGGCAGTTTGCAGGAGCCACTTGGGACTATCAAAGCAGCCCGACTTGGTAATGGTACCATCTTGGATCTGGGAACCATCCGGCGTATCGTGGATTTTCAGGGGCCAGCCGGTCATTCCCAGCCATATGCTCCCAAACACAAACCTCGGCCCTTTTCTCTGGCAAACAAAACTCAACTGCCCCTCTTCTGGATGGCAAATTGCAGGACGCACTTGGTACTACAAAAAGAGCCCGACTTGGCAGTGGTGCCACCTTGGCTCTGGGAACCATCCTGCGTATCGAGCATTTTAAGGAGCCAGCCGGCAATTCCCAGCCGTATGCCCCAAAAAGAAACCACGGACCTTTTCTCTGGCAAAAAAAACTCAGCTGTCCCGCTTCTGGATGGCAGATTGCAGGAGTCACTTTGAACCATACAACCAGCCTTACTTGGCACTGGTGCCACCTTGTATCTGGGAACCATCCTGCCTATCGTTGATTTTCAGGGGCCAGCCTACCACTCTCGGCCATAGGCCCCCAAACACAAACCACAGCCCTTTTCTCTAGCAAACAAAATTTAGCTGCCCCGCTTCTGGATGGCAAATTGCAGGAGCCACTGGGTACTACAAAAACAGCCCGACTTGGCACTGGTGCCACCTTGCGTCTGGTTACCATGCGGCGTATCGTGCATTTTAAGGAGCCAGGTGGCCACTCCCAGCCATATGCCCCCAAACACAACCCACGGCCCTTTTCTCTGGCAAACAAAACTCAGCTGCCCCGCTTCTGGATGGCAGAGTGCAGGAGACACTTGGTACTATCAAACCAGCCCGACTTGGCACTGGTGCCACCTTTGGTCTGGGAACCATCCTGCGTATTGTGGATTGTCAGGAGACAGCCGACCACTCTCGGCCACAGACCCCAATCAAAAACAAAGGTCCGTTTCCCTGGCAAAAAAAACTCAGCTGCCCCGCTTCTGGATGGGAGATTGCAGGAGGCACTTGACACTGTCAAAAGAGCCCCACTTTGTACTGGTGCCACCTTGGGTCTGGGAACCATGCTGCGTATCGTGGATTTTCAGGAGCCAGCCGGCCACTGCCAGCCACAGGCCCCCAAACAAAAACCACAGCCTTTTTCTCTGGCAAACAAAACTCAGCTGCCCTGCTTCTGGATGGCAGATTGCAGGAGCCACTTGGTACTATCAAACCAGCCCGACTTGGCACTGGTGCCACCTTGGGTCTGGGAACCATCCTGCCTATCGTGGATTTTAAGGAGCCAGCCGGCTACTCCCAGCCACAGGCCCCCAACAAAAACCACGGCCCTTTTTTCTCGCAAACAAAACTTAGCTGCCTCACTTCTGGATGGCAGATTGCAGGAGTCACTTGGTGTAATCAAACCAGCCCGACTTGGCACTGGTGCCACCTTGGGTCTGGGAACCATCCTGCGTATCGTGGATTCTAAGGAGCCAGCCGGCCACTCCCAGCCACAGGCCCCCAAACAAAATCAACGGCGCTGTTCCCTGGAAAACAAAACACGCCTGCCAACTTTTTGATGGAGTTTGCAGGAGCCACTTGGTACTATCAAACCAGCCCAACTTGGCACTGGTGCCACCATGGGTCTGGTAAAAATCCTGCGAATCGTGGATTCTTAGGAGCCAGCCGGCCACTCCTAGCCACAGGCCCCCAAACAAAAACCTAGGCCTATTTCTCTGGCAAACAAAAGTAAGCTGCCCCGCTTCTGGATGGCAGATTGCAGGAGACACTTGGGACTATCAAACCAGCCCAACTTGGCACTGGTGCCACCTTGGATCTGGGAACCATGCTGTGTATCGTGGATTTTCAGGGGCCAGCCGGCCACTCTCAGCCATATGCCCCCAAACAGAAACCTCGGCCCGTTTCTCTGGCAAACAAAACTCAACTGCCCCTCTTCTGGATGGCAAATTGCAAGATGAACTTGATACTAAAACCGCAGGCCGACTTGGTAGTGGTGACACCTTGGGCCTGGGAACCATCATGCGTATCGAGCATTTTAAGGAGCCAGCCGGCCACTCCCAGCAATATGCCCCCAAAAACAATCCACGGAATTTTTCTCTGGCAAACAAAAATCAGCTGCCCCGCTTCTGGATGGCAGATTGCAGGAGCCACTTTGCACCATCAAACCAGCCCGACTTGGCACTGGTGCCACCTTGCATCCTGGAACCATGCTGCCTAGCGTGGATTTTCAGGGGCCAGCCGGCCACTCTCAGCTATATGCCCCCAAACAAAACCCACGGCCCGTTTCCCTGGCAAACAAAAGTAAGCTGCCCCGCTTCTGGATGGCAGATTGCAGGAACCACTTGGTAGTATCAAACCAGCCCGACTTGGCACTGGTGCCACCTTGGGTCTGGGAACCATCCTGCGTATCGTGGATTCTAAGGAGCCAGCCGGCCACTCCCAGCCACAGGCCCCCAAATACAAACAACGGCGCTTTTCCCTGGAAAACAAAACTCGCCTGTCAACTTTTTGATGGCAGATTGCAGGAGCCACTTGGGACTATCACACCAGCACAACATGGCACTGCTGCCACCTTGGATCTGGGAACCATCCTTCCTATCGTGGATTTTAAGGGGCCAGCCGGTCACTCTCGGCCATAGGCCCCAAACACAAACCACGGCCCTTTTCTCTGGAAAACAAAACTCAACTGCCCCTCTTCTGGATGGCAGATTGCAGGAGCCACTGGGTACTATGAAACTAGCCCGACTTGGCACTGGTGCCACCTTGGGTCTGGGAACCATGCTGCGTATCATGGATTTTCAGGAGCCAGCCGTCCACTGCCAGCCACAGGCCCCGAAACACAAACAACAGCCTTTTTCTCTGGCAAAAAAAATTCAGCTGCCCCGCTTCTGGATGGCAGATTGCAGGAACCACTTGGTACTAACAAACCAGCCCGACTTGGCACTGGTGCCACCTTGGGTCTGGGAACCATCCTGCGTATCGTGGATTCTAAGGAGCCAGCTGGCCACTCCCAGCCACAGGCCCCAAAATACACACAACGGCGCTTTTCCCTGGAAAACAAAACTCGCCTGCCAACTTTTTGATGGCAGATTGCAGGAGCCACTTGGTACTATCAAACCAGCCCAACTTAGCACTGGTGCCACCATGGGTCTGGTCACCATCCTGCCTATCGTAGCTTTTCAGGAGCCAGCCGGTCACTCCCAGCCATAGGCCCCCAAAAAAAAACCTCGGTCCGTTTACCTGGAAAACAAAAGTAAGCTGCCCCGCTTCTGGATGGCAGACTGCAGGAGCCACTTGGTGCTATCAAACCAGCCCGACTTGGCACTGGTGCCACCTTGGGTCTGGGAACCATCCTGCGTATCCTGTGTTCTAAGGAGCCAGCCGGCCACTCCCAGCCACAGTCCCCCAAACAAAAACAACGGCGCTTTTCCCTGGAAAACAAAACTGACCTGCCAACTTTTTGATGGCAGATTGCAGGTGCTATTTAGTACTATCAAACCAGCCCGACTTGGCACTGGTGCCACCTCTGGTCTGGGAACCATCCTGCCTATCGTGGATTTTCAGGGTCCAGACGGCCACTATCCGCCATATGCCCCCAAAAACAAACCACGGGCTTTTCTCTGGTAAACAAAACTCAACTGCCCCTCTTCTGGATGGCAAATTTTAGGACGCACTTTGTACTACGAAAACCGCCCGACTTGGCACTGGTGCCACCTTGGGTCAGGGAACCATCCTGCCTATCGTAGCTTTTCAGGAGCCAGCCGGTCACTCCCAGCCATAGGTCCCCAGACAAATACCTCGGCCCGTTTCCCTGGCAAACAAAAGTAAGCTGCCCCGCTTCTGGATGGCAGATTGCAGGAGCCACTTGGTACTATCAAACCAGCCCAACTTGACACTGGTGCCACCTTGGCTCTGGGAACCATGCTGCGTAACCCGGATTCTAAGACGACAGGCAGCCACTGCCAGCCACAGGCCTCCAAACAAAATCAACGGCGCTTTTCCCTGGAAAACAAAACTCGCCTGACAACTTTTAGATGGCAGATTGCAGGAGCCAGTTGGTACCATCAAACCAGCCCAACTTGGCACTGGTGCCACCTTGGGTCTGGGAACCATCCTGCCTATTGTTGCTTTTCAGGAGCCAGCCGGTCACTTCTAGCCCTAGGCCCCCAGTCATAAACCTCGGCCCGTTTCCCTGGCACACAAAAGTAAGCTACCCCGCTTCAGGATGGCAGATTGCAGGAGCCACTTTTCACCATCAAACCAGCCCGACGTGGCACTGGTGCCACCTTGGGTCTGGGAACCATCCTGCGTATCGTGTGTTCTAAGGAGCCAGCCGGCCACTCCCACCCACAGTCCCCCAAACACAAACAACGGCGCTTTTCCCTGGAAATCAAAACTGGCCTGCCAACTTTTTGATGGCAGATTGCAGGAGCCACTTGGTGCTATCAAACCAGCCCAACTTGGCACTGGTGCCACCATGGGTCTGGTAACCATCCTGCCTATCGTAGCTTTTCAGGAGCCAGCCGGTCACTCCCAGCCATAGGCCCCCAGACACAAACCTCGGCCCGTTTCCCTGGCAAACAAAAGTAAGCTGCCCCGCTTCTGCATGGCAGATTGCAGGTGCTATTTAGTACTATCAAACCAGCCCGACTTGGCACTGGTGCCACCTCTGGTCTGGGAACCATCCTGCCTATCGTGGATTTTCAGGCGCCAGACGGCCACTATCAGCCATATGCCTCCAAAAACAAACCACGGCCCTTTTCTCTGGTAAACAAAACTCAACTGCCCCTCTTCTGGATGGCAAATTTTAGGACGCACTTTGTACTACGAATACCGCCCGACTTGGCACTGGTGCCACCTTGGGTCAGGGAACCATCCTGCCTATCATAGCTTTTTAAGGAGCCAGCAGGCCACGCCCAGCCATATAGCCCCAAAAACAAACCACGGACCATTTCTCTTGGAAAAAAAAATCCGCTGCCCCGCGTCTGGATGGCAGATTGCAGGAGCTACTTTGCACCATCAAACCACCCCGACTTGGCACTGGTGCCATCTTGGATCTGGGAACCATCCTGCCTATCGTAGCTTTTCAGGAGCCAGCCGGTTACTCCCAACCATAGGCCCCCAGACAGAAAGCTCTGCCCGTTTCCCTGGCAAACAAAAGTAAGCTACCCCGCTTCTGGATGGCAGATTGCAGGAGCCACTTGGTACTATCAAACCAGCCCAACTTGGCACTGGTGCCACCATGGGTCTGGTCACCATCCTGCCTATCGTAGCTTTTCAGGAGCCAGGCGGTCACTCCCAGCCATAGGCCCCCAGACAAATACCTCGGCCCGTTTCCCTGGCAAACAAAAGTAAGCTGCCCCGCTTCTGGATGGCAGATTGCAGGAGCCACATGGTGCTATCAAACCAGGCCAACATGGCACTGGTGCCACCTTGGCTCTGGGAACCATCCTGCCTATCGTGGATTTTCAGGCGCCAGCCGGCCACTCTCAGCCATATGCCCCAAAACACAAACCACGGCCCTTTTCTCTGGTAAACAAAACTCAACTGCCCCTCTTCTGGGTGGCAAATTGCAGGAGCCACTTTGTACTACGAAAACAGCCCGACTTGGCAGTGATGCCACCTTGGGTCAGGGAACCATCCTGCGTATCGATGTTTTTAAGGAGTCAGCCGGCAACGTCCAGCCATATACCCCCAAAAAAAACCCACGGAACTTTTCTCCAGCAAGCAAAAATCCGCTGCCCCGCGTCTGGATGGCAGATTGCAGGAGCTATTTAGTATTATCAAACCAGCCCGACTTGGCACTGGTGCCACCATGGGTCTGGTCACCATCCTGCCTATCGTAGCTTTTCAGGAGCCAGCCGGTCACTCTCAGCCATAGGCCCCAAACACAAACCACGGCCCTTTTCTCTGGAAAACAAAACTCAACTGCCCCTCTTCTGGATGGCAGATTGCAGGAGCCACTGGGTACTATGAAACCAGCCCTACTTGGCACTGGTGCCACCTTGGGTCTGGGAACCATGCTGCGTATCATGGATTTTCAGGAGCCAGCCGTCCACTGCCAGCCACAGGCCCCGAAACACAAACAACGGCCTTTTTCTCTGGCAAAAAAAATTCAGCTGCCCCGCTTCTGGATGGCAGATTGCAGGAACCACTTGGTACTAACAAACCAGCCCGACTTGGCACTGGTGCCACCTTGGGTCTGGGAACCATCCTGCGTATCGTGGATTCTAAGGAGCCAGCTGGCCACTCCCAGCCACAGGCCCCAAAACACACACAACGGCGCTTTTCCCTGGAAAACAAAACTCGCCTGACAACTTTTTGATGGCAGATTGCAGGAGCCACTTGGTACTATCAAACCAGCCCAACTTGGCACTGGTGCCACCATGGGTCTGGTCACCATCCTGCCTATCGTAGCTTTTCAGGAGCCAGCCGGTCACTCCCAGCCATAGGCCCCCAGACACAAAGCTCGGCCTGTTTCCCTGGCACACAAAAGTAAGCTACCGCACTTCTGGATGGCAGATTGCAGGAGCCACTTTGCACCATCAAACCAGCCCAACTTGGCACTGGTGCCACCTTGGCTCTGGGAACCATGCTGCGTAACCCGGATTCTAAGACGACAGGCAGCCACTGCCAGCCACAGGCCTCCAAACAAAATCAACGGCGCTTTTCCCTGGAAAACAAAACTCGCCTGACAACTTTTAGATGGCAGATTGCAGGAGCCAGTTGGTACCATCAAACCAGCCCAACTTGGCACTGGTGCCACCTTGGGTCTGGGAACCATCCTGCCTATTGTTGCTTTTCAGGAGCCAGCCGGTCACTCCTAGCCCTAGGCCCCCAGTCATAAACCTCGGCCCGTTTCCCTGGCACACAAAAGTAAGCTACCCCGCTTCAGGATGGCAGATTGCAGGAGCCACTTTTCACCATCAAACCAGCCCGACGTGGCACTGGTGCCACCTTGGGTCTGGGACCATCCTGCGTATCGTGTGTTCTAAGGAGCCAGCCGGCCACTCCCACCAACAGTCCCCCAAACACAAACAACGGCGCTTTTCCCTGGAAAACAAAACTGGCCTGACAACTTTTTGATGGCAGATTGCAGGAGCCACTTGGTACTATCAAACCAGCCCAACTTGGCACTGGTGCCACCATGGGTCTGGTAACCATCCTGCCTATCGTAGCTTTTCAGGAGCCAGGCGGTCACTCCCAGCCATAGGCCCCCAGACACAAACCTCGGCCCGTTTCCCTGGCAAACAAAAGTAAGCTGCCCCGCTTCTGCATGGCAGATTGCAGGTGCTATTTAGTACTATCAAACCAGCCCGACTTGGCACTGGTGCCACCTCTGGTCTGGGAACCATCCTGCCTATCGTGGATTTTCAGGCGCCAGACGGCCACTATCAGCCATATGCCCCCAAAAACAAACCACGGCCCTTTTCTCTGTTAAACAAAACTCAACTGCCCCTCTTCTGGGTGGCAAATTTTAGGACGCACTTTGTACTACGAAAACCGCCCGACTTGGCACTGGTGCCACCTTGGGTCAGGGAACCATCCTGCCTATCGTAGCTTTTTAAGGAGCCAGCAGGCCACGCCCAGCCATATAGCCCCAAAAACAAACCACGGACCATTTCTCTTGGAAACAAAAATCCGCTGCCCCGCGTCAGAATGGCAGATTGCAGGAGCCACGTTGCACCATCAAACCACCCCGACTTGGCACTGGTGCCATCTTGGATCTGGGAACCATCCTGCCTATCGTAGCTTTTCAGGAGCCAGCCGGTTACTCCCAACCATAGGCCCCCAGACAGAAAGCTCTGCCCGTTTCCCTGGCAAACAAAAGTAAGCTACCCCGCTTCTGGATGGCAGATTGCAGGAGCCACTTGGTACTATCAAACCAGCCCAACTTGACACTGGTGCCACTTTGGGTCTGGGAACCATGCTGCGTAACGTAGATTCTAAGGCGCCAGGCGGCCACTCCCAGCCACAGGCCCCCAAATACAAACAACGGCGCTTTTCCCTGGAAAACAAAACTCGCCTGCCACCTTTTTGATGGCAGATTGCAGGAGCCACTTGGTACTATCAAATCATCCCAACTTGGCACTGGTGCCACTATGGGTCTGGGAACCATCCTGCCAATTATACCATTTCAGGAGCCAGCCGGTCACTCCCAGCCATAGGCCCCCATCACAAACCTCGGACCGTTTCCCTGGCAAACAAAATTAAGCTGCCCCGATTCTGGATGGCAGATTGCAGGAGCCACTTGGTAGTGTCAAACCAGCCCAACTTGGCACTGGTGCCACCATGGGTCTGGGAACCATCCTGCGTATCGTGGATTCTAAGCAGCCACCCGGCCACTCCGTGCCACAGGCGCCCAAACACAAACAACGGCGCTTTTCCCTGGAAAACAAAACTCGCCTGCCAACATTTTGATGGCAGATTGCAGGAGCCACTTGGTACTATCAAACCAGCCCAACTTGGCACTGGTGCCACCATGGGTCTGGTCACCATCCTGCCTATCGTAGCTTTTCAGGAGCCAGCCGGTCACTCCCAGCCATAAACCCCCAGACACAAACCTCGGCCCGTTGCCCTGGAAAACAAAAGTAAGCACCCCCGATTCTGGATGGCAGATTGCAGGAGCCACTTGGTAGTATCAAATTAGCCCAACTTGGCACTGGTGCCATCATGGGTCTGGTAAACATCCTGCCTATCTTAGCTTTTCAGGAGCCGGCCGGTCACTCCCTGCCATAGGCCCCCAGAGAAATACCTCGGCCCGTTTCCCTGGCAAACAAAAGTAAGCTGCCCCTCTTCTGGATGGCAGATTGCAGGAACCACTTGCTACTATCAAACCAGCCCAACTTGGCACTGGTGCCACCTTGGCTCTGGGAACCATGCTGCGTAACGTAGATTCTAAGAGGACAGGCGGACACTCCCAGCCACAGGCCTCTAAACAAAAACAACGGCGCGTTACCCTGGAAAACAAAACTCGCCTGCCAACTTTTTGATGGCAGATTGCAGGAGCCACTTGGTACTATCAAACCAGCCCAACTTGGCACTGGTGCCACCATGGGTCTGGTCACCATCCTGCCTATCGTAGCTTTTCAGGAGCCAGCCGGTCACTCCCAGCCATAGGCCCCCAGACAAATACCTCGGCCCGTTTCCCTGGCAAACAAAAGTAAGCTGCCCCGCTTCTGGATGGCAGATTGCAGGAGCCACATGGTACTATCAAACCAGGCCAACATGGCACTGGTGCCACCTTGGCTCTGGGAACCATCCTGCCTATCGTGGATTTTCAGGCGCCAGCCGGCCACTCTCAGCCATATGCCCCAAAACACAAACCACGGCCCTTTTCTCTGGTAAACAAAACTCAACTGCCCCTCTTCTGGATGGCAAATTGCAGGAGCCACTTGGTACTACGAAAACAGCCCGACTTGGCAGTGATGCCACCTTGGGTCAGGGAACCATCCTGCGTATCGATGTTTTTAAAGAGTCAGCCGGCAACGTCCAGCCATATACCCCCAAAAAAAACCCACGGAACTTTTCTCCAGCAAGCAAAAATCCGCTGCCCCGCGTCTGGATGGCAGATTGCAGGAGCTATTTAGTATTATCAAACCAGCCCGACTTGGCACTGGTGCCACCATCGGTCTGGTCACCATCCTGCCTATCGTAGCTTTTCAGGAGCCAGCCGGTCACTCTCAGCCATAGGCCCCAAACACAAACCACGGCCCTTTTCTCTGGAAAACAAAATTCAACTGCCCCTCTTCTGGATGGCAGATTGCAGGAGCCACTGGGTACTATGAAACCAGCCCGACTTGGCACTGGTGCCACCTTGGGTCTGGGAACCATGCTGCGTATCATGGATTTTCAGGAGCCAGCCGTCCACTGCCAGCCACAGGCCCCGAAACACAAACAACAGCCTTTTTCTCTGGCAAACAAAATTCAGCTGCCCCGCTTCTGGATGGCAGATTGCAGGAACCACTTGGTACTAACAAACCAGCCCGACTTGGCACTGGTGCCACCTTGGGTCTGGGAACCATCCTGCGTATCGTGGATTCTAAGGAGCCAGCTGGCCACTCCCAGCCACAGGCCCCAAAACACACACAACGGCGCTTTTCCCTGGAAAACAAAACTCGCCTGCCAACTTTTTGATGGCAGATTGCAGGAGCCACTTGGTACTATCAAACCAGCCCAACTTGGCACTGGTGCCACCATGGGTCTGGTCACCATCCTGCCTATCGTAGCTTTTCAGGAGCCAGCCGGTCACTCCCAGCCATAGGCCCCCAGACACAAAGCTCGGCCCGTTTCCCTGGCAAACAAAAGTAAGCTGCCCCGCTTCTGGATGGCAGATTGCAGGAGCCACTTGGTACTATCAAACCAGCCCGACTTTGCACTGGTGCCACCTCTGGTCTGGGACCCATCCTGCGTATCATGGATTCTAAGGAGCCAGTCGGCCACTCCCAGCCACAGGCCCCCAAACACAAACAACGGCCCGTTTCCGTGGCAAACAAAAGTAAGCTGCCCCGCTTCTGGATGGCAGATTGCAGGAACCACTTGGTAGTATCAAACCAGCACAACTTGGCACTGGTGGCACCTCTTGTCTGGTAACCATGCTGCGTATCGTGGTTTCTAAGGAGCCAGCCGGGCACTCCCAACCACAGGTCCCCAAACACAAACAACGGCGCTTTTCCCTGGAAAACAAAACTCGCCTGCCAACTTTTTGATGGCAGATTGCAGGAGCCACTTGGTACTATCAAACCAGCCCAACTTGGCACTGGTGCCACCATGGGTCTGGTCACCATCCTGCCTATCGTAGCTTTTCAGGAGCCAGCCGGTCACTCCCAGCCATAGGCCCCCAGACACAAACCTCGGCCCGTTTCCCTGGCAAACAAAAGTAAGCTGCCCCGCTTCTGGATGGCAGATTGCAGGAGCCACTTGGTACTATCAAACCAGCCCGACTTGGCACTGGTGCCACCTCTTGTCTGGGAACCATGCTGCGTATCGTGGATTTTAAGGAGCCAGTCGGCCACTCCCAGCCATACGCCTCCAAACACAAACAACGGTCCATTTCCCTGGCAAACAAAAGTAAGCTACCCCGCTTCTGGATGTCAGATTGCAGGAACCACTTGTTGCCAAGTTGGGGTGGTTTGATAGTACCAAGTGGCTCCTGCAATCTGCCATCAAAAAGTTGGCAAGCGAGTTTTGTTTTCCAGGGAAAAGCGCCGTTGTTTGTGTTTGGGGGCCTGTGGCTGGGAGTGGCCAGCTGTCTCCTTAGAATCCACGATACGCAGGATGGGTCCCAGACCAGAGGTGGCACCAGTGCCAAGTCGGGCTGGTTTGATGGTGCAAAGTGACTCCTGCAATCTGCCATCCAGAAGCGGGGTAGCTTACTTTTGTTTGCCAGGGAAATGGGTAGAGCTTTGTGTCTGGGGGCCTATGGCTGGGAGTGACCGGCTGGCTCCTGAAAAGCTACGATAGGCAGGATGGTGACCAGACCCATGGTGGCACCAGTGCCAAGTTGGGCTGGTTTGATAGTACCAAGTGGCTCCTGCAATCTGCCATCAAATGTTGGCAGGTGAGTTTTGTTTTCCAGGGAAAAGCACCGTTGTTTGTGTTTGGGTGCCTGTGGCTGGGAGTGGCCAGCTGGCTCCTTAGAATCCACGATACGCAGGATGGTTCCCAGACCAGAGGTGGCACCAGTGCCATGTTGGCCTGGTTTGATAGTACCATGTGGCTCCTGCAATCTGCCATCCAGAAGCGGGGCTGCTTACTTTTGTTTGCCAGGGAAACGGGCCGAGATATTTGTCTGGGGGCCTCTGGCTGGGAGTGACCGGCTGGCTCCTGAAAAGCTACGATAGGCAGGATGGTGACCAGACCCATGGTGGCACCAGTGCCAAGTTGGGCTGGTTTGATAGTACCAAGTGGCTCCTGCAATCTGCCATCAAAAAGTTTTCAGGCGACTTTTGTTTTCCAGGGAAAAGCGCCGTTGTTCTTGTTTAGAGGCCTGTGGCTGGGAGTGGCCGGCTGCCTCCTTTGAACCCAGGATACGCAGGATGGTTCCCAGAGCCAAGGTGGCACCAGTGCCAAGTTGGGCTGGTTTGATAGTACCAAGTGGCTCCTGCAATCTGCCATCCAGAAGCGGGTCAGCTTACTTTTGTTTCCCAGGGAAACGGGCCGAGGTTTGTGTCTGGGGGCCTATGGCTGGGAGTGACCGGCTGGCTACTGAAAAGCTACGATAGGCAGGATGGTTACCAGACTCATGGTGGCACCAGTGCCAAGTCGGGCTGGTTTGATAATACTAAATAGCTCCTGAAATCTGCCATTCAGACGCGGGGCAGCGGATTTTTGTTTGCTGGAGAAAAGTTCCGTGGTTTTTTTTTGGGGGTATATGGCTGGACGTGGCCGGCTGGCTCCTTAAAAAGATCGATACGCAGGATTGTTCCCTGACCCAAGGTGGCATCACTGCCAAGTCGGGCTGTTTTCGTAGTACCAAGTGCGTCCTGCAATTTGCCATCCAGAAGAGGGGCAGGTGAGTTTTGTTTGCCAGAGCAAAGGGCCGTGGTATGTGTTTGGGGGCATATGGCTGAGAGTGGCCGGCTGGCCCCTGAAAATCCACGATAGGCAGGATGGTTCCCAGAGCCAAGGTGGCACCAGTGCCATGTTGGCCTGGTTTGATAGTACCATGTGGCTGCTGTAATCTGCCATCCAGAAGCGGGGCAGCTTACTTTTGTTTGCCAGGGAAACGGGCCGAGATATTTGTCTGGGGGCCTATGGCTGGGAGTGACCGGCTGGCTCCTGAAAAGCTACGATAGGCAGGATGGTTACCAGACCCATGGTGGCACCAGTACCAAGTTGGGCTGGTTTGATAGTACCAAGTGGCTCCTGCAATCTGCCATCAAAAATTTGGCAGGCGAGTTTTGTTTTCCAGGGAAAAGCGCCGTTATTTTTGTTTAGAGGCCTGTGGCTGGTAGTGGCCGCCTGTCCTCGTAGAATCTACGTTACGCAGCATGGTTCCCAGAGCCAAGGTGGCACGAGGGCCAAGTCGGGCAGGTTTGATAGTACCAAATGCATCCTGCAATCTGCCATCCAAAAGCGGGGCAGTTTACTTTTGTTTGCCAGAGAAACGGGCCGAGGTTTGTGTCTGGGGGCCTATGGCAGGGAGTGACCGGCTGGCTCCTGAAAAGCTACGATAGGCAGGATGTTTACCAGACCCATGGTGGCACCAGTGCCAAGTTGGGCTGATTTGATAGTACCAAGTGGCTCCTGCAATCTGCCATCCAGAATCGGGGCAGCTTACTTTTGTTTTCCAGGGAAACGGGCCGAGGTTTGTGTCTGGGGGTCTATGGCTGGGAGTGACCGGCTGGCTCCTGGAAAGCTACGATAGGCAGGATGGTGACCAGACCCATGGTGGCACCAGTGCCAAGTTGGGCTGGTTTGATAGTACCAAGTGGCTCCTGCAATCTGCCATCAAAATGTTGGCAGGCGAGTTTTGTTTTCCAGGGAAAAGCGCCGTTGTTTGTGTTTGGGCGCCTGTGGCTCAGAGTGGCCGGGTGGCTGCTTAGAATCCACGATACGCAGGATGGTTCCCAGACCCAAGGTGGCACCAGTGCCAAGTCGGGCTGGTTTGACACTACCATGTGGCTCCTGCAATCTGCCATCCAGAATCGGGAACAGCCAAATTTTGTTTGCCAGGGAAACGGTCCGAGGTTTGTGTCTGGGGGACTATGGCTGGCAGTGACCGGCTGGCTCCTGAAATGCTACAATAGGCAGGATGGTTCCCAGACCCATAGTGGCACCAGTGCCAAGTTGGGATGATTTGATAGTACCAAGTGGCTCCTGCAATCTGCCATCAAAAAGCTGGCAGGCGAGTTTTGTTTTCCAGGGAAAAGCGCCGTTGTTTGTGTTTGGGGGCCTGTGGCTGGGAGTGGCCGGCTGGCTCCTTAGAATCCACGATATGCAGGATTGTTCCCAGACCCAAGGTGGCACCAGTGCCAAGTCGGGCTGGTTTGATGGTGAAAAGTGGCTCCTGCAATCTGCCATCCAGACGCGGGGCAGCGGATTTTTGTTTCCATGAGAAATGGTCCGTGGTTTGTTTTTGGGGGTATATGGCTGGGCGTGGCCGGCTGGCCCCTTAAAAAGCTCGATATGCAGGATGGTTCCCTGACACAAGGTGGCACCAGTGCCACGTCGGGCGGTTTTCGTAGTACAAAGTGCGTCCTAAAATTTGCCATCCAGAAGAGGGGCAGTTGAGTTTTGTTTGCCAGAGAAAAGGGCCGTGGTTTGTTTTTGGGGGCATATGGCTGAGAGTGGCCGGCTGGCCCCTGAAAATCCACGATAGGCAGGATGGTTCCCAGACCAGAGGTGTCACCAGTGCCAAGTCGAGCTGGTTTGATAGTACTAAATAGCTCCTGCAATCTGCCATGCAGAAGCGGGGCAGCTTACTTTTGTTTGCCAGGGAAATGGGCCGAGGTTTGTGTCTGGGGGCCTATGGCTGGGAGTGACCGACTGGCTCCTGAAAAGCTATGATAGGCAGGATGGTGACCAGACCCATGGTGGCACCAGTGCCAAGTTGGGCTGGTTTGATAGTACCAAGTGGCTCCGGCAATCTGCCATCTAAATGTTGGCAGGCGAGTTTTGTTTTCCAGGGAAAAGCGCCGTTGTTTGTGTTTGGGGGCCTGTGGCTGGGAGTGGCCAGCTGGCTCCTTAGAACCCACGATACGCAGGATGGTTCCCAGACCAGAGGTGGCACCAGTGCCAAGTTGGGCTGGTTTGATAGTACCAAGTGGCTCCTGCAATCTGCCATCAAATGTTTGGCAGGCGAGTTTTGTTTTCCAGGGAAAAGCACCGTTGTGTGTGTTTGGGGGCCTGTGGCTGGGAGTGGCCAGCTGGCTCCTTAGAATCCACGATACGCAGGATGGTTCCCAGACCCAAGGTGGCACCAGTGCCAAGTCGGGCTGGTTTGATACTACCAAGTGCGTCCTGCAATCTGCCATCCAGAAGCGGGGTAGCTGAATTTTGTTTGCCAGAGAAAAAGGCTGTTGTTTGTGTTTCGGGGCCTGTGGCTGGCAGTGGACGGCTGGCTCCTGAAAATCCATGATACGCAGCATGGTTCCCAGACCCAAGGTGGCACCAGTGCCAAGTCGGGCTGGTTTGATACTACCAAGTGCGTCCTGCAATCTGCCATCCAGAAGCGGGGTAGCTTAATTTTGTTTGCCAGGGAAACGGGCCGTGGGTTTTGTATGGGGGCCTATGGCTGAGAGTGGCCGGCTGGCTCCTGAAAATCCACGCTAGGCAGCATGGTTCCCAGATGCAAGGTTGCACCAGTGCCAAGTCGGGCTGGTTTGATGGTGCAAAGTGGCTCCTGCAATCTGCCATCCAGAAGCGGGGCAGCTGATTTTTGTTTGCCAGAGAAAAATTCCGTGGATTGTTTTTGGGGGCATATTGCTGGGAGTGGCCGGCTGGCTCCTTAAAATGCTCGATACGCATGATGGTTCCCAGGCCCAAGGTGTCACCACTACCAAGTCGGCCTGCGGTTTTAGTATCAAGTTCATCCTGCAATTTGCCATCCAGAAGAGGGGCAGTTGAGTTTTGTTTGCCAGAGAAACGGGCCGAGGTTTCTGTTTGGGGACATATGGCTGAGAGTGGCCGGGTGGCCCCTGAATATCCACGATACACAGCATGGTTCCCAGATCCAAGGTGGCACCAGTGCCAAGTTGGGCTGGTTTGATAGTCCCAAGTGTCTCCTGCAATCTGCCATCCAGAAGCGGGGCAGCTTACTTTTGTTTGCCAGAGAAATAGGCCTAGGTTTTTGTCTGGGGGCCTGTGGCTAGGAGTGGCCGGCTGGCTCCTTAGAATCCACGATACGCAGGATGTTTCCCAGACCCAAGGTGGCACCAGTGCCAAGTCGGGCTGGTTTGATAGTACCAAGTGGCTCCTGCAAACTCCATCAAAATGTTGGCAGACGTGTTTTGTTTTCCAGGGAACAGCGCCGTTGATTTTGTTTGGGGGCCTGTGGCTGGGAGTGGCCGGCTGGCTCCTTAGAATCCACGATACGCAGGATGGTTCCCAGACCCAAGGTGGCACCAGTGCCAAGTCGGGCTGGTTTGATTACACCAAGTGGCTCCTGCAATCTGCCATCCAGAAGTGAGGCAGCTAAGTTTTGTTTGCCAGAAAAAAGGGCCGTGGTTTTTGTTGGGGGCCTGTGGCTGGGAGTAGCCGGCTGGCTCCTTAAAATCCACGATAGGCTGGATGGTTCCCAGACCCAAGGTGGCACCAGTGCCAAGTCGGGCTGGTTTGATAGTACCAAGTGGCTCCTGCAATCTGCCATCCAGAAGCGGTGCAGTTGAGTTTTGTTTGCCAGAGAAAAGGGCCGTGGGTTGTGTTTGGGGGCATATGGCTGGGAGTGGCCGGCTGTCTCATTAAAAAGATCGATACGCAGGATGGTTCCCAGACCCAAGGTGGCACCAGTGCCAAGTCGGGCTGTTTTTATAGTACCAAGTGCGTCCTGCAATTTGCCATCCAGAAGAGGGGCAGTGGAGTTTTGTTTGCCAGAGAATAGCGCCGTTGTTTGTGTTTGGGGGCTTGTGGCTGGGAGTGGCCGACTGGCGCCTTAGAATCTGTGTTACGCAGCATGGTTCCCAGACCAGAGGTGGCACCAGTGCCAAGTTGGGCTGGTTTGATAGTACCAAGTGGCTCCTGCAATCTGCCATCCAGAAGTGGGGCAGCTTACTTTTGTTTGCCAGGGAAACGGGCCGAGGTTTGTGACTGGGGACCTATGGCTGGGAGTGACCGGCTGGCTCCTGAAAAGCTACGATAGGCAGGATGGTGACCAGACCCATGGTGGCACCAGTGCCAAGTCGGGCTGGTTTGATTACACCAAGTGACTCCTGCAAACTCCATCAAAAAGTTGGCAGGCGTGTTTTGTTTTCCAGGGAACAGCGCCGTTGATTTTGTTTGGGGGCCTGTGGCTGGGAGTGGCCGGCTGGCTCCTTAGAATCCACGATACGCAGGATGGTTCCCAGACCCAAGGTGGCACCAGTGCCAAGTCGGGCTGGTTTGATTACACCAAGTGGCTCCTGCAATCTGCCATCCAGAAGTGAGGCAGCTAAGTTTTGTTTGCCAGAAAAAAGGGCCGTGGTTTTTGTTGGGGGCCTGTGGCTGGGAGTGGCCGGCTGGCTCCTTAGAATCCACCATACGCAGGATGGTTCCCAGACCCAAGGTGGCACCAGTGCCAAGTCGGGCTGGTTTGATAGTCCCAAGTGGCTCCTGCAAACTGCCATCCAGAAGCGGGGCAGCTGAGTTTTGTTTGCCAGGGAAATGGGCCGTTGTTTGTGTTTGGGGGCCTGTGGCTGGGAGTGTTCGGCTGGTTCCTGAATATGTACGATACGCAGGATTGTTCCCAGACCCAAGGTGGCACCAGTGCCAAGTCGGGCTGGTTTGATGGTGCAAAGTGGCTCCTGCAATCTGCCATCCAGACGCGGGGCAGCGGATTTTTGTTTCCATGAGAAATGGTCCGTGGTTTGTTTTTGGGGGTATATGGCTGGGCCTGGCCGGCTGGCTCCTTAAAAAGCTCGATATGCAGGATGGTTCCCTGACACAAGGTGGCACCAGTGCCACGTCGGGCGGTTTTCGTAGTACAAAGTGCGTCCTAAAATTTGCCATCCAGAAGAGGGGCAGTTGAGTTTTGTTTGCCAGAGAAAAGGTCCGTGGTTTGTTTTTGGGGGCATATGGCTGAGAGTGGCTGGGTGGCCCCTGAAAATCCACGATACACAGGATGGTTCCCAGATCCAAGGTGGCACCTGTGCCAAGTCGGGCTGATTTGATAGTACTAAGTAGCTCCTGCAATCTGCCATCCAGAAGCGGGGCAGCTTACTTTTGTTTGCCAGGGAAACGGGCCGAGGTTTGTGTTTGGGGGCCTATGGCTGAGAGTGACCGGCTGGCTCCTGAAAAGCTACGATAGGCAGGATGGTGACCAGACCCATGGTGGCACCAGTGCCAAGTTGGGCTGATTTGATAGTACCAAGTGGCTCCTGCAATCTGCCATCCAGAAGCAGGGCAGCTGAGTTTTGTTTGCCAGAGAAAAGGGCCTTGGTTTGTGTTTGGGGGCATATGGCTGGGTGTGGCCAGCTGGCTCCTTAAAATGCACGATATGCAACATGGCTCCCAGACCCAAGGTGGCACCAG
Organism: Melospiza melodia melodia; assembly: GCF_035770615.1. Taxonomy (NCBI): domain Eukaryota; kingdom Metazoa; phylum Chordata; class Aves; order Passeriformes; family Passerellidae; genus Melospiza; species Melospiza melodia. The sequence goes on from NC_086197.1 coordinate 30,382,703, forward strand.
TGCCAAGTTGGGCTGGTTTGATAGTACCAAGTGGCTCCTGCAATCTTCCATGATCACGTGGAGAAATACTTTCTGGTTTCAGCCTCATGCTCTTTCTTCTCTCCCTCAACTTCTCTATCACCTCTCATCTGGTTCACATGCGCTGTCTTCAAGGTCCACAGGCTACTTTTCACAGAATCTTCTGGCCTGATGAAGTAAGAATGATGAATAGAACAGAGCTGGGATCTATTTTCCAGTTTGGATAAAATGCATTCTGCACACAAATCCAAGGAGAACGGGCTGCCCCGATGCCCAGAAAATCTTTCACTCCTGCTAGTGTTCTACGTCAACCGCAACTTAGTCTGAAAGAAAAGCTTTTTCTCTGAGAGCATCTGAGAGGTTTGCATGAAGCACTGATATCTGACATATGCAATTTTGAATAGGAGAGGAAAAAGAAAATGGCAAGGAGTTTTTAATTTTAGTGGTTTCAATTTTAATTTCCGTGCACTTTTTCAAAACTTGTCAGCTCAAATGCCCATCAACATCTTTTAGTCATCTGTAAGTCAGTATTCATATAAAATGTGCTTCAAATCCAAAGAATTTCAAATTTGCACTCCAAGCTTCTATGCCTAGATTTATGATTTCCTACACATATTAGATGAAAGGAAGGCCTTTTTTACTGTGGGAGTGCTGGAACACTGGAACAGGTTGCCCAGAGAAGTTGTGGGTGTCCCATCCCTGAAAGTATTCAAGGTCACCTTGGACGGGGCTTGGAGCAGCAACAAAGGAGAAGCTTGATGGTAGAGAAACAAAGTCGGACTATAGAAGAAACTCGGATTGAAGTATAGGATCAAGTTTTCTCTCAGCTCTTGGGGTAAATTCAAAGTTGTACAAAATGACATTTATCTGTGCTATTCACTACTGTAACAGAAAGTTTCATGAAAACTGTACAGAAGATAGTAAATTTTAAAAGAGATAAGAATTACAGCATAAAATCCATGGGATAGGTTACAACATGAGACACTCTCTAAGAGAAAATCTCTTTGTTTCAGCACTTCATCGGGGTAAGATTTCATGAAGTGCCAAAGAAGGCGGCAAAATATCATTCGGGACATTATTTACTGGAATTCAGCCTGGCCATTAGTAGGAACTGCCTTTGAACATATCATGTAGATATACCACACACACTTTCCCTTCACTGAAAAATTACTGTTTACAACAAATAAGCAATTGACGATCAAAATTGATTGAAAGCATCTTAAACATGTCAAGTATTTCATTGTAGATGATCTGTGATCCAAATGCTTCTTCCACCTTCGAGAGGGACAGAAGAATTCTTCCATATCATGATGGTTTAAAATTGTATCAACCAATGTTTTCTGCTGAAAAGATATCATCTATTTTTTTCTATTTTTGGAAGAAAATATTCCTAGACATACAACAGGTGAGAACTAAGTAATTTTAAAGAAACAAATGAAATGAAAATATTCTGTAAATAGAATGAAATGAAAAGCTGTGTTTTAAATAGGAGCTAAATATTAAACAGAATTTTTGTACCAGGCATTTGAATTACTGCACCAGCTCTTTTGCCCATCAAGAGAGGCATTTAGCATTTCAGTCTTTTCCAAGGTGTTCATGATCTGCTATGCTGATCTCTGTGTGTGCCTAGGTGTGTGTGGAGGGGGGGGCATATGAAGGGGAGTGTGTATGTTTGCTTTACAATTGTTGTGGCAGATTCATGCCTCAGCTCCACATTTTGTTTTAAAAAGGTCACACCGAGTGGATATGAAGTTTACTATCAACAAGAGATCGATTCCCAAATCATCCATTTGACTCTCCCTTATAAATCATGTGCTTTGTTGCATATTTTATCAAATATACTTTCAAGCCAGATGGAGGAAGGAGGATGTGGGAATCCCTCCACCATCTTGCAACTTTTATGTAAGTAGGTTTTCAAGAAAATCATCATTTCTCTTTTAAATATGTCTGGAACAGGCATGATGGTAGTGTCAACCTGTTGGAGTTTTTGTTGCTGGAAGAAGTTGTACAAAAGGATTGGTTTTTACATTGACCAGTTACTGAATCAAGCGCAGGAATACATTGGAAATTTAGCTGGGGGTTCCTTTTCCCAGCAGACTACTTCTAGAACGAGCTTGTACACTGAAGCTGACTCTTTTGCTCTCTTTTTGTTTCTTTCCTATTTTCTTGGCTTCTTTGCCACTATCTAGACAATTTTGGAACTTTGTTCCCAACTAAAATGGTTTCAATAGTCTGATTGTGATCATACATTTTTACAAGGAATTTTTAAAATCTTTCCTCGAGTCCAGAAAGTCAAGGACTTAGATCTTTTTCTTCCCTTATCAATATTGCCATGAAATTGATAAATAAAGACCAACTCTTTATTTTTGTTTTTAACCCACGTAGATAATTCCCATCCATTAATCCATTTTGTGGACCAATAGCTGCCATTCTGATGGAAGCTGTCACTTCTTAACAACAGGCATTCTGTGACTATGTTGACTGCACTTTGGGTGAAGATCCTAACTGGTCTTAGATATACATAGGGAGAAATTTGCTCAGCCAGTGTCAGTCTTAAGCATGCGTATCAGAAGATCTTTCTAGAGCTGGGAATTTTCCCATGAAAGGGATTCAGTTAGGGAAGAGACACTTGTGCCAGAGTTTTACATTCTTCTTGAACACTGCTTAAGGAACTTAGATGCCATGTCCATTTGGATCTCTGTCTGCACAGAACTTTGTCATGCCAGCGCTTTGAAATGCATCTTGAAGAGAATTCACTAGCACAGAATGAAAGAGAGTGGAAGGGGTTGGTGGGGCTAACCAGGCCCAACCCCCCTGCCTAAACCAGGATACCTAGAGCCTCTTGCCCAGGATTCTATCTGGGTGTACTTTTAATGTCTTCAAAGATCCAGGCTCCACAATCTTTCTGGGCAGTCTGTGCCGTGGTTCAGTCACCCTGACAGTAAAGAAACATTTACTGATGTTCAAAGGCAATCTCCTGTATTTCAGTGTGTGCCCACTGCCTCTTGTCTTTTCCCTCAGCATCACTGAAAAGACACTGATTCCCTCCCCTTTGCACTATTGCTTCCATATGTATGTGTGATGCCATGTAGAGGTATGTCAAAAACCTCCCTGAAGCCCAGGCAGATAATATTCCCTTCATCTACCAGTCAAGTTGATTCATCAGAGGAGTTTAAAGTGATGTTCAGCATGAAATTCCCCTGAAAAATCATGCTAACTACATTATTTGGTCATCTGTCATGTGCCTGGCAAGGATTTCCAGGAAGAGCTGCTTCATCAACTTCCTGGGGATAAAAAAGAGGCTGGCTGGTTTGTACTATGGCGAGTCCTCTTAATTGCCTTTTTTGAAGATGGGTGTCATTTGCTAACATCCACTCTTTAGCTCCTCTTCTCATCTACACCTCGGCAAAAAGCTTTTCCACTATGTCTGGCTAGGAAAAACTGTGCCAGCACAGAAAACATCTCCCATCGTGTTCTAGAAGTTGCACGGATGTCTGCCAAGTGTTTGGCAGGAAGAAAAGAAAAGTTGTCCAAAACAGCTTCCAATCGAATGTTCCTGTGATTGGAAAAGTCAGGAGAGTGCAAAGGTACTGTTTTCTATCAGTTGGCAAGGTGCGCACACAATCCCAGTGTTGTACAGCTTGCTTCTTCACCTTCCCGAAGCTGCCGCTCTCGCCGGCTGCCGGAGCCCAAGAAGCGGCTTCTTCGCGCAAAGACGATTGTGCCGCTCACAGTGCTCTCCTTAGCGCGGCTTCTGCCGAAAGACGCCCGGCAGCGGCTCTTACCTCCGGAGAGCATCCTACCTTCGTCTTTAGCTCCTCTTCTCATCTACACCTCGGCAAAACGCTTTTCCACTATGTCTGGCTAGGAAAAACTGTGCCAGCACAGAAAACATCTCCCATCGTGTTCTCGAAGTTGCACGGATGTCTGCCAAGTGTTTGGCAGGAAGAAAAGAAAAGTTGTCCAAAACAGCTTCCAATCGAATGTTCATGTGATTGGAAAAGTCAGGAGAGTGCAAAGGTACTGTTTACTATCAGTTGGCAAAGTGCGCACACAATCCCAGTGTTGTACAGCTTGCTTCTTCACCTTCCCGAAGCTGCCGCTCTCGCCGGCTGTCGGAGCCGAAGAAGCGGCTTCTTCGCGCAAAGACGATTGTGCCGCTCACAGGGCTCTCCTTAGCGCGGCTTCTGCCGAAAGACGCCCGGCAGCGGCTCTTACCTCCGGAGAGCATCCTACCTTCGTCTTTCGCGTCTTTTGTAGTCTACATCTTAGCAAAACGCTTCTCCACTATGTCTGGCTAGGAAAAACTGTGCCAGCACAGAAAACATCTCCCATCGTGTTCTAGAAGTTGCACGGATGTCTGCCAAGTGTTTGGCAGGAAGAAAAGAAAAGTTGTCCAAAACAGCTTCCAATCGAATGTTCCTGTGATTGGAAAAGTCAGGAGAGTGCAAAGGTACTGTTTTCTATCAGTTGGCAAGGTGCGCACACAATCCCAGTGTTGTACAGCTTGCTTCTTCACCTTCCCGAAGCTGCCGCTCTCGCCGGCTCCCGGAACCGAAGAAGCGGCTTCTTCGCGCAAAGACGATTGTGCCGCTCACAGTGCTCTCCTTAGCGCGGCTTCTGCCGAAAGACGCCCGGCAGCGGCTCTTACCTCCGGGGAGCATCCTACCTTCGTCTTTCGCGTCTTTTGTAGTCTACATCTTAGCAAAACGCTTTTCCACTATGTCTGGCTAGGAAAAACTGTGCCAGCACAGAAAACATCTCCCATCGTGTTCTAGAAGTTGCACGGATGTCTGCCAAGTGTTTGGCAGGAAGAAAAGAAAAGTTGTCCAAAACAGCTTCCAATCGAATGTTCCTGTGATTGGAAAAGTCAGGAGAGTGCAAAGGTACTGTTTTCTATCAGTTGGCAAGGTGCGCACACAATCCCAGTGTTGTACAGCTTGCTTCTTCACCTTCCCGAAGCTGCCGCTCTCGCCGGCTCCCGGAACCGAAGAAGCGGCTTCTTCGCGCAAAGACGATTGTGCCGCTCACAGTGCTCTCCTTAGCGCGGCTTCTGCCGAAAGACGCCCGGCAGCGGCTCTTACCTCCGGAGAGCATCCTACCTTCGTCTTTCGCGTCTTTTGTAGTCTACATCTTAGCAAAACGCTTCTCCACTATGTCTGGCTAGGAAAAACTGTGCCAGCACAGAAAACATCTCCCATCGTGTTCTAGAAGTTGCACGGATGTCTGCCAAGTGTTTGGCAGGAAGAAAAGAAAAGTTGTCCAAAACAGCTTCCAATCGAATGTTCCTGTGATTGGAAAAGTCAGGAGAGTGCAAAGGTACTGTTTTCTATCAGTTGGCAAGGTGCGCACACAATCCCAGTGTTGTACAGCTTGCTTCTTCACCTTCCCGAAGCTGCCGCTCTCGCCGGCTGCCGGAGCCCAAGAAGCGGCTTCTTCGCGCAAAGACGATTGTGCCGCTCACAGTGCTCTCCTTAGCGCGGCTTCTGCCGAAAGACGCCCGGCAGCGGCTCTTACCTCCGGAGAGCATCCTACCTTTGTCTTTCGCGTCTTTTGTAGTCTACATCTTAGCAATACGCTTTTCCACTATGTCTGGCTAGGAAAAACTGTGCCAGCACAGAAAACATCTCCCATCGTGTTCTAGAAGTTGCACGGATGTCTGCCAAGTGTTTGGCAGGAAGAAAAGAAAAGTTGTCCAAAACAGATTCCAATCGAATGTTCCTGTGATTGGAAAAGTCAGGAGAGTGCAAAGGTACTGTTTTCTATCAGTTGGCAAGGTGCGCACACAATCCCAGTGTTGTACAGCTTGCTTCTTCACCTTCCCGAAGCTGCCGCTCTCGCCGGCTGCCGGAGCCCAAGAAGCGGCTTCTTCGCGCAAAGACGATTGTGCCGCTCACAGTGCTCCCCTTAGCGCGGCTTCTGCCGAAAGACGCCCGGCAGCGGCTCTTACCTCCTGAGAGTGGCAGCTTCGGGAATGTGAAGAAGCAAGCTGTACAACACTGGGATTGTGTGCGCACCTTGCCAACTGATAGAAAACAGTACCTTTGCACTCTCCTGACTTTTCCAATCACAGGAACATTCGATTGGAATCTGTTTTGGACAACTTTTCTTTTCTTCCTGCCAAACACTTGGCAGACATCCGTGCAACTTCTAGAACACGATGGGAGATGTTTTCTGTGCTGGCACAGTTTTTCCTAGCCAGACATAGTGGAAAAGCGTATTGCTAAGATGTAGACTACAAAAGACGCGAAAGACAAAGGTAGGATGCTCTCCGGAGGTAAGAGCCGCTGCCGGGCGTCTTTCGGCAGAAGCCGCGCTAAGGAGAGCACTGTGAGCGGCACAATCGTCTTTGCGCGAAGAAGCCGCTTCTTGGGCTCCGGCAGCCGGCGAGAGCGGCAGCTTCGGGAAGGTGAAGAAGCAAGCTGTACAACACTGGGATTGTGTGCGCACCTTGCCAACTGATAGAAAACAGTACCTTTGCACTCTCCTGACTTTTCCAATCACAGGAACATTCGATTGGAAGCTGTTTTGGACAACTTTTCTTTTCTTCCTGCCAAACACTTGGCAGACATCCGTGCAACTTCTAGAACACGATGGGAGATGTTTTCTGTGCTGGCACAGTTTTTCCTAGCCAGACATAGTGGAAAAGCTTTTTGCCGAGGTGTAGACTACATAAGACGCGAAAGACGAAGGTAGGATGCTCTCCGGAGGTAAGAGCCGCTGCCGGGCGTCTTTCGGCAGAAGCCGCGCTAAGGAGAGCACTGTGAGCGGCACAATCGTCTTTGCGCGAAGAAGCCGCTTCTTGGGCTCCGGCAGCCGGCGAGAGCGGCAGCTTCGGGAAGGTGAAGAAGCAAGCTGTACAACACTGGGATTGTGTGCGCACCTTGCCAACTGATAGAAAACAGTACCTTTGCACTCTCCTGACTTTTCCAATCACAGGAACATTCGATTGGAAGCTGTTTTGGACAACTTTTCTTTTCTTCCTGCCAAACACTTGGCAGACATCCGTGCAACTTCTAGAACACGATGGGAGATGTTTTCTGTGCTGGCACAGTTTTTCCTAGCCAGACATAGTGGAAAAGCTTTTTGCCGAGGTGTAGACTACATAAGACGCGAAAGACGAAGGTAGGATGCTCTCCGGAGGTAAGAGCCGCTGCCGGGCGTCTTTCGGCAGAAGCCGCGCTAAGGAGAGCACTGTGAGCGGCACAATCGTCTTTGCGCGAAGAAGCCGCTTCTTCGGTTCCGGGAGCCGGCGAGAGCGGCAGCTTCGGGAAGGTGAAGAAGCAAGCTGTACAACACTGGGATTGTGTGCGCACCTTGCCAACTGATAGAAAACAGTACCTTTGCACTCTCCTGACTTTTCCAATCACAGGAACATTCGATTGGAAGCTGTTTTGGACAACTTTTCTTTTCTTCCTGCCAAACACTTGGCAGACATCCGTGCAACTTCTAGAACACGATGGGAGATGTTTTCTGTGCTGGCACAGTTTTTCCTAGCCAGACATAGTGGAGAAGCGTTTTGCTAAGATGTAGACTACAAAAGACGCGAAAGACGAAGGTAGGATGCTCTCCGGAGGTAAGAGCCGCTGCCGGGCGTCTTTCGGCAGAAGCCGCGCTAAGGAGAGCCCTGTGAGCGGCACAATCGTCTTTGCGCGAAGAAGCCGCTTCTTCGGTTCCGGGAGCCGGCGAGAGCGGCAGCTTCGGGAAGGTGAAGAAGCAAGCTGTACAACACTGGGATTGTGTGCGCACCTTGCCAACTGATAGAAAACAGTACCTTTGCACTCTCCTGACTTTTCCAATCACAGGAACATTCGATTGGAAGCTGTTTTGGACAACTTTTCTTTTCTTCCTGCCAAACACTTGGCAGACATCCGTGCAACTTCTAAAACACGATGGGAGATGTTTTCTGTGCTGGCACAGTTTTTCCTAGCCAGACATAGTGGAAAAGCGTTTTGCTAAGATGTAGACTACAAAAGACGCGAAAGACGAAGGTAGGATGCTCTCCGGAGGTAAGAGCCGCTGCCGGGCGTCTTTCGGCAGAAGCCGCGCTAAGGAGAGCCCTGTGAGCGGCACAATCGTCTTTGCGCGAAGAAGCCGCTTCTTGGGCTCCGGCAGCCGGCGAGAGCGGCAGCTTCGGGAAGGTGAAGAAGCAAGCTGTACAACACTGGGATTGTGTGCGCACTTTGCCAACTGATAGTAAACAGTACCTTTGCACTCTCCTGACTTTTCCAATCACATGAACATTCGATTGGAAGCTGTTTTGGACAACTTTTCTTTTCTTCCTGCCAAACACTTGGCAGACATCCGTGCAACTTCGAGAACACGATGGGAGATGTTTTCTGTGCTGGCACAGTTTTTCCTAGCCAGACATAGTGGAAAAGCGTTTTGCCGAGGTGTAGATGAGAAGAGGAGCTAAAGACGAAGGTAGGATGCTCTCCGGAGGTAAGAGCCGCTGCCGGGCGTCTTTCGGCAGAAGCCGCGCTAAGGAGAGCACTGTGAGCGGCACAATCGTCTTTGCGCGAAGAAGCCGCTTCTTGGGCTCCGGCAGCCGGCGAGAGCGGCAGCTTCGGGAAGGTGAAGAAGCAAGCTGTACAACACTGGGATTGTGTGCGCACCTTGCCAACTGATAGAAAACAGTACCTTTGCACTCTCCTGACTTTTCCAATCACAGGAACATTCGATTGGAAGCTGTTTTGGACAACTTTTCTTTTCTTCCTGCCAAACACTTGGCAGACATCCGTGCAACTTCTAGAACACGATGGGAGATGTTTTCTGTGCTGGCACAGTTTTTCCTAGCCAGACATAGTGGAAAAGCTTTTTGCCGAGGTGTAGATGAGAAGAGGAGCTAAAGAGTGGATGTTAGCAAATGACACCCATCTTCAAAAAAGGCAATTAAGAGGACTCGCCATAGTACAAACCAGCCAGCCTCTTTTTTATCCCCAGGAAGTTGATGAAGCAGCTCTTCCTGGAAATCCTTGCCAGGCACATGACAGATGACCAAATAATGTAGTTAGCATGATTTTTCAGGGGAATTTCATGCTGAACATCACTTTAAACTCCTCTGATGAATCAACTTGACTGGTAGATGAAGGGAATATTATCTGCCTGGGCTTCAGGGAGGTTTTTGACATACCTCTACATGGCATCACACATACATATGGAAGCAATAGTGCAAAGGGGAGGGAATCAGTGTCTTTTCAGTGATGCTGAGGGAAAAGACAAGAGGCAGTGGGCACACACTGAAATACAGGAGATTGCCTTTGAACATCAGTAAATGTTTCTTTACTGTCAGGGTGACTGAACCACGGCACAGACTGCCCAGAAAGATTGTGGAGCCTGGATCTTTGAAGACATTAAAAGTACACCCAGATAGAATCCTGGGCAAGAGGCTCTAGGTATCCTGGTTTAGGCAGGGGGGTTGGGCCTGGTTAGCCCCACCAACCCCTTCCACTCTCTTTCATTCTGTGCTAGTGAATTCTCTTCAAGATGCATTTCAAAGCGCTGGCATGACAAAGTTCTGTGCAGACAGAGATCCAAATGGACATGGCATCTAAGTTCCTTAAGCAGTGTTCAAGAAGAATGTAAAACTCTGGCACAAGTGTCTCTTCCCTAACTGAATCCCTTTCATGGGAAAATTCCCAGCTCTAGAAAGATCTTCTGATACGCATGCTTAAGACTGACACTGGCTGAGCAAATTTCTCCCTATGTATATCTAAGACCAGTTAGGATCTTCACCCAAAGTGCAGTCAACATAGTCACAGAATGCCTGTTGTTAAGAAGTGACAGCTTCCATCAGAATGGCAGCTATTGGTCCACAAAATGGATTAATGGATGGGAATTATCTACGTGGGTTAAAAACAAAAATAAAGAGTTGGTCTTTATTTATCAATTTCATGGCAATATTGATAAGGGAAGAAAAAGATCTAAGTCCTTGACTTTCTGGACTCGAGGAAAGATTTTAAAAATTCCTTGTAAAAATGTATGATCACAATCAGACTATTGAAACCATTTTAGTTGGGAACAAAGTTCCAAAATTGTCTAGATAGTGGCAAAGAAGCCAAGAAAATAGGAAAGAAACAAAAAGAGAGCAAAAGAGTCAGCTTCAGTGTACAAGCTCGTTCTAGAAGTAGTCTGCTGGGAAAAGGAACCCCCAGCTAAATTTCCAATGTATTCCTGCGCTTGATTCAGTAACTGGTCAATGTAAAAACCAATCCTTTTGTACAACTTCTTCCAGCAACAAAAACTCCAACAGGTTGACACTACCATCATGCCTGTTCCAGACATATTTAAAAGAGAAATGATGATTTTCTTGAAAACCTACTTACATAAAAGTTGCAAGATGGTGGAGGGATTCCCACATCCTCCTTCCTCCATCTGGCTTGAAAGTATATTTGATAAAATATGCAACAAAGCACATGATTTATAAGGGAGAGTCAAATGGATGATTTGGGAATCGATCTCTTGTTGATAGTAAACTTCATATCCACTCGGTGTGACCTTTTTAAAACAAAATGTGGAGCTGAGGCATGAATCTGCCACAACAATTGTAAAGCAAACATACACACTCCCCTTCATATGCCCCCCCCTCCACACACACCTAGGCACACACAGAGATCAGCATAGCAGATCATGAACACCTTGGAAAAGACTGAAATGCTAAATGCCTCTCTTGATGGGCAAAAGAGCTGGTGCAGTAATTCAAATGCCTGGTACAAAAATTCTGTTTAATATTTAGCTCCTATTTAAAACACAGCTTTTCATTTCATTCTATTTACAGAATATTTTCATTTCATTTGTTTCTTTAAAATTACTTAGTTCTCACCTGTTGTATGTCTAGGAATATTTTCTTCCAAAAATAGAAAAAAATAGATGATATCTTTTCAGCAGAAAACATTGGTTGATACAATTTTAAACCATCATGATATGGAAGAATTCTTCTGTCCCTCTCGAAGGTGGAAGAAGCATTTGGATCACAGATCATCTACAATGAAATACTTGACATGTTTAAGATGCTTTCAATCAATTTTGATCGTCAATTGCTTATTTGTTGTAAACAGTAATTTTTCAGTGAAGGGAAAGTGTGTGTGGTATATCTACATGATATGTTCAAAGGCAGTTCCTACTAATGGCCAGGCTGAATTCCAGTAAATAATGTCCCGAATGATATTTTGCCGCCTTCTTTGGCACTTCATGAAATCTTACCCCGATGAAGTGCTGAAACAAAGAGATTTTCTCTTAGAGAGTGTCTCATGTTGTAACCTATCCCATGGATTTTATGCTGTAATTCTTATCTCTTTTAAAATTTACTATCTTCTGTACAGTTTTCATGAAACTTTCTGTTACAGTAGTGAATAGCACAGATAAATGTCATTTTGTACAACTTTGAATTTACCCCAAGAGCTGAGAGAAAACTTGATCCTATACTTCAATCCGAGTTTCTTCTATAGTCCAACTTTGTTTCTCTACCATCAAGCTTCTCCTTTGTTGCTGCTCCAAGCCCCGTCCAAGGTGACCTTGAATACTTTCAGGGATGGGACACCCACAACTTCTCTGGGCAACCTGTTCCAGTGTTCCAGCACTCCCACAGTAAAAAAGGCCTTCCTTTCATCTAATATGTGTAGGAAATCATAAATCTAGGCATAGAAGCTTGGAGTGCAAATTTGAAATTCTTTGGATTTGAAGCACATTTTATATGAATACTGACTTACAGATGACTAAAAGATGTTGATGGGCATTTGAGCTGACAAGTTTTGAAAAAGTGCACGGAAATTAAAATTGAAACCACTAAAATTAAAAACTCCTTGCCATTTTCTTTTTCCTCTCCTATTCAAAATTGCATATGTCAGATATCAGTGCTTCATGCAAACCTCTCAGATGCTCTCAGAGAAAAAGCTTTTCTTTCAGACTAAGTTGCGGTTGACGTAGAACACTAGCAGGAGTGAAAGATTTTCTGGGCATCGGGGCAGCCCGTTCTCCTTGGATTTGTGTGCAGAATGCATTTTATCCAAACTGGAAAATAGATCCCAGCTCTGTTCTATTCATCATTCTTACTTCATCAGGCCAGAAGATTCTGTGAAAAGTAGCCTGTGGACCTTGAAGACAGCGCATGTGAACCAGATGAGAGGTGATAGAGAAGTTGAGGGAGAGAAGAAAGAGCATGAGGCTGAAACCAGAAAGTATTTCTCCACGTGATCATGGAAGATTGCAGGAGCCACTTGGTACTATCAAACCAGCCCAACTTGGCACTGGTGCCACCTTGGGTCTGGGAGCCATGTTGCATATCGTGCATTTTAAGGAGCCAGCTGGCCACACCCAGCCATATGCCCCCAAACACAAACCAAGGCCCTTTTCTCTGGCAAACAAAACTCAGCTGCCCTGCTTCTGGATGGCAGATTGCAGGAACCACTTGGTACTATCAAACCAGCCCAACTTGGCACTGGTGCCACCATGGGTCTGGTCACCATCCTGCCTATTGTAGCTTTTCAGGAGCCAGCCGGTCACTCTCAGCCATAGGCCCCCAAACACAAACCTCGGCCCGTTTCCCTGGCAAACAAAAGTAAGCTGCCCCGCTTCTGGATGGCAGATTGCAGGAGCTACTTAGTACTATCAAATCAGCCCGACTTGGCACAGGTGCCACCTTGGATCTGGGAACCATCCTGTGTATCGTGGATTTTCAGGGGCCAGCCAGCCACTCTCAGCCATATGCCCCCAAAAACAAACCACGGACCTTTTCTCTGGCAAACAAAACTCAACTGCCCCTCTTCTGGATGGCAAATTTTAGGACGCACTTTGTACTACGAAAACCGCCCGACGTGGCACTGGTGCCACCTTGTGTCAGGGAACCATCCTGCATATCGAGCTTTTTAAGGAGCCAGCCGGCCAGGCCCAGCCATATACCCCCAAAAACAAACCACGGACCATTTCTCATGGAAACAAAAATCCGCTGCCCCGCGTCTGGATGGCAGATTGCAGGAGCCACTTTGCACCATCAAACCAGCCCGACTTGGCACTGGTGCCACCTTGGGTCTGGGAACAATCCTGCGTATCGTACATATTCAGGAACCAGCCGAACACTCCCAGCCACAGGCCCCCAAACACAAACAACGGCCCATTTCCCTGGCAAACAAAACTCAGCTGCCCCGCTTCTGGATGGCAGATTGCAGGAGCCACTTGGGACTATCAAACCAGCCCGACTTGGCACTGGTGCCACCTTGGGTCTGGGAACCATCCTGCGTATGGTGGATTCTAAGGAGCCAGCCGGCCACTCCCAGCCACAGGCCCCCAACAAAAACCACGGCCCTTTTTTCTGGCAAACAAAACTTAGCTGCCTCACTTCTGGATGGCAGATTGCAGGAGCCACTTGGTGTAATCAAACCAGCCCGACTTGGCACTGGTGCCACCTTGGGTCTGGGAACCATCCTGCGTATCGTGGATTCTAAGGAGCCAGCCGGCCACTCCCAGCCACAGGCCCCCAAACAAAATCAACGGCGCTGTTCCCTGGAAAACAAAACACGCCTGCCAACTTTTTGATGGAGTTTGCAGGAGCCACTTGGTACTATCAAACCAGCCCGACTTGGCACTGGTGCCACCTTGGGTCTGGGAAACATCCTGCGTATCGTGGATTCTTAGGAGCCAGCCGGCCACTCCTAGCCACAGGCCCCCAGACAAAAACCTAGGCCTATTTCTCTGGCAAACAAAAGTAAGCTGCCCCGCTTCTGGATGGCAGATTGCAGGAGACACTTGGTACTATCAAACCAGCCCAACTTGGCACTGGTGCCACCTTGGATCTGGGAACCATGCTGTGTATCGTGGATATTCAGGGGCCAGCCGGCCACTCTCAGCCATATGTCCCCAAACAGAAACCTCGGCCCGTTTCTCTGGCAAACAAAACTCAACTGCCCCTCTTCTGGATGGCAAATTGCAGGATGAACTTGATACTAAAACCGCAGGCCGACTTGGTAGTGGTGACACCTTGGACCTGGGAACCATCATGCGTATCGAGCATTTTAAGGAGCCAGCCGGCCACTCCCAGCAATATGCCCCCAAAAACAATCCACGGAATTTTTCTCTGGCAAACAAAAATCAGCTGCCCCGCTTCTGGATGGCAGATTGCAGGAGCCACTTTGCACCATCAAACCAGCCCGACTTGGCACTGGTGCCACCTTGCATCTGGGAACCATGCTGCCTAGCGTGGATTTTCAGGAGCCAGCCGGCCACTCTCAGCCATAGGCCCCCAAACAAAACCCACGGCCCGTTTCCCTGGCAAACAAAATTAAGCTGCCCCGCTTCTGGATGGCAGATTGCAGGACGCACTTGGTAGTATCAAACCAGCCCGACTTGGCACTGGTGCCACCTTGGGTCTGGGAACCATCCTGCGTATTGTGGGTTCAAAGGAGCCAGCCGGCCACTCCCAGCCACAGGCCCCCAAATACAAACAACGGCGCTTTTCCCTGGAAAACAAAACTCGCCTGACAACTTTTTGATGGCAGATTGCAGGAGCCACTTGGTACTATCAAACCAGCCCAACTTGGCACTGGTGCCACCATGGGTCTGGTCACCATCCTGCCTATCGTAGCTTTTCAGGAGCCAGCCGGTCACTCCCAGCCATAGGTCCCCAGTCACAAACCTCGGCCCGTTTCCCTGGCAAACAAAAGTAAGCTGCCCCGCTTCTGGATGGCAGATTGCAGGAGCCACTTGGTACTATCAAACCAGCCCAACTTGGCACTGGTGCCACCTCTGGTCTGGGAACCATGCTGCGTAACACAGATTCTACGGCGCCAGTCGGCCACTCCCAGCCACAAGCTCCCAAACACAAACAACGGCGCTATTCTCTGGCAAACAAAACTCCACTGCCCCTCTTCTGGATGGCAAATTGCAGGACGCACTTGGTACTATAAAAACAGCCCGACTTGGCACTGGTGCCACCTTGGGTCTGGGAACCATCCTGCGTATCGATCTTTTTAATGAGACAGCCGGCCACTCCCAGCCATATGCCCCCAAACACAACCCACGGCCCTTTTCTCTGGCAAACAAAACTCAACTGCACCGCTTCTGGATGGCAGATTGCAGGAGCCACTTGGTACTATCAAACCAGCCCGACTTGGCACTGGTGCCACCTTGGGTCTGGGAACCATCCTGCGTATGGTGGATTCTAAGGAGCCAGCCGGCCACTCCCAGCCACAGGCCCCCAACAAAAACCACGGCCCTTTTTTCTGGCAAACAAAACTTAGCTGCCTCACTTCTGGATGGCAGATTGCAGGAGCCACTTGCTGTAATCAAACCAGCCCGACTTGGCACTGGTGCCACCTTGGGTCTGGGAACCATCCTGCGTATCGTGGATTCTAAGGAGCCAGCCGGCCACTCCCAGCCACAGGCCCCCAAACAAAATCAACGGCGCTGTTCCCTGGAAAACAAAACACGCCTGCCAACTTTTTGATGGAGTTTGCAGGAGCCACTTGGTACTATCAAACCAGCCCGACTTGGCACTGGTGCCACCTTGGGTCTGGGAAACATCCTGCGTATCGTGGATTCTTAGGAGCCAGCCGGCCACTCCTAGCCACAGGCCCCCAGACAAAAACCTAGGCCTATTTCTCTGGCAAACAAAAGTAAGCTGCCCCGCTTCTGGATGGCAGATTGCAGGAGACACTTGGTACTATCAAACCAGCCCAACTTGGCACTGGTGCCACCTTGGATCTGGGAACCATGCTGTGTATCGTGGATATTCAGGGGCCAGCCGGCCACTCTCAGCCATATGTCCCCAAACAGAAACCTCGGCCCGTTTCTCTGGCAAACAAAACTCAACTGCCCCTCTTCTGGATGGCAAATTGCAGGATGAACTTGATACTAAAACCGCAGGCCGACTTGGTAGTGGTGACACCTTGGGCCTGGGAACCATCATGCGTATCGAGCATTTTAAGGAGCCAGCCGGCCACTCCCAGCAATATGCCCCCAAAAACAATCCACGGAATTTTTCTCTGGCAAACAAAAATCAGCTGCCCCGCTTCTGGATGGCAGATTGCAGGAGCCACTTTGCACCATCAAACCAGCCCGACTTGGCACTGGTGCCACCTTGCATCTGGGAACCATGCTGCCTAGCGTGGATTTTCAGGGGCCAGCGGGCCACTCTCAGCTATATGCCCCCAAACAAAACCCACGGCCCGTTTCCCTGGCAAACAAAAGTAAGCTGCCCTGCTTCTGGATGGCAGATTGCAGGACGCACTTGGTAGTATCAAACCAGCCCGACTTGGCACTGGTGCCACCTTGGGTCTGGGAACCATCCTGCGTATCGTGGATTCTAAGGAGCCAGCCGGCCACTCCCAGCCACAGGCCCCCAAATACAAACAACGGCGCTTTTCCCTGGAAAACAAAACTCGCCTGCCAACTTTTTGATGGCAGATTGCAGGAGCAACTTGGTACTATCAAACCAGCCCAACTTGGCACTGGTGCCACCTTGGGTCTGGGAACCATCCTGCGTATTGTGGATTGTCAGGAGCCAGCTGGACACTCTCGGCCACAGACCCCAATCAAAAACAACGGCCCGTTTCACAGGCAAACAAAACTCAGCTGCCCCGCTTCTGGATGGGAGATTGCAGGAGGCACTTGACACTGTGAAACCAGCCCCACTTGGCACTGGTGCCACCTTGGGTCTGGGAACCATGCTGCGTATCATGGATTTTCAGGAGCCAGCCGGCCACTCCCAGCCATAGGCCCCCAAACAAAAACCACAGCCTTTTTCTCTGGCAAACAAAATTCAGCTGCCCCGCTTCTGGATGGCAGATTGCAGGAGCCACTTGGGACTATCACACCAGAACAACATGGCACTGGTGCCACCTTGGGTCTGGTCACCATCCTGCCTATCGTAGCTTTTCAGGAGCCAGCCGGTCACTCCCAGCCATAGGGCCCCAGACACAAATCTCGGCCTCTTTCCCTGGCACACAAAAGTAAGCTACCGCACTTCTGGATGGCAGATTGCAGGAGCCACTTTGCACCATCAAACCAGCCCAACTTGGCACTGGTGCCACCTTGGCTCTGGGAACCATGCTGCGTAACCCGGATTCTAAGACGACAGGCAGCCACTGCCAGCCACAGACCTCCAAACAAAATCAACGGCGCTTTTCCCTGGAAAACAAAACTCGCCTGACAACTTTTAGATGGCAGATTGCAGGAGCCAGTTGGTACCATCAAACCAGCCCAACTTGGCACTGGTGCCACCTTGGGTCTGGGAACCATCCTGCCTATTGTTGCTTTTCAGGAGCCAGCCGGTCACTCCTAGCCCTAGGCCCCCAGTCATAAACCTCGGCCCGTTTCCCTGGCACACAAAAGTAAGCTACCCCGCTTCTGGATGGCAGATTGCAGGAACCACTTGGTACTAACAAACCAGCCCGACTTGGCACTGGTGCCACCTTGGGTCTGGGAACCATCCTGCGTATCGTGGATTCTAAGGAGCCAGCTGGCCACTCCCAGCCACAGGCTTCAAAATACACACAACGGCGCTTTTCCCTGGAAAACAAAACTCGCCTGCCAACTTTTTGATGGCAGATTGCAGGAGCCACTTGGTACTATCAAACCAGCCCAACTTGGCACTGGTGCCACCATGGGTCTGGTCACCATCCTGCCTATCGTAGCTTTTCAGGAGCCAGCCGGTCACTCCCAGCCATAGGCCCCCAGAAAAAACCTCGGTCCGTTTCCCTGGAAAACAAAAGTAAGCTGCCCCGCTTCTGGATGGCAGATTGCAGGAGCCACTTGGTGCTATCAAACCAGCCCAACTTGGCACTGGTGCCACCATGGGTCTGGTCACCATCCTGCCTATTGTAGCTTTTCAGGAGCCAGCCGGTCACTCCCTGCCATAGGCCCCGAGACACAAAGCTCGGCCCATTTCCCTGGCAAACAAAAGTAAGCTGCCCCGCTTCTGGATGGCAGATTGCAGGAGCCACTTGGTACTATCAAACCAGCCCGACTTGGCACTGGTACCACCTTGGGTCTGGGAACCATCCTGCCTATCGTGGATTTTAAGGAGCCAGCCGGCTACTCCCAGCCACAGGCCCCCAACAAAAACCACGGCCCTTTTTTCTGGCAAACAAAACTTAGCTGCCTCACTTATGGATGGCAGATTTCAGGAGCCACTTTGTGTAATCAAACCAGCCCGACTTGGCACTGGTGCCACCTTGGGTCTGGGAACCATCCTGCGTATCGTGGATTCTAAGGAGCCAGCCGGCCACTCCCAGCCACAGGCCCCCAAACAAAATCAACGGCGCTGTTCCCTGGAAAACAAAACACGCCTGCCAACTTTTTGATGGAGTTTGCAGGAGCCACTTGGTACTATCAAACCAGCCCAACTTGGCACTGGTGCCACCATGGGTCTGGTAAACATCCTGCGTATCGTGGATTCTTAGGAGCCAGCAGGCCACTCCTAGCCACAGGCCCCCAAACAAAAACCTAGGCCTATTTCTCTGGCAAACAAAAGTAAGCTGCCCCGCTTCTGGATGGCAGATTGCAGGAGACACTTGGGACTATCAAACCAGCCCAACTTGGCACTGGTGCCACCTTGGATCTGGGAACCATGTTGTGTATCGTGGATTTTCAGGGGCCAGCCGGCCACTCTCAGCCATATGTCCCCAAACAGAAACCTCGGCCCATTTCTCTGGCAAACAAAACTCAACTGCCCCTCTTCTGGATGGCAAATTGCAGGATGAACTTGATACTAAAACCGCAGGCCGACTTGGTAGTGGTGACACCTTGGGCCTGGGAACCATCATGCGTATCGAGCATTTTAAGGAGCCAGCCGGCCACTCCCAGCAATATGCCCCCAAAAACAATCCACGGAATTTTTCTCTGGCAAACAAAAATCAGCTGCCCCGCTTCTGGATGGCAGATTGCAGGAGCCACTTTGCACCATCAAACCAGCCCGACTTGGCACTGGTGCCACCTTGCATCTGGGAAACATGCTGCCTAGCGTGGATTTTCAGGGGCCAGCGGGCCACTCTCAGCTATATGCCCCCAAACAAAACCCACGGCCCGTTTCCCTGGCAAACAAAAGTAAGCTGCCCTGCTTCTGGATGGCAGATTGCAGGACGCACTTGGTAGTATCAAACCAGCCCGACTTGGCACTGGTGCCACCTTGGGTCTGGGAACCATCCTGCGTATCGTGGATTCTAAGGAGCCAGCCGGCCACTCCCAGACACAGGCCCCCAAACACAAACAACGGCGCTTTTCCCTGGAAAACAAAACTCGCCTGCCAACTTTTTGATGGCAGATTGCAGGAGCAACTTGGTACTATCAAACCAGCCCAACTTGGCACTGGTGCCACCATGGGTCTGGTCACCATCCTGCCTATTGTAGCTTTCCAGGAGCCAGCCGGTCACTCCCAGCCATAGGCCCCCAAACACAAACCTCGGCCCGTTTCCCTGGCAAACAAAAGTAAGCTGCCCCGCTTCTGGATGGCAGATTGCAGGAGCCACTTGGTACTATCAAACCAGCCCAACATGGCACTGGTGCCACCTTGGGTCTGGGAACCATGCTGCGTATCGCAGATTCTAAGGCGCCAGTCGGCCACTCCCAGCCACAAGCCCCCAAACACAAACAACCGCGCTTTTCTCTGGCAAACAAAACTCAACTGCCCCTCTTCTGGATGGCAAATTGCAGGACGCACTTGGTACTATAAAAACAGCCCGACTTGGCACTGGTGCCACCTTGGGTCTGGGAACCATCCTGCGTATCGATCTTTTTAATGAGACAGCCGGCCACTCCCAGCCATATGCCCCCAAACACAACCCACGGCCCTTTCCTCTGGCAAACAAAACTCAGCTGCACCGCTTCTGGATGGCAGATTGCAGGAGCCACTTGGTACTATCAAACCAGCAAGACTTGGCACTGGTGCCACCTTGGGTCTGGGAACCATCCTGCGTATTGTGGATTGTCAGGAGCCAGCTGAACATTCTCGGCCACAGACCCCAATCAAAAACAACGGCCCGTTTCACAGGCAAACAAAACTCAGCTGCCCCGCTTCTGGATGGGAGATTGCAGGAGGCACTTGACACTGTGAAACCAGCCCCACTTGGCACTGGTGCCACCTTGGGTCTGGGAACCATGCTGCGTATCATGGATTTTCAGGAGCCAGCCGGCCACTCCCAGCCATAGGCCCCCAAATAAAAACCACAGCCTTTTTCTCTGGCAAACAAAATTCAGCTGCCCCACTTCTGGATGGCAGATTGCAGGAGCCACTTGGGACTATCACACCAGCACAACATGGCACTGCTGCCACCTTGGATCTGGGAACCATCCTTCCTATCGTGGATTTTCAGGGGCCAGCCGGTCACTCTCAGCCATAGGCCCCAAACACAAACCACGGCCCTTTTCTCTGGAAAACAAAACTCAACTGCCCCTCTTCTGGATGGCAGATTGCAGGAGCCACTGGGTACTATGAAACTAGCCCTACTTGGCACTGGTGCCACCTTGGGTCTGGGAACCATGCTGCGTATCATGGATTTTCAGGAGCCAGCCGTCCACTGCCAGCCACAGGCCCCGAAACACAAACAACAGCCTTTTTCTCTGGCAAAAAAAATTCAGCTGCCCCGCTTCTGGATGGCAGATTGCAGGAACCACTTGGTACTAACAAACCAGCCCGACTTGGCACTGGTGCCAATTTGGGTCTGGGAACCATCCTGCGTATCGTGGATTCTAAGGAGCCAGCTGGCCACTCCCAGCCACAGGCCTCCAAACAAAATCAACGGCGCTTTTCCCTGGAAAACAAAACTCGCCTGACAACTTTTAGATGGCAGATTGCAGGAGCCAGTTGGTACCATCAAACCAGCCCAACTTGGCACTGGTGCCACCTTGGGTCTGGGAACCATCCTGCCTATTGTTGCTTTTCAGGAGCCAGCCGGTCACTTCTAGCCCTAGGCCCCCAGTCATAAACCTCGGCCCGTTTCCCTGGCACACAAATGTAAGCTACCCCGCTTCAGGATGGCAGATTGCAGGAGCCACTTTTCACCATCAAACCAGCCCGACGTGGCACTGGTGCCACCTTGGGTCTGGGAACCATCCTGCGTATCGTGTGTTCTAAGGAGCCAGCCGGCCACTCCCACCAACAGTCCCCCAAACACAAACAACGGCGCTTTTCCCTGGAAAACAAAACTGGCCTGCCAACTTTTTGATGGCAGATTGCAGGAGCCACTTGGTACTATCAAACCAGCCCAACTTGGCACTGGTGCCACCATGGGTCTGGTCACCATCCTGCCTATCGTAGCTTTTCAGGAGCCAGCCGGTCACTCCCAGCCATAGGCCCCCAGACACAAACCTCGGCCCGTTTCCCTGGCAAACAAAAGTAAGCTGCCCCGCTTCTGCATGGCAGATTGCAGGTGCTATTTAGTACTATCAAACCAGCCCGACTTGGCACTGGTGCCACCATGGGTCTGGTCACCATCCTGCCTATCGTAGCTTTTCAGGAGCCAGCCGGTCACTCCCTGCCATAGGCCCCGAGACACAAAGCTCGGCCCGTTTCCCTGGCAAACAAAAGTAAGCTGCCCCGCTTCTGGATGGCAGATTGCAGGAGCCACTTGGTACTATCAAACCAGCCCAACTTGGCACTGGTGCCACCATGGGTCTGGTCACCATCCTGCCTATCGTAGCTTTTCAGGAGCCAGCCGGTCACTCCCAGCCATAGGCCCTGAGACAGAAACATCGGCCCGTTTCCCTGGCAAACAAAAGTAAGCTGCCTCGCTTCTGGATGGTAGATTGCAGGACGCACTTGGTACTATCAAACCAGCCCAACTTGGCACTGGTGCCACCTCTGGTCTGGGAACCATCCTGCGTATCGTGGATTCTAAGGAGCCATCCGTCCACTCCCAGCCACAGGCCCCCAAACACAAACAACGGCGCTTTTCCCTGGAAAACAAAACTCGCCTGACAACTTTTTGATGGCAGATTGCAGGAGCCACTTGGTACTATCAAACCAGCCCAACTTGGCACTGGTGCCACCATGGGTCTGGTCACCATCCTGCCTATCGTAGCTTTTCAGGAGCCAGGCGGTCACTCCCAGCCATAGGCCCCCAGACACAAACCTCGGCCCATTTCCCTGGCAAACAAAAGTAAGCTGCCCCGCTTCTGCATGGCAGATGGCAGGTGCTATTTAGTACTATCAAACCAGCCCGACTTGGCACTGGTGCCACCTCTGGTCTGGGAACCATCCTGCCTATCGTGGATTTTCAGGGGCCAGACGGCCACTATCAGCCATATGCCCCCAAAAACAAACCACGGCCCTTTTCTCTGGTAAACAAAACTCAACTGCCCCTCTTCTGGATGGCAAATTTTAGGACGCACTTTGTACTACGAAAACCGCCCGACTTGGCACTGGTGCCACCTTGGGTCAGGGAACCATCCTGCCTATCGTAGCTTTTCAGGAGCCAGCCGGTCACTCCCAGCCATAGGTCCCCAGACAAATACCTCGGCCCGTTTCCCTGGCAAACAAAAGTAAGCTGCCCCGCTTCTGGATGGCAGATTGCAGGAGCCACTTGGTACTATCAAACCAGCCCAACTTGACACTGGTGCCACCTTGGCTCTGGGAACCATGCTGCGTAACCCGGATTCTAAGACGACAGGCAGCCACTGCCAGCCACAGGCCTCCAAACAAATTCAACGGCGCTTTTCCCTGGAAAACAAAACTCGCCTGACAACTTTTAGATGGCAGATTGCAGGAGCCAGTTGGTACCATCAAACCAGCCCAACTTGGCACTGGTGCCACCTTGGGTCTGGGAACCATCCTGCCTATTGTTGCTTTTCAGGAGCCAGCCGGTCACTTCTAGCCCTAGGCCCCCAGTCATAAACCTCGGCCCGTTTCCCTGGCACACAAATGTAAGCTACCCCCCTTCAGGATGGCAGATTGCAGGAGCCACTTTTCACCATCAAACCAGCCCTACGTGGCACTGGTGCCACCTTGGGTCTGGGAACCATCCTGCGTATCGTGTGTTCTAAGGAGCCAGCCGGCCACTCCCAGCCACAGTCCCCCAAACACAAACAACGGTGCTTTTCCCTGGAAAACAAAACTGGCCTGCCAACTTTTTGATGGCAGATTGCAGGAGCCACTTGGTACTATCAAACCAGCCCAACTTGGCACTGGTGCCACCATGGGTCTGGTCACCATCCTGCCTATCGTAGCTTTTCAGGAGCCAGCCGGTCACTCTCAGCCATAGGCCCCAAACACAAACCACGGCCCTTTTCTCTGGAAAACAAAACTCAACTGCCCCTCTTCTGGATGGCAGATTGCAGGAGCCACTGGGTACTATGAAACCAGCCCTACTTGGCACTGGTGCCACCTTGGGTCTGGGAACCATGCTGCGTATCATGGATTTTCAGGAGCCAGCCGTCCACTGCCAGCCACAGGCCCCGAAACACAAACAACAGCCTTTTTCTCTGGCAAACAAAATTCAGCTGCCCCGCTTCTGGATGGCAGATTGCAGGAGCCACTTTTCACCATCAAACCAGCCCAACTTGGCACTGGTGCCACCATGGGTCTGGTCACCATCCTGCCTATCGTAGCTTTTCAGGAGCCAGCCGGTCACTCCCAGCCATAGGGCCCCAGACACAAAGCTCGGCCTGTTTCCCTGGCACACAAAAGTAAGCTACCCCACTTCTGGATGGCAGATTGCAGGAGCCACTTTGCACCATCAAACCAGCCCAACTTGGCACTGGTGCCACCTTGGCTCTGGGAACCATGCTGCGTAACCCGGATTCTAAGACGACAGGCAGCCACTGCCAGCCACAGGCCTCCAAACAAAATCAACGGCGCTTTTCCCTGGAAAACAAAACTCGCCTGACAACTTTTAGATGGCAGATTGCAGGAGCCAGTTGGTACCATCAAACCAGCCCAACTTGGCACTGGTGCCACCTTGGGTCTGGGAACCATCCTGCCTATTGTTGCTTTTCAGGAGCCAGCCGGTCACTCCTAGCCCTAGGCCCCCAGTCATAAACCTCGGCCCGTTTCCCTGGCACACAAAAGTAAGCTACCCCGCTTCAGGATGGCAGATTGCAGGAGCCACTTTTCACCATCAAACCAGCCCGACGTGGCACTGGTGCCACCTTGGGTCTGGGAACCATCCTGCGTATCGTGTGTTCTAAGGAGCCAGCCGGCCACTCCCACCAACAGTCCCCCAAACACAAACAACGGCGCTTTTCCCTGGAAAACAAAACTCGCCTGCCAAATTTTGATGGCAGATTGCAGGAGCCACTTGGTACTATCAAACCAGCCCAACTTGGCACTGGTGCCACCATGGGTCTGGTAACCATCCTGCCTATCGTAGCTTTTCAGGAGCCAGGCGGTCACTCCCAGCCATAGGCCCCCAGACACAAACCTCGGCCCGTTTCCCTGGCAAACAAAAGTAAGCTGCCCCGCTTCTGCATGGCAGATTGCAGGTGGTATTTAGTACTATCAAACCAGCCCAACTTGGCACTGGTGCCACCTCTGGTCTGGGAACCATCCTGCCTATCGTGGATTTTCAGGCGCCAGACGGCCACTATCAGCCATATGCCCCCAAAAACAAACCACGGCCCTTTTCTCTGGTAAACAAAACTCAACTGCCCCTCTTCTGGATGGCAAATTTTAGGACGCACTTTGTACTACGAAAACCGCCCGACTTGGCACTGGTGCCACCTTGGGTCAGGGAACCATCCTGCCTATCGTAGCTTTTTAAGGAGCCAGCAGGCCACGCCCAGCCATATAGCCCCAAAAACAAACCACGGACCATTTCTCTTGGAAACAAAAATCCGCTGCCCCGCGTCAGGATGGCAGATTGCAGGAGCCACGTTGCACCATCAAACCACCCCGACTTGGCACTGGTGCCATCTTGGATCTGGGAACCATCCTGCCTATCGTAGCTTTTCAGGAGCCAGCCGGTTACTCCCAACCATAGGCCCCCAGACAGAAAGCTCTGCCCGTTTCCCTGGCAAACAAAAGTAAGCTACCCCGCTTCTGGATGGCAGATTGCAGGAGCCACTTGGTACTATCAAACCAGCCCAACTTGACACTGGTGCCACTTTGGGTCTGGGAACCATGCTGCGTAACGTAGATTCTAAGGCGCCAGGCGGCCACTCCCAGCCACAGGCCCCCAAATACAAACAACGGCGCTTTTCCCTGGAAAACAAAACTCGCCTGCCAGCTTTTTGATGGCAGATTGCAGGAGCCACTTGGTACTATCCAATCATCCCAACTTGGCACTGGTGCCACTATGGGTCTGGGAACCATCCTGCCAAATGTACCATTTCAGGAGCCAGCCGGTCACTCCCAGCCATAGGCCCCCATCACAAACCTCGGACCGTTTCCCTGGCAAACAAAATTAAGCTGCCCCGATTCTGGATGGCAGATTGCAGGAGCCACTTGGTAGTGTCAAAACAGCCCGACTTGGCACTGGTGCCACCTTGGGTCTGGGAAACATCCTGCGTATCGTGGATTCTAAGCAGCCACCCGGCCACTCCGTGCCACAGGCGCCCAAACACAAACAACGGCGCTTTTCCCTGGAAAACAAAACTCGCCTGCCAACATTTTGATGGCAGATTGCAGGAGCCACTTGGTACTATCAAACCAGCCCAACTTGGCACTGGTGCCACCATGGGTCTGGTCACCATCCTGCCTATCGTAGCTTTTCAGGAGCCAGCCGGTCACTCCCAGCCATAGACCCCCAGACACAAACCTCGGCCCGTTTCCCTGGAAAACAAAAGTAAGCACCCCTCTTCTGGATGGGAGATTGCAGGAGCCACTGGGTACTATGAAACCAGCCCTACTTGGCACTGGTGCCACCTTGGGTCTGGGAACCATGCTGCGTATCATGGATTTTCAGGAGCCAGCCGTCCACTGCCAGCCACAGGCCCCGAAACACAAACAACAGCCTTTTTCTCTGGCAAAAAAAATTCAGCTGCCCCGCTTCTGGATGGCAGATTGCAGGAGCCACTTTTCACCATCAAACCAGCCCAACTTGGCACTGGTGCCACCATGGGTCTGGTCACCATCCTGCCTATCGTAGCTTTTCAGGAGCCAGCCGGTCACTCCCTGCCATAGGGCCCCAGACACAAAGCTCGGCCTGTTTCCCTGGCACACAAAAGTAAGCTACCGCACTTCTGGATGGCAGATTGCAGGAGCCACTTTGCACCATCAAACCAGCCCAACTTGGCACTGGTGCCACCTTGGCTCTGGGAACCATGCTGCGTAAGCCGGATTCTAAGACGACAGGCAGCCACTGCCAGCCACAGGCCTCCAAACAAAATCAACGGCGCTTTTCCCTGGAAAACAAAACTCGCCTGACAACTTTTAGATGGCAGATTGCAGGAGCCAGTTGGTACCATCAAACCAGCCCAACTTGGCACTGGTGCCACCTTGGGTCTGGGAACCATCCTGCCTATTGTTGCTTTTCAGGAGCCAGCCGGTCACTCCTAGCCCTAGGCCCCCAGTCATAAACCTCGGCCCGTTTCCCTGGCACACAAAAGTAAGCTACCCCGCTTCAGGATGGCAGATTGCAGGAGCCACTTTTCACCATCAAACCAGCCCGACGTGGCACTGGTGCCACCTTGGGTCTGGGAACCATCCTGCGTATCGTGTGTTCTAAGGAGCCAGCCGGCCACTCCCACCAACAGTCCCCCAAACACAAACAACGGCGCTTTTCCCTGGAAAACAAAACTCGCCTGACAACTTTTTGATGGCAGATTGCAGGAGCCACTTGGTACTATCAAACCAGCCCAACTTGGCACTGGTGCCACCATGGGTCTGGTAACCATCCTGCCTATCGTAGCTTTTCAGGAGCCAGGCGGTCACTCCCAGCCATAGGCCCCCAGACACAAACCTCGGCCCGTTTCCCTGGCAAACAAAAGTAAGCTGCCCCGCTTCTGCATGGCATATTGCAGGTGCTATTTAGTACTATCAAACCAGCCCGACTTGGCACTGGTGCCACCTCTGGTCTGGGAACCATCCTGCCTATCGTGGATTTTCAGGCGCCAGACGGCCACTATCAGCCATATGCCCCCAAAAACAAACCACGGCCCTTTTCTCTGGTAAACAAAACTCAACTGCCCCTCTTCTGGATGGCAAATTTTAGGACGCACTTTGTACTACGAAAACCGCCCGACTTGGCACTGGTGCCACCTTGGGTCAGGGAACCATCCTGCCTATCGTAGATTTTTAAGGAGCCAGCAGGCCACGCCCAGCCATATAGCCCCAAAAACAAACCACGGACCATTTCTCTTGGAAACAAAAATCCGCTGCCCCGCGTCAGGATGGCAGATTGCAGGAGCCACGTTGCACCATCAAACCACCCCGACTTGGCACTGGTGCCATCTTGGATCTGGGAACCATCCTGCCTATCGTAGCTTTTCAGGAGCCAGCCGGTTACTCCCAACCATAGGCCCCCAGACAGAAAGCTCTGCCCGTTTCCCTGGCAAACAAAAGTAAGCTATCCCGCTTCTGGATGGCAGATTGCAGGAGCCACTTGGTACTATCAAACCAGCCCAACTTGACACTGGTGCCACTTTGGGTCTGGGAACCATGCTGCGTAACGTAGATTCTAAGGCGCCAGGCGGCCACTCCCAGCCACAGGCCCCCAAATACAAACAACGGCGCTTTTCCCTGGAAAACAAAACTCGCCTGCCAGCTTTTTGATGGCAGATTGCAGGAGCCACTTGGTACTATCCAATCATCCCAACTTGGCACTGGTGCCACTATGGGTCTGGGAACCATCCTGCCAAATGTACCATTTCAGGAGCCAGCCGGTCACTCCCAGCCATAGGCCCCCATCACAAACCTCGGACCGTTTCCCTGGCAAACAAAATTAAGCTGCCCTGCTTCTGGATGGCAGATTGCAGGAGCCACTTGGTAGTGTCAAAACAGCCCGACTTGGCACTGGTGCCACCTTGGGTCTGGGAAACATCCTGCGTATCGTGGATTCTAAGCAGCCACCCGGCCACTCCGTGCCACAGGCGCCCAAACACAAACAACGGCGCTTTTCCCTGGAAAACAAAACTCGCCTGCCAACATTTTGATGGCAGATTGCAGGAGCCACTTGGTACTATCAAACCAGCCCAACTTGGCACTGGTGCCACCATGGGTCTGGTCACCATCCTGCCTATCGTAGCTTTTCAGGAGCCAGCCGGTCACTCCCAGCCATAGACCCCCAGACACAAACCTCGGCCCGTTTCCCTGGAAAACAAAAGTAAGCACCCCCGATTCTGGATGGCAGATTGCAGGAGCCACTTGGTAGTATCAAATTAGCCCAACTTGGCACTGGTGCCACCATGGGTCTGGTAAACATCCTGCCTATCTTAGCTTTTCAGGAGCCGGCCGGTCACTCCCTGCCATAGGCCCCCAGAGAAATACCTCGGCCCGTTTCCCTGGCAAACAAAAGTAAGCTGCCCCTCTTCTGGATGGCAGATTGCAGGAACCACTTGCTACTATCAAACCAGCCCAACTTGGCACTGGTGCCACCTTGGCTCTGGGAACCATGCTGCGTAACGTAGATTCTAAGAGGACAGGCGGACACTCCCAGCCACAGGCCTCTAAACAAAAACAACGGCGCGTTACCCTGGAAAACAAAACTCGCCTGCCAACTTTTTGATGGCAGATTGCAGGAGCCACTTGGTACTATCAAACCAGCCCAACTTGGCACTGGTGCCACCATGGGTCTGGTCACCATCCTGCCTATCGTAGCTTTTCAGGAGCCAGCCGGTCACTCCCAGCCATAGGCCCCCAGACAAATACCTCGGCCCGTTTCCCTGGCAAACAAAAGTAAGCTGCCTTGCTTCTGGATGGCAGATTGCAGGAGCCACATGGTACTATCAAACCAGGCCAACATGGCACTGGTGCCACCTTGGCTCTGGGAACCATCCTGCCTATCGTGGATTTTCAGGCGCCAGCCGGCCACTCTCAGCCATATGCCCCAAAACACAAACCACGGCCCTTTTCTCTGGTAAACAAAACTCAACTGCCCCTCTTCTGGATGGCAAATTGCAGGAGCCACTTGGTACTACGAAAACAGCCCGACTTGGCAGTGATGCCACCTTGGGTCAGGGAACCATCCTGCGTATCGATGTTTTTAAGGAGTCAGCCGGCAACGTCCAGCCATATACCCCCAAAAAAAACCCACGGAACTTTTCTCCAGCAAGCAAAAATCCGCTGCCCCGCGTCTGGATGGCAGATTGCAGGAGCTATTTAGTATTATCAAACCAGCCCGACTTGGCACTGGTGCCACCATCGGTCTGGTCACCATCCTGCCTATCGTAGCTTTTCAGGAGCCAGCCGGTCACTCTCAGCCATAGGCCCCAAACACAAACCGCGGCCCTTTTCTCTGGAAAACAAAATTGAACTGCCCCTCTTCTGGATGGCAGATTGCAGGAGCCACTGGGTACTATGAAACCAGCCCGACTTGGCACTGGTGCCACCTTGGGTCTGGGAACCATGCTGCGTATCATGGATTTTCAGGAGCCAGCCGTCCACTGCCAGCCACAGGCCCCGAAACACAAACAACAGCCTTTTTCTCTGGCAAACAAAATTCAGCTGCCCCGCTTCTGGATGGCAGATTGCAGGAACCACTTGGTACTATCAAACCAGCCCGACTTGGCACTGGTGCCACCTTGGGTCTGGGAACCATGCTGCGTATCGTGGATTCTAAGGAGCCAGCTGGCCACTCCCAGCCACAGGCCCCAAAACACACACAACGGCGCTTTTCCCTGGAAAACAAAACTCGCCTGCCAAATTTTTGATGGCAGATTGCAGGAGCCACTTGGTACTATCAAACCAGCCCAACTTGGCACTGGTGCCACCATGGGTCTGGTCACCATCCTGCCTATCGTAGCTTTTCAGGAGCCAGCCGGTCACTCCCAGCCATAGGCCCCCAGACACAAAGCTCGGCCCGTTTCCCTGGCAAACAAAAGTAAGCTGCCCCGCTTCTGGATGGCAGATTGCAGGATCCACTTGTTATTATCAAACCAGCCCGACTTGGTACTGGTGCCACCTCTGGTCTGGGAACCATCCTGGGTATCGTGGATCCTAAGGAGCCAGCCGGCCACTCCCAGCCACAGGCCCCCAAACAAAAACAACGGCGATTTTCCCTGGAAAACAAAACTCGCCTGACAACTTTTTGATGGCAGATTGCAGGAACCACTTGGTACTATCAAACCAGCCCAACTTGGCACTGGTGCCACCTTGGGTCTGGGAACCATGCTGCGTATTGTGGATTCTAAGGAGCCAGCCGGCCACTCCAGCCACAGGCCCGCAGACACAAACAACGGCGCTTTTCCCTGGAAAACAAAACTCGCCTGCCAACTTTTTGATGGCAGATTGCAGGAGCCACTTGGTACTATGAAATCAGCCGAACATGGCACTGGTGCCACCATGGGTCTGGTCACCATCCTGCCTATTGTTGCTTTTCAGGAGCCAGCCGGTCACTCCCAGCCATAGGCCCCCAGACACAAAGCTCGGCCCGTTTCCCTGGCAAACAAAAGTAAGCTGCCCCGCTTCTGGATGGTAGATTGCAGGAACCATTTGCTACAATCAAACCAGCCCAACTTGGCACTGGTGCCACCTCAGGTCTGGGAACCATCCTGCGTATTTTGGATTCTAAGGAGCCAGCCGGTCACTCCCAGCCATAGGCCCCCAGACAAAAACCTCGGCCATTTTCCCTGGCAAACAAAAGTAAGCTGCCCCGCTTCTGGATGGCAGATTGCAGGAGCCACTTTTCACCATCAAACTAGCCCGACTTGGCACTGGTGTCACCTCTGGTCTGGGAACCATCCTGCCTGTCGTGGATTCTAATTAGCCAGCCGGCCACTCCCAGCCACAGACCCCCAAACACAAACAACGGCGCTTTTCCCTGGGAAACAAAACTCGCCTGCCAAGTTTTTGATGGCAGATTGCAGGAGCCACTTGGTACTATCAAACCAGCCCAACTTGGCACTGGTGCCACCATGGGTCTGGTCACCATCCTGCCTATTGTTGCTTTTCAGGAGCCAGCCGGTCACTCCCAGCCATAGGCCCCCAGACACAAACCTCGGCCCGTTTCCCTGGCAAACAAAAGTAAGCTGCCCCGCTTCTGGATGGCAGATTGCAGGAACCACTTGGTACTATCAAACCAGCCCAACTTGGGACTGGTGCCACCTTGGGTCTGGGAACCATCCTGCGTATCGTGGATTCTAAGGAGCCAGCCGGCCACTCCCAGCCACAGGCCCCCAAACACAAACAACGACGCTTTTCCCTGGAAAACAAAACTCGCCTGCCAACTTTTTGATGGCAGATTGCAGGAACCACTTGGTACTATCAAACCAGCCCGACTTGGCACTGGTGCCACCTTGGGTCTGGGAACCATGCTGCGTATCGTGGATTCTAAGGAGCCAGCCGGTCACTCCAGCCACAGGCCCGCAGACAAAAACAACGGCGCTTTTCCCTGGAAAACAAAACTCGCCTGACAACTTTTTGATGGCAGATTGCAGGAGCCACTTGGTACTATCAAACCAGCCCAACTTGGCACTGGTGCCACCATGGGTCTGGTCACCATCCTGCCTATCGTAGCTTTTCAGGAGCCAACCGGTCACTCCCAGCCATAGGCCCCCTGACACAAAGCTCGGCCCGTTTCCCTGGCAAACAAAAGAGGGCTGCCCCGCTTCTGGATGGCAGATTGCAGGACGCACTTGGTACTATAAAACCAGCCCGACTTGGCACTGGTGCCACCTTAGGTCTGGGAACCATCCTGCGTATCGTGGATTCTAAGGAGCCCGCCGGCCACTCCCAGCCACAGGCCCCCAAACACAAACAACGGCGCTTTTCCCTGGAAAACAAAACTCGCCTGCCGACATTTTGATGGCAGATTGCAGGAGCCACTTGGTACTATCAAACCAGCCCAACTTGGCACTGGTGCCACCATGGGTCTGGTCACCATCCTGCCTATCGTAGCTTTTCAGGAGCCAGCCGGTCACTCCCAGCCATAGGCCCCGAGACACAAATCTCGGACCGTTTCCCTGGCAAACAAAAGTAAGCTGCCCCGCTTCTGGATGGCAGATTGCAGGAGCCACTTTGCACCATCATACTAGCCCGACTTGGCACTGGTGCCACCTTGGGTCTGGGAACCATCCTGCATATCGTGGATTCTAAGCAGCCAGCCGGCCACTCCCAGCCACAGGCCCCCAAACACAAACAACGGCGCTTTTCCCTGGAAAATAAAAACTCGCCTGCCAAATTTTGACGGCAGATTGCAGGAGCCACTTGGTACTATCAAATCAGCCCAACTTGGGACTGGTGCCACCATGGGTCTGGTCACCATCCTGCCTATCGTAGCTTTTCAGGAGCCAGCCGGTCACTCCCAGCCATAGGCCCCCAGACAAAAACCTCGGCCCGTTTCCCTGGCAAACAAAAGTAAGCTGCCCTGCTTCTGGATGGCAGATTGAAGGAACCACTTGGTACTATCAAACCAGCAAAACTTGGCACTGGTGCCACCTTGGGTCTGGATACCATGCTGCGTATCGTGGATTCTAAGGAACCAGCCGGCCACTCCCAGCCACAGGCCCCCAAACACAAACAACGGCGCTTTTCCCTGGAAAACAAAACTCTCCTGCCAACTTTTTGATGGCAGATTGCAGGAGCCACTTGGTTTTATCAAATCAGCCCAACTTGGCACTGGTGCCACTATGGGTCTGGTCACCATCCTGCCTATCTTAGCTTTTCAGGAGCCAGCCGGTCACTCCCCGCCATAGGCCCCCAGACAAAAAGCTCAGCCCGTTTCCCTGGCAAACAAAAGTAAGCTACCCCGCTTCTGGATGGCAGATTGCAGGAGCCACTTTGCACCATCAAACTAGCCCGTCTTGGCACTGGTGCCACCTCTGGTCTGGGAACCATCCTGCGTATCGTGGATTCTAATTAGCCAGCCGGCCACTCCCTACCACAGGCCCCCAAACACAAACAACGGCGCTTTTCCCTGGAAAACAAAACTCGCCTACCAACTATTTGATGGCAGATTACAGGAGCCACTTGGTACTATCAAACCAGCCCAACTTGGCACTGGTGCCACCATGGGTCTGGTCACAATCCTGCCTATCGTAACTTTTCAGGAGCCAGCCGGTCACTCCCAGCCATAGGACCCCAGTCACAAACCTCGGCCCGTTTCCCTGGCAAACAAAAGTAAGCTGCCCCGCTTCTGGATGGCAGATTGCAGGAGCCACTTGGTACTATCAAACCAGCCCGACTTGGCACTGGTGCCACCTCTGGTCTGGGAACCATCCTGCGTATCGTGGATTCTAAGGAGCCAGTCGGCCACTCCCAGCCACAGGCCCCCAAACACAAACAACGGCCCGTTTCCGTGGCAAACAAAAGTAAGCTGCCCCGCTTCTGGATGGCAGATTGCAGGAACCACTTGGTAGTATCAAACCAGCACAACTTGGCACTGGTGGCACCTCTTGTCTGGCAACCATGCTGCGTATCGTGGTTTCTAAGGAGCCAGCCGGGCACTCCCAACCACAGGTCCCCAAACACAAACAATGGCGCTTTTCCCTGGAAAACAAAACTCGCCTGCCAACTTTTTGATGGCAGATTGCAGGAGCCACTTGGTACTATTAAACCAGCCCAACTTGGCACTGGTGCCACCATGGGTCTGGTCACCATCCTGCCTATCGTAGCTTTTCAGGAGCCAGCCGGTCACTCCCTGCCATAGGCCCCGAGACAGAAAGCCCGGCCCGTTTCCCTGGCAAACAAAAGTAAGCTGCCCTGCTTCTGGATGGCAGATTGCAGGAGCCACTTTGTACTATCAAACCAGCCCGACTTGGCACTGGTGCCACCTCTGGTCTGGGAACCATGCTGCGTATCGTGGATTTTAAGGAGCCAGTCGGCCACTCCCAGCCATACGCCTCCAAACACAAACAACGGTCCATTTCCCTGGCAAACAAAAGTAAGCTGCCCCGCTTCTGGATGTCAGATTGCAGGAACCACTTGTTGCCAAGTTGGGGTGGTTTGATAGTACCAAGTGGCTCCTGCAATCTGCCATCAAAAAGTTGGCAAGCGAGTTTTGTTTTCCAGGGAAAAGCGCCGTTGTTTGTGTTTGGGGGCCTGTGGCTCGGAGTGGCCAGCTGTCTCCTTAGAATCCACGATACGCAGGATGGGTCCCAGACCAGAGGTGGCACCAGTGCCAAGTCGGGCTGGTTTGATGGTGCAAAGTGACTCCTGCAATCTGCCATCCAGAAGCGGGGTAGCTTACTTTTGTTTGCCAGGGAAAGGGGTAGAGCTTTGTGTCTGGGGGCCTATGGCTGGGAGTGACCGGCTGGCTCCTGAAAAGCTACGATAGGCAGGATGGTGACCAGACCCATGGTGGCACCAGTGCCAAGTTGGGCTGGTTTGATAGTACCAAGTGGCTCCTGCAATCTGCCATCAAAAAGTTGGCAGGTGAGTTTTGTTTTCCAGGGAAAAGCACCGTTGTTTGTGTTTGGGGGCCTGTGGCTGGGAGTGGCCAGCTGGCTCCTTAGAATCCACGATACGCAGGATGGTTCCCAGACCAGAGGTGGCACCAGTGCCATGTTGGCCTGGTTTGATAGTACCATGTGGCTCCTGCAATCTGCCATCCAGAAGCGGGGCTGCTTACTTTTGTTTGCCAGGGAAACGGGCCTAGATATTTGTCTGGGGGCCTATGGCTGGGAGTGAGCGGCTGGCTCCTGAAAAGCTACGATAGGCAGGATGGTGACCAGACCCATGGTGGCACCAGTGCCAAGTTGGGCTGGTTTGATAGTACCAAGTGGCTCCTGCAATCTGCCATCAAAAAGTTGTCAGGCGACTTTTGTTTTCCAGGGAAAAGCGCCGTTGTTCTTGTTTAGAGGCCTGTGTCTGGGAGTGGCCGGCTGCCTCCTTTGAACCCAGGATACGCAGGATGGTTCCCAGAGCCAAGGTGGCACCAGTGCCAAGTTGGGCTGGTTTGATAGTACCAAGTGGCTCCTGCAATCTGCCATCCAGAAGCGGGTCAGCTTACTTTGGTTTCCCAGGGAAACGGGCCGAGGTTTGTGTCTGGGGGCCTATGGCTGGGAGTGACCGGCTGGCTACTGAAAAGCTACGATAGGCAGGATGGTTACCAGACTCATGGTGGCACCAGTGCCAAGTCGGGCTGGTTTGATAATACTAAATAGCTCCTGAAATCTGCCATTCAGACGCGGGGCAGCGCATTTTTGTTTGCTGGAGAAAAGTTCCGTGGTTTTTTTTTGGGGGTATATGGCTGGACGTGGCCGGCTGGCTCCTTAAAAAATCGATACGCAGGATTGTTCCCAGACCCAAGGTGGCACCAGTGCCAAGTCGGGCTGGTTTGATGGTGCAAAGTGGCTCCTGCAATCTGCCATCCAGACGCGGGGCAGCGGATTTTTGTTTCCATGAGAAATGGTCCGTGGTTTGTTTTTGGGGGTATATGGCTGGGCCTGGCCGGCTGGCTCCTTAAAAAGCTCGATATGCAGGATGGTTCCCTGACACAAGGTGGCACCAGTGCCACGTCGGGCGGTTTTCGAAGTACAAAGTGCGTCCTAAAATTTGCCATCCAGAAGAGGGGCAGTTGAGTTTTGTTTGCCAGAGAAAAGGTCCGTGGTTTGTTTTTGGGGGCATATGGCTGAGAGTGGCTGGCTGGCCCCTGAAAATCCACGATACACAGGATGGTTCCCAGATCCAAGGTGGCACCTGTGCCAAGTTGGGCTGATTTGATAGTACTAAGTAGCTCCTGTAATCTGCCATCCAGAAGCGGGGCAGCTTACTTTTGTTTGCCAGGGAAACGGGCCGAGGTTTGTGTTTGGGGGCCTATGGCTGAGAGTGACCGGCTGGCTCCTGAAAAGCTACAATAGGCAGGATGGTGACCAGACCCATGGTGGCACCAGTGCCAAGTTGGGCTGGTTTGATAGTACCAAGTGGTTCCTGCAATCTGCCATCCAGAAGCAGGGCAGCTGAGTTTTGTTTGCCAGAGAAAAGGGCCTTGGTTTGTGTTTGGGGGCATATGGCTGGGTGTGGCCAGCTGGCTCCTTAAAATGCACGATATGCAACATGGCTCCCAGACCCAAGGTGGCACCAGTGCCAAGTTGGGCTGGTTTGATAGTACCAAGTGGCTCCTGCAATCTTCCATGATCACGTGGAGAAATACTTTCTGGTTTCAGCCTCATGCTCTTTCTTCTCTCCCTCAACTTCTCTATCACCTCTCATCTGGTTCACATGCGCTGTCTTCAAGGTCCACAGGCTACTTTTCACAGAATCTTCTGGCCTGATGAAGTAAGAATGATGAATAGAACAGAGCTGGGATCTATTTTCCAGTTTGGATAAAATGCATTCTGCACACAAATCCAAGGAGAACGGGCTGCCCCGATGCCCAGAAAATCTTTCACTCCTGCTAGTGTTCTACGTCAACCGCAACTTAGTCTGAAAGAAAAGCTTTTTCTCTGAGAGCATCTGAGAGGTTTGCATGAAGCACTGATATCTGACATATGCAATTTTGAATAGGAGAGGAAAAAGAAAATGGCAAGGAGTTTTTAATTTTAGTGGTTTCAATTTTAATTTCCGTGCACTTTTTCAAAACTTGTCAGCTCAAATGCCCATCAACATCTTTTAGTCATCTGTAAGTCAGTATTCATATAAAATGTGCTTCAAATCCAAAGAATTTCAAATTTGCACTCCAAGCTTCTATGCCTAGATTTATGATTTCCTACACATATTAGATGAAAGGAAGGCCTTTTTTACTGTGGGAGTGCTGGAACACTGGAACAGGTTGCCCAGAGAAGTTGTGGGTGTCCCATCCCTGAAAGTATTCAAGGTCACCTTGGACGGGGCTTGGAGCAGCAACAAAGGAGAAGCTTGATGGTAGAGAAACAAAGTCGGACTATAGAAGAAACTCGGATTGAAGTATAGGATCAAGTTTTCTCTCAGCTCTTGGGGTAAATTCAAAGTTGTACAAAATGACATTTATCTGTACTATTCACTACTGTAACAGAAAGTTTCATGAAAACTGTACAGAAGATAGTAAATTTTAAAAGAGATAAGAATTACAGCATAAAATCCATGGGATAGGTTACAACATGAGACACTCTCTAAGAGAAAATCTCTTTGTTTCAGCACTTCATCGGGGTAAGATTTCATGAAGTGCCAAAGAAGGCGGCAAAATATCATTCGGGACATTATTTACTGGAATTCAGCCTGGCCATTAGTAGGAACTGCCTTTGAACATATCATGTAGATATACCACACACACTTTCCCTTCACTGAAAAATTACTGTTTACAACAAATAAGCAATTGACGATCAAAATTGATTGAAAGCATCTTAAACATGTCAAGTATTTCATTGTAGATGATCTGTGATCCAAATGCTTCTTCCACCTTCGAGAGGGACAGAAGAATTCTTCCATATCATGATGGTTTAAAATTGTATCAACCAATGTTTTCTGCTGAAAAGATATCATCTATTTTTTTCTATTTTTGGAAGAAAATATTCCTAGACATACAACAGGTGAGAACTAAGTAATTTTAAAGAAACAAATGAAATGAAAATATTCTGTAAATAGAATGAAATGAAAAGCTGTGTTTTAAATAGGAGCTAAATATTAAACAGAATTTTTGTACCAGGCATTTGAATTACTGCACCAGCTCTTTTGCCCATCAAGAGAGGCATTTAGCATTTCAGTCTTTTCCAAGGTGTTCATGATCTGCTATGCTGATCTCTGTGTGTGCCTAGGTGTGTGTGGAGGGGGGGGCATATGAAGGGGAGTGTGTATGTTTGCTTTACAATTGTTGTGGCAGATTCATGCCTCAGCTCCACATTTTGTTTTAAAAAGGTCACACCGAGTGGATATGAAGTTTACTATCAACAAGAGATCGATTCCCAAATCATCCATTTGACTCTCCCTTATAAATCATGTGCTTTGTTGCATATTTTATCAAATATACTTTCAAGCCAGATGGAGGAAGGAGGATGTGGGAATCCCTCCACCATCTTGCAACTTTTATGTAAGTAGGTTTTCAAGAAAATCATCATTTCTCTTTTAAATATGTCTGGAACAGGCATGATGGTAGTGTCAACCTGTTGGAGTTTTTGTTGCTGGAAGAAGTTGTACAAAAGGATTGGTTTTTACATTGACCAGTTACTGAATCAAGCGCAGGAATACATTGGAAATTTAGCTGGGGGTTCCTTTTCCCAGCAGACTACTTCTAGAACGAGCTTGTACACTGAAGCTGACTCTTTTGCTCTCTTTTTGTTTCTTTCCTATTTTCTTGGCTTCTTTGCCACTATCTAGACAATTTTGGAACTTTGTTCCCAACTAAAATGGTTTCAATAGTCTGATTGTGATCATACATTTTTACAAGGAATTTTTAAAATCTTTCCTCGAGTCCAGAAAGTCAAGGACTTAGATCTTTTTCTTCCCTTATCAATATTGCCATGAAATTGATAAATAAAGACCAACTCTTTATTTTTGTTTTTAACCCACGTAGATAATTCCCATCCATTAATCCATTTTGTGGACCAATAGCTGCCATTCTGATGGAAGCTGTCACTTCTTAACAATAGGCATTCTGTGACTATGTTGACTGCACTTTGGGTGAAGATCCTAACTGGTCTTAGATATACACAGGGAGAAATTTGCTCAGCCAGTGTCAGTCTTAAGCATGCGTATCAGAAGATCTTTCTAGAGCTGGGAATTTTCCCATGAAAGGGATTCAGTTAGGGAAGAGACACTTGTGCCAGAGTTTTACATTCTTCTTGAACACTGCTTAAGGAACTTAGATGCCATGTCCATTTGGATCTCTGTCTGCACAGAACTTTGTCATGCCAGCGCTTTGAAATGCATCTTGAAGAGAATTCACTAGCACAGAATGAAAGAGAGTGGAAGGGGTTGGTGGGGCTAACCAGGCCCAACCCCCCTGCCTAAACCAGGATACCTAGAGCCTCTTGCCCAGGATTCTATCTGGGTGTACTTTTAATGTCTTCAAAGATCCAGGCTCCACAATCTTTCTGGGCAGTCTGTGCCGTGGTTCAGTCACCCTGACAGTAAAGAAACATTTACTGATGTTCAAAGGCAATCTCCTGTATTTCAGTGTGTGCCCACTGCCTCTTGTCTTTTCCCTCAGCATCACTGAAAAGACACTGATTCCCTCCCCTTTGCACTATTGCTTCCATATGTATGTGTGATGCCATGTAGAGGTATGTCAAAAACCTCCCTGAAGCCCAGGCAGATAATATTCCCTTCATCTACCAGTCAAGTTGATTCATCAGAGGAGTTTAAAGTGATGTTCAGCATGAAATTCCCCTGAAAAATCATGCTAACTACATTATTTGGTCATCTGTCATGTGCCTGGCAAGGATTTCCAGGAAGAGCTGCTTCATCAACTTCCTGGGGATAAAAAAGAGGCTGGCTGGTTTGTACTATGGCGAGTCCTCTTAATTGCCTTTTTTGAAGATGGGTGTCATTTGCTAACATCCACCCTTTAGCTCCTCTTCTCATCTACACCTCGGCAAAACGCTTTTCCACTATGTCTGGCTAGGAAAAACTGTGCCAGCACAGAAAACATCTCCCATCGTGTTCTAGAAGTTGCACGGATGTCTGCCAAGTGTTTGGCAGGAAGAAAAGAAAAGTTGTCCAAAACAGCTTCCAATCGAATGTTCATGTGATTGGAAAAGTCAGGAGAGTGCAAAGGTACTGTTTTCTATCAGTTGGCAAGGTGCGCACACAATCCCAGTGTTGTACAGCTTGCTTCTTCACCTTCCCGAAGCTGCCGCTCTCGCCGGCTGCCGGAGCCCAAGAAGCGGCTTCTTCGCGCAAAGACGATTGTGCCGCTCACAGGGCTCTCCTTAGCGCGGCTTCTGCCGAAAGACGCCCGGCAGCGGCTCTTACCTCCGGAGAGCATCCTACCTTCGTCTTTCGCGTCTTTTGTAGTCTACATCTTAGCAAAACGCTTTTCCACTATGTCTGGCTAGGAAAAACTGTGCCAGCACAGAAAACATCTCCCATCGTGTTCTAGAAGTTGCACGGATGTCTGCCAAGTGTTTGGCAGGAAGAAAAGAAAAGTTGTCCAAAACAGCTTCCAATCGAATGTTCCTGTGATTGGAAAAGTCAGGAGAGTGCAAAGGTACTGTTTTCTATCAGTTGGCAAGGTGCGCACACAATCCCAGTGTTGTACAGCTTGCTTCTTCACCTTCCCGAAGCTGCCGCTCTCGCCGGCTGCCGGAACCGAAGAAGCGGCTTCTTCGCGCAAAGACGATTGTGCCGCTCACAGGGCTCTCCTTAGCGCGGCTTCTGCCGAAAGACGCCCGGCAGCGGCTCTTACCTCCGGAGAGCATCCTACCTTCGTCTTTCGCGTCTTTTGTAGTCTACATCTTAGCAAAACGCTTTTCCACTATGTCTGGCTAGGAAAAACTGTGCCAGCACAGAAAACATCTCCCATCGTGTTCTAGAAGTTGCACGGATGTCTGCCAAGTGTTTGGCAGGAAGAAAAGAAAAGTTGTCCAAAACAGCTTCCAATCGAATGTTCCTGTGATTGGAAGAGTCAGGAGAGTGCAAAGGTACTGTTTTCTATCAGTTGGCAAGGTGCGCACACAATCCCAGTGTTGTACAGCTTGCTTCTTCACCTTCCCGAAGCTGCCGCTCTCGCCGGCTGCCGGAACCGAAGAAGCGGCTTCTTCGCGCAAAGACGATTGTGCCGCTCACAGTGCTCTCCTTAGCGCGGCTTCTGCCGAAAGACGCCCGGCAGCGGCTCTTACCTCCGGAGAGCATCCTACCTTCGTCTTTCGCGTCTTATGTAGTCTACACCTCGGAAAAAAGCTTTTCCACTATGTCTGGCTAGGAAAAACTGTGCCAGCACAGAAAACATCTCCCATCGTGTTCTAGAAGTTGCACGGATGTCTGCCAAGTGTTTGGCAGGAAGAAAAGAAAAGTTGTCCAAAACAGCTTCCAATCGAATGTTCCTGTGATTGGAAAAGTCAGGAGAGTGCAAAGGTACTGTTTTCTATCAGTTGGCAAGGTGCGCACACAATCCCAGTGTTGTACAGCTTGCTTCTTCACCTTCCCGAAGCTGCCGCTCTCGCCGGCTGCCGGAGACCAAGAAGCGGCTTCTTCGCGCAAAGACGATTGTGCCGCTCACAGTGCTCTCCTTAGCGCGGCTTCTGCCGAAAGACGCCCGGCAGCGGCTCTTACCTCCGGAGAGCATCCTACCTTCGTCTTTCGCGTCTTATGTAGTCTACACCTCGGCAAAAAGCTTTTCCACTATGTCTGGCTAGGAAAAACTGTGCCAGCACAGAAAACATCTCCCATCGTGTTCTAGAAGTTGCACGGATGTCTGCCAAGTGTTTGGCAGGAAGAAAAGAAAAGTTGTCCAAAACAGCTTCCAATCGAATGTTCCTGTGATTGGAAAAGTCAGGAGAGTGCAAAGGTACTGTTTTCTATCAGTTGGCAAGGTGCGCACACAATCCCAGTGTTGTACAGCTTGCTTCTTCACCTTCCCGAAGCTGCCGCTCTCGCCGGCTGCCGGAGCCCAAGAAGCGGCTTCTTCGCGCAAAGACGATTGTGCCGCTCACAGTGCTCTCCTTAGCGCGGCTTCTGCCGAAAGAAGCCCGGCAGCGGCTCTTATCTCCTGAGAGTGGCAGCTTCGGGAAGGTGAAGAAGCAAGCTGTACAACACTGGGATTGTGTGCGCACCTTGCCAACTGATAGAAAACAGTACCTTTGCACTCTCCTGACTCTTCCAATCACAGGAACATTCGATTGGAAGCTGTTTTGGACAACTTTTCTTTTCTTCCTCCCAAACACTTGGCAGACATATCTGCAACTTCTAGAAAACGATGGGAGATGTTTTCTGGGCTGGCACGGTTTTTCCTAGCCAGACATAGTGGAAAAGCGTTTTGCTAAGATGTAGACTACATAAGACGCGAAAGACGAAGGTAGGATGCTCTCCGGAGGTAAGAGCCGCTGCCGGGCGTCTTTCGGCAGAAGCCGCGCTAAGGAGAGCCCTGTGAGCGGCACAATCGTCTTTGCGCGAAGAAGCCGATTCTTCGGTTCCGGGAGCCGGCGAGAGCGGCAGCTTCGGGAAGGTGAAGAAGCAAGCTGTACAACACTGGGATTGTGTGCGCACCTTGCCAACTGATAGAAAACAGTACCTTTGCACTCTCCTGACTTTTCCAATCACAGGAACATTCGATTGGAAGCTGTTTTGGACAACTTTTCTTTTCTTCCTGCCAAACACTTGGCAGACATCCGTGCAACTTCTAGAACACGATGGGAGATGTTTTCTGTGCTGGCACAGTTTTTCCTAGCCAGACATAGTGGAAAAGCGTTTTGCTAAGATGTAGACTACAAAAGACTCGAAAGACGAAGGTAGGATGCTCTCCGGAGGTAAGAGCCGCTGCCGGGCGTCTTTCGGCAGAAGCCGCGCTAAGGAGAGCACTGTGAGCGGCACAATCGTCTTTGCGCGAAGAAGCCGCTTCTTGGGCTCCGGCAGCCGGCGAGAGCGGCAGCTTCGGGAAGGTGAAGAAGCAAGCTGTACAACACTGGGATTGTGTGCGCACCTTGCCAACTGATAGAAAACAGTACCTTTGCACTCTCCTGACTTTTCCAATCACATGAACATTCGATTGGAAGCTGTTTTGAACAACTTTTCTTTTCTTCCTGCCAAACAC
The DNA here is from genome assembly GCF_035770615.1 of Melospiza melodia melodia. Classification (NCBI taxonomy): domain Eukaryota; kingdom Metazoa; phylum Chordata; class Aves; order Passeriformes; family Passerellidae; genus Melospiza; species Melospiza melodia. The sequence continues at coordinate 30,425,341 of NC_086197.1, forward strand.
TTGGCAGACATCCGTGCAACTTCTAGAACACGATGGGAGATGTTTTCTGTGCTGGCACAGTTTTTCCTAGCCAGACATAGTGGAAAAGCGTTTTGCCGAGGTGTAGACTACAAAAGACGCGAAAGACGAAGGTAGGATGCTCTCCGGAGGTAAGAGCCGCTGCCGGGCGTCTTTCGGCAGAAGCCGCGCTAAGGAGAGCCCTGTGAGCGGCACAATCGTCTTTGCGCGAAGAAGCCGCTTCTTGGGCTCCGGCAGCCGGCGAGAGCGGCAGCTTCGGGAAGGTGAAGAAGCAAGCTGTACAACACTGGGATTGTGTGCGCACCTTGCCAACTGATAGAAAACAGTACCTTTGCACTCTCCTGACTTTTCCAATCACAGGAACATTCGATTGGAAGCTGTTTTGGACAACTTTTCTTTTCTTCCTGCCAAACACTTGGCAGACATCCGTGCAACTTCTAGAACACGATGGGAGATGTTTTCTGTGCTGGCACAGTTTTTCCTAGCCAGACATAGTGGAAAAGCTTTTTTCCGAGGTGTAGACTACATAAGACGCGAAAGACGAAGGTAGGATGCTCTCCGGAGGTAAGAGCCGCTGCCGGGCGTCTTTCAGCAGAAGCCGCGCTAAGGAGAGCACTGTGAGCGGCACAATCGTCTTTGCGCGAAGAAGCCGCTTCTTGGGCTCCGGCAGCCGGCGAGAGCGGCAGCTTCGGGAAGGTGAAGAAGCAAGCTGTACAACACTGGGATTGTGTGCGCACCTTGCCAACTGATAGAAAACAGTACCTTTGCACTCTCCTGACTTTTCCAATCACAGGAACATTCGATTGGAAGCTGTTCTGGACAACTTTTCTTTTCTTCCTGCCAAACACTTGGCAGACATCCGTGCAACTTCTAGAACACGATGGGAGATGTTTTCTGTGCTGGCACAGTTTTTCCTAGCCAGACATAGTGGAGAAGCGTTTTGCTAAGATGTAGACTACAAAAGACGCGAAAGACGAAGGTAGGATGCTCTCCGGAGGTAAGAGCCGCTGCCGGGCGTCTTTCGGCAGAAGCTGCGCTAAGGAGAGCACTGTGAGCGGCACAATCGTCTTTGCGCGAAGAAGCCGCTTCTTGGGCTCCGGCAGCCGGCGAGAGCGGCAGCTTCGGGAAGGTGAAGAAGCAAGCTGTACAACACTGGGATTGTGTGCGCACCTTGCCAACTGATAGAAAACAGTACCTTTGCACTCTCCTGACTTTTCCAATCACAGGAACATTCGATTGGAAGCTGTTTTGGACAACTTTTCTTTTCTTCCTGCCAAACACTTGGCAGACATCCGTGCAACTTCTAGAACACGATGGGAGATGTTTTCTGTGCTGGCACAGTTTTTCCTAGCCAGACATAGTGGAAAAGCTTTTTGCCGAGGTGTAGGTGAGAAGAGGAGCTAAAGACGAAGGTAGGATGCTCTCCGGAGGTAAGAGCCGCTGCCGGGCGTCTTTCGGCAGAAGCCGCGCTAAGGAGAGCACTGTGAGCGGCACAATCGTCTTTGCGCGAAGAAGCCGCTTCTTGGGCTCCGGCAGCCGGCGAGAGCGGCAGCTTCGGGAAGGTGAAGAAGCAAGCTGTACAACACTGGGATTGTGTGCGCACCTTGCCAACTGATAGAAAACAGTACCTTTGCACTCTCCTGACTTTTCCAATCACAGGAACATTCGATTGGAAGCTGTTTTGGACAACTTTTCTTTTCTTCCTGCCAAACACTTGGCAGACATCCGTGCAACTTCTAGAACACGATGGGAGATGTTTTCTGTGCTGGCACAGTTTTTCCTAGCCAGACATAGTGGAAAAGCTTTTTGCCGAGGTGTAGATGAGAAGAGGAGCTAAAGGGTGGATGTTAGCAAATGACACCCATCTTCAAAAAAGGCAATTAAGAGGACTCGCCATAGTACAAACCAGCCAGCCTCTTTTTTATCCCCAGGAAGTTGATGAAGCAGCTCTTCCTGGAAATCCTTGCCAGGCACATGACAGATGACCAAATAATGTAGTTAGCATGATTTTTCAGGGGAATTTCATGCTGAACATCACTTTAAACTCCTCTGATGAATCAACTTGACTGGTAGATGAAGGGAATATTATCTGCCTGGGCTTCAGGGAGGTTTTTGACATACCTCTACATGGCATCACACATACATATGGAAGCAATAGTGCAAAGGGGAGGGAATCAGTGTCTTTTCAGTGATGCTGAGGGAAAAGACAAGAGGCAGTGGGCACACACTGAAATACAGGAGATTGCCTTTGAACATCAGTAAATGTTTCTTTACTGTCAGGGTGACTGAACCACGGCACAGACTGCCCAGAAAGATTGTGGAGCCTGGATCTTTGAAGACATTAAAAGTACACCCAGATAGAATCCTGGGCAAGAGGCTCTAGGTATCCTGGTTTAGGCAGGGGGGTTGGGCCTGGTTAGCCCCACCAACCCCTTCCACTCTCTTTCATTCTGTGCTAGTGAATTCTCTTCAAGATGCATTTCAAAGCACTGGCATGACAAAGTTCTGTGCAGACAGAGATCCAAATGGACATGGCATCTAAGTTCCTTAAGCAGTGTTCAAGAAGAATGTAAAACTCTGGCACAAGTGTCTCTTCCCTAACTGAATCCCTTTCATGGGAAAATTCCCAGCTCTAGAAAGATCTTCTGATACGCATGCTTAAGACTGACACTGGCTGAGCAAATTTCTCCCTATGTATATCTAAGACCAGTTAGGATCTTCACCCAAAGTGCAGTCAACATAGTCACAGAATGCCTATTGTTAAGAAGTGACAGCTTCCATCAGAATGGCAGCTATTGGTCCACAAAATGGATTAATGGATGGGAATTATCTACGTGGGTTAAAAACAAAAATAAAGAGTTGGTCTTTATTTATCAATTTCATGGCAATATTGATAAGGGAAGAAAAAGATCTAAGTCCTTGACTTTCTGGACTCGAGGAAAGATTTTAAAAATTCCTTGTAAAAATGTATGATCACAATCAGACTATTGAAACCATTTTAGTTGGGAACAAAGTTCCAAAATTGTCTAGATAGTGGCAAAGAAGCCAAGAAAATAGGAAAGAAACAAAAAGAGAGCAAAAGAGTCAGCTTCAGTATACAAGCTCGTTCTAGAAGTAGTCTGCTGGGAAAAGGAACCCCCAGCTAAATTTCCAATGTATTCCTGCGCTTGATTCAGTAACTGGTCAATGTAAAAACCAATCCTTTTGTACAACTTCTTCCAGCAACAAAAACTCCAACAGGTTGACACTACCATCATGCCTGTTCCAGACATATTTAAAAGAGAAATGATGATTTTCTTGAAAACCTACTTACATAAAAGTTGCAAGATGGTGGAGGGATTCCCACATCCTCCTTCCTCCATCTGGCTTGAAAGTATATTTGATAAAATATGCAACAAAGCACATGATTTATAAGGGAGAGTCAAATGGATGATTTGGGAATCGATCTCTTGTTGATAGTAAACTTCATATCCACTCGGTGTGACCTTTTTAAAACAAAATGTGGAGCTGAGGCATGAATCTGCCACAACAATTGTAAAGCAAACATACACACTCCCCTTCATATGCCCCCCCCTCCACACACACCTAGGCACACACAGAGATCAGCATAGCAGATCATGAACACCTTGGAAAAGACTGAAATGCTAAATGCCTCTCTTGATGGGCAAAAGAGCTGGTGCAGTAATTCAAATGCCTGGTACAAAAATTCTGTTTAATATTTAGCTCCTATTTAAAACACAGCTTTTCATTTCATTCTATTTACAGAATATTTTCATTTCATTTGTTTCTTTAAAATTACTTAGTTCTCACCTGTTGTATGTCTAGGAATATTTTCTTCCAAAAATAGAAAAAAATAGATGATATCTTTTCAGCAGAAAACATTGGTTGATACAATTTTAAACCATCATGATATGGAAGAATTCTTCTGTCCCTCTCGAAGGTGGAAGAAGCATTTGGATCACAGATCATCTACAATGAAATACTTGACATGTTTAAGATGCTTTCAATCAATTTTGATCGTCAATTGCTTATTTGTTGTAACCAGTAATTTTTCAGTGAAGGGAAAGTGTGTGTGGTATATCTACATGATATGTTCAAAGGCAGTTCCTACTAATGGCCAGGCTGAATTCCAGTAAATAATGTCCCGAATGATATTTTGCCGCCTTCTTTGGCACTTCATGAAATCTTACCCCGATGAAGTGCTGAAACAAAGAGATTTTCTCTTAGAGAGTGTCTCATGTTGTAACCTATCCCATGGATTTTATGCTGTAATTCTTATCTCTTTTAAAATTTACTATCTTCTGTACAGTTTTCATGAAACTTTCTGTTACAGTAGTGAATAGCACAGATAAATGTCATTTTGTACAACTTTGAATTTACCCCAAGAGCTGAGAGAAAACTTGATCCTATACTTCAATCCGAGTTTCTTCTATAGTCCGACTTTGTTTCTCTACCATCAAGCTTCTCCTTTGTTGCTGCTCCAAGCCCCGTCCAAGGTGACCTTGAATACTTTCAGGGATGGGACACCCACAACTTCTCTGGGCAACCTGTTCCAGTGTTCCAGCACTCCCACAGTAAAAAAGGCCTTCCTTTCATCTAATATGTGTAGGAAATCATAAATCTAGGCATAGAAGCTTGGAGTGCAAATTTGAAATTCTTTGGATTTGAAGCACATTTTATATGAATACTGACTTACAGATGACTAAAAGATGTTGATGGGCATTTGAGCTGACAAGTTTTGAAAAAGTGCACGGAAATTAAAATTGAAACCACTAAAATTAAAAACTCCTTGCCATTTTCTTTTTCCTCTCCTATTCAAAATTGCATATGTCAGATATCAGTGCTTCATGCAAACCTCTCAGATGCTCTCAGAGAAAAAGCTTTTCTTTCAGACTAAGTTGCGGTTGACGTAGAACACTAGCAGGAGTGAAAGATTTTCTGGGCATCGGGGCAGCCCGTTCTCCTTGGATTTGTGTGCAGAATGCATTTTATCCAAACTGGAAAATAGATCCCAGCTCTGTTCTATTCATCATTCTTACTTCATCAGGCCAGAAGATTCTGTGAAAAGTAGCCTGTGGACCTTGAAGACAGCGCATGTGAACCAGATGAGAGGTGATAGAGAAGTTGAGGGAGAGAAGAAAGAGCATGAGGCTGAAACCAGAAAGTATTTCTCCACGTGATCATGGAAGATTGCAGGAGCCACTTGGTACTATCAAACCAGCCCAACTTGGCACTGGTGCCACCTTGGGTCTGGGAGCCATGTTGCATATCGTGCATTTTAAGGAGCCAGCTGGCCACACCCAGCCATATGCCCCCAAACACAAACCAAGGCCCTTTTCTCTGGCAAACAAAACTCAGCTGCCCTGCTTCTGGATGGCAGATTGCAGGAACCACTTGGTACTATCAAACCAGCCCAACTTGGCACTGGTGCCACCATGGGTCTGGTCACCATCCTGCCTATTGTAGCTTTTCAGGAGCCAGCCGGTCACTCTCAGCCATAGGCCCCCAAACACAAACCTCGGCCCGTTTCCCTGGCAAACAAAAGTAAGCTGCCCCGCTTCTGGATGGCAGATTGCAGGAGCTACTTAGTACTATCAAATCAGCCCGACTTGGCACAGGTGCCACCTTGGATCTGGGAACCATCCTGTGTATCGTGGATTTTCAGGGGCCACCCAGCCACTCTCAGCCATATGCCCCCAAAAACAAACCACGGACCTTTTCTCTGGCAAACAAAACTCAACTGCCCCTCTTCTGGATGGCAAATTTTAGGACGCACTTTGTACTTCGAAAACCGCCCGACGTGGCACTGGTGCCACCTTGTGTCAGGGAACCATCCTGCATATCGAGCTTTTTAAGGAGCCAGCCGGCCAGGCCCAGCCATATACCCCCAAAAACAAACCACGGACCATTTCTCATGGAAACAAAAATCCGCTGCCCCGCGTCTGGATGGCAGTTTGCAGGAGCCACTTGGGAGTATCAAACCAGCCCGACTTGGCACTGGTGCCACCTTGGGTCTGGGAACCATCCTGCGTATGGTGGATTCTAAGGAGCCAGCCGGCCACTCCCAGCCACAGGCCCCCAACAAAAACCACGGCCCTTTTTTCTGGCAAACAAAACTTAGCTGCCTCACTTCTGGATGGCAGATTGCAGGAGCCACTTGGTGTAATCAAACCAGCCCGACTTGGCACTGGTGCCACCTCGGGTCTGGGAACCATCCTGCGTATCGTGGATTCTAAGGAGCCAGCCGGCCACTCCCAGCCACAGGCCCCCAAACAAAATCAACGGCGCTGTTCCCTGGAAAACAAAACACGCCTGCCAACTTTTTGATGGAGTTTGCAGGAGCCACTTGGTACTATCAAACCAGCCCGACTTGGCACTGGTGCCACCTTGGGTCTGGGAAACATCCTGCGTATCGTGGATTCTTAGGAGCCAGCCGGCCACTCCTAGCCACAGGCCCCCAAACAAAAACCTAGGCCTATTTCTCTGGCAAACAAAAGTAAGCTGCCCCGCTTCTGGATGGCAGATTGCAGGAGACACTTGGTACTATCAAACCAGCCCAACTTGGCACTGGTGCCACCTTGGATCTGGGAACCATGCTGTGTATCGTGGATATTCAGGGGCCAGCCGGCCACTCTCAGCCATATGTCCCCAAACAGAAACCTCGGCCCGTTTCTCTGGCACACAAAACTCAACTGCCCCTCTTCTGGATGGCAAATTGCAGGATGAACTTGATACTAAAACCGCAGGCCGACTTGGTAGTGGTGACACCTTGGGCCTGGGAACCATCATGCGTATCGAGCATTTTAAGGAGCCAGCCGGCCACTCCCAGCAATATGCCCCCAAAAACAATCCACGGAATTTTTCTCTGGCAAACAAAAATCAGCTGCCCCGCTTCTGGATGGCAGATTGCAGGAGCCACTTTGCACCATCAAACCAGCCCGACTTGGCACTGGTGCCACCTTGCATCTGGGAACCATGCTGCCTAGCGTGGATTTTCAGGAGCCAGCCGGCCACTCTCAGCCATAGGCCCCCAAACAAAACCCACGGCCCGTTTCCCTGGCAAACAAAATTAAGCTGCCCCGCTTCTGGATGGCAGATTGCAGGACGCACTTGGTAGTATCAAACCAGCCCGACTTGGCACTGGTGCCACCTTGGTTCTGGGAACCATCCTGCGTATCGTGGGTTCAAAGGAGCCAGCAGGCCACTCCCAGCCACAGGCCCCCAAATACAAACAACGGCGCTTTTCCCTGGAAAACAAAACTCGCCTGCCAACTTTTTGATGGCAGATTGCAGGAGCCACTTGGTACTATCAAACCAGCCCAACTTGGCACTGGTGCCACCATGGGTCTGGTCACCATCCTGCCTATTGTAGCTTTCCAGGAGCCAGCCGGTCACTCCCAGCCATACGTCCCCAGTCACAAACCTCGGCCCGATTACCTAGCAAACAAAAGTAAGGTGCCCCGCTTCTGGATGGCAGATTGCAGGAGCCACTTGGTACTATCAAACCAGCCCAACTTGGCACTGGTGCCACCTCTGGTCTGGGAACCATGCTGCGTAAGACAGATTCTAAGGCGCCAGTCGGCCACTCCCAGTCACAAGCCCCCAAACACAAACAACGGCGCTATTCTCTGGCAAACAAAACTCCACTGCCCCTCTTCTGGATGGCAAATTGCAGGACGCACTTGGTACTATCAAACCAGCCCTACTTGGCACTGGTGCCACCTTGGGTCTGGGAACCATCCTGCGTATCGATCTTTTTAATGAGACAGCCGGCCACTCCCAGCCATATGCCCCCAAACACAACCCACGGCCCTTTTCTCTGGCAAACAAAACTCAACTGCACCGCTTCTGGATGGCAGATTGCAGGAGCCACTTGATACTATCAAACCAGCCCGACTTGGCATTGGTGCCACCTTGGGTCTGGGAACCATCCAGCCTATCGTGGATTTTAATGAGCCAGCCGGCTACTCCCAGCCACAGGCCCCCAACAAAAACCACGGCCCTTTTTTCTGGCAAACAAAACTCAGCTGCCTCACTTCTGGATGGCAGATTGCAGGAGCCACTTGGTGTAATCAAACCAGCCCGACTTGGCACTGGTGCCACCTTGGGTCTGGGAACCATCCTGCGTATCGTGGATTCTAAGGAGCCAGCCGGCCACTCCCAGCCACAGGCCCCCAAACAAAATCAACGGCGCTGTTCCCTGGAAAACAAAACACGTCTGCCAACATTTTGATGGAGTTTGCAGGAGCCACTTGGTACTATCAAACCAGCCCGACTTGGCACTGGTGCCACCTTGGGTCTGGGAAACATCCTGCGTATCGTGGATTCTTAGGAGCCAGCCGGCCACTCCTAGCCACAGGCCCCCAGACAAAAACCTAGGCCTATTTCTCTGGCAAACAAAAGTAAGCTGCCCCGCTTCTGGATGGCAGATTGCAGGAGACACTTGGTACTATCAAACCAGCCCAACTTGGCACTGGTGCCACCTTGGATCTGGGAACCATGCTGTGTATCGTGGATATTCAGGGGCCAGCCGGCCACTCTCAGCCATATGTCCCCAAACAGAAACCTCGGCCCGTTTCTCTGGCAAACAAAACTCAACTGCCCCTCTTCTGGATGGCAAATTGCAGGATGAACTTGATACTAAAACCGCAGGCCGACTTGGTAGTGGTGACACCTTGGGCCTGGGAACCATCATGCGTATCGAGCATTTTAAGGAGCCAGCCGGCCACTCCCAGCAATATGCCCCCAAAAACAATCCACGGAATTTTTCTCTGGCAAACAAAAATCAGCTGCCCCGCTTCTGGATGGCAGATTGCAGGAGCCACTTTGCACCATCAAACCAGCCCGACTTGGCACTGGTGCCAGCTTGCATCTGGGAACCATGCTGCCTAGCGTGGATTTTCAGGAGCCAGCCGGCCACTCTCAGCCATAGGCCCCCATACAAAACCCACGGCCCGATTCCCTGGCAAACAAAATTAAGCTGCCCCGCTTCTGGATGGCAGATTGCAGGACGCACTTGGTAGTATCAAACCAGCCCGACTTGGCACTGGTGCCACCTTGGGTCTGGGAACCATCCTGCGTATCGTGGGTTCAAAGGAGCCAGCCGGCCACTCCCAGCCATAGGTCCCAAGTCACAAACCTCGGCCCGTTTCACTGGCAAACAAAAGTAAGCTGCCCCGCTTCTGGATGGCAGATTGCAGGAGCCACTTGGTACTATCAAACCAGCCCAACTTGGCACTGGTGCCACCTCTGGTCTGGGAACCATGCTGCGTAACACAGATTCTAAGGCGCCAGTCGGCCACTCCCAGCCACAAGCCCCCAAACACAAACAACGGCGCTATTCTCTGGCAAACAAAACTCAACTGCCCCTCTTCTGGATGGCAAATTGCAGGACGCACTTGGTACTATAAAAACAGCCCTACTTGGCACTGGTGCCACCTTGGGTCTGGGAACCATCCTGCGTATCGATCTTTTTAATGAGACAGCCGGCCACTCCCAGCCATATGCCCCCAAACACAACCCACGGCCCTTTACTCTGGCAAACAAAACTCAACTGCACCGCTTCTGGATGGCAGATTGCAGGAGCCACTTGGTACTATCAAACCAGCACGACTTGGCACTGGTGCCACCTTGGGTCTGGGAAACATCCTGCGTATTGTGGGTTGTCAGGAGCCAGCCGAACACTCTCGGCCACAGACCCCAATGAAAAACAACGGCCCGTTTCACAGGCAAACAAAACTCAGCTGCCCCGCTTCTGGATGGGAGATTGCAGGAGGCACTTGACACTGTGAAACCAGCCCCACTTGGCACTGGTGCCACCTTGGGTCTGGGAACCATGCTGCGTATCATGGATTTTCAGGAGCCAGCCGGCCACTCCCAGCCACAGGCCCCCAAACACAAACCACAGCATTTTTCTCTGGCAAACAAAATTCAGCTGCCCCGCTTCTGGATGGCAGATTGCAGGAGCCACTTGGGACTATCACACCAGCACAACATGGCACTGCTGCCACCTTGGATCTGGGAACCATCCTTCCTATCGTGGATTTTCAGGGGCCAGCCGGTCACTCTCAGCCATAGGCCCCAAACACAAACCACGGCCCTTTTCTCTGGAAAACAAAACTCAACTGCCCCTCTTCTGGATGGGAGATTGCAGGAGCCACTGGGTACTATGAAACCAGCCCTACTTGGCACTGGTGCCACCTTGGGTCTGGGAACCATGCTGCGTATCATGGATTTTCAGGAGCCAGCCGTCCACTGCCAGCCACAGGCCCCGAAACACAAACAACAGCCTTTTTCTCTGGCAAACAAAATTCAGCTGCCCCGCTTCTGGATGGCAGATTGCAGGAACCACTTGGTAGTATCAAACCAGCCCGACTTGGCACTGGTGCCACCTTGGGTCTGGGAACCATCCTGCGTATCGTGGATTCTAAGGAGCCAGCTGGCCACTCCCAGCCACAGGCCCCAAAACACACACAACGGTGCTTTTCCCTGGAAAACAAAACTCGCCTGCCAAACATTTGATGGCAGATTGCAGGAGCCACTTGGTTTTATCAAATAAGCCCAACTTGGCACTGGTGCCACCATGGGTCTGGTCACCATCCTGCCTATCGTAGCTTTTCAGGTGCCACCCAGTCACCCCCAGCCAGAGGCCCCTTATCAAATATTTCGGCCCGTTTCCCTGGCAAACAAAAGTAAGCTACCCCGCTTCTGGATGGCAGATTGCAGGAGCCACTTTGCACCATCAAACCAGCCCAACTTGGCACTGGTGCCACCTCTGGTCTGGGAACCATCCTGCGTATCGTGGGTTCTAAGGAGCCAGCTAGCCACTCCCAGCCACAGGCCCCCAAAGACAAACAACGGCGCTTTTCCCTGGAAAACAAAACTCGCCTGACAACTTTTTGATGGCAGATTGCCGGAGCCACTTGGTACTATCAAACCAGCCCAACTTGGCACTGGTGCCACCATGGGTCTGGTCACCATCCTGCCTATCGTAGCTCTTCAGGAGCCAGCCGGTCACTCGCAGCCATAGGCCCCCAGTCACAAACCTCGGCCCGTTTCCCTGGGAAACAAAAGTAAGCTGCCCCGCTTCTGCATGGCAGATTGCAGGAGCTATTTAGTACTATCAAACCACCCCGACTTGGCACTGGTGACACCTCTGGTGTGGGAACCATCCTGCTTATCGTGGATTTTCAGGGGCCAGCCGGCCACTATCAGCCATATGCCCCCAAAAACAAACCACGGCCCTTTTCTCTGGCAAACAAAACTCAACTGCCCCTCTTCTGGATGGCAAATTTTAGGACGCACTTTGTACTACGAAAACCGCCCGACGTGGCACTGGTGCCACCTTGTGTCAGGGAACCATCCTGCATATCGAGCTTTTTAAGGAGCCAGCCGGCCACGCCCAGCCATATACCCCCAAAAACAAACCACGGACCATTTCTCATGGAAACAAAAATCCGCTGCCCCGCGTCTGGATGGCAGATTGCAGGAGCCACTTTGCACCATCAAACCAGCCCGACTTGGCACTGGTGCCACCTTGGGTCTGGGAACAATCCTGCATATCGTGGATTCTAAGGAGCCAGCCGGCCACTCCCAGCCACAGGCCCCCAAACACAAACAACGGCGCTTTTCCCTGGAAAACAAAACTCGCCTGCCAGCTTTTTGATGGCAGATTGCAGGAGCCACTTGGTACTATCAAATCATCCCAACTTGGCACTGGTGCCACTATGGGTCTGGGAACCATCCTGCCTATTGTAGCATTTCAGGAGCCACCCGGTCACTCCCAGCCATAGGCCCCCAGACACAAACCTCGGACCGTTTCCCTGGCAAACAAAATTAAGCTGCCCCGATTCTGGATGGCAGATTGCAGGAGCCACTTGGTAGTGTCAAACCAGCCCAACTTGGCACTGGTGCCACCTTGGGTCTGGGAATCATCCGGCGTATCGTGGATTCTAAGCAGCCACCCGGCCACTCTGAGCCACAGGCGCCCAAACACAAACAACGGCGCTTTTCCCTGGAAAACAAAAATCGCCTGCCAACTTTTTGATGGAGTTTGCAGGAGCCACTTGGTGCTATCAAACAAGCCCAACTTGGCACTGGTGCCACCATGGGTCTGGTCACCATCCTGCCTATCGTAGCTTTTCAGGAGCCAGACGGTCACTCCCAGCCATAGACCCCCAGACACAAACCTCGGCCCGTTTCCCTGGAAAACAAAAGTAAGCTGCCCCGATTCTGGATGGCAGATTGCAGGAGCCACTTGGTACTATCAAATCAGCCCAACTTGGCACTGGTGCCACCATGGGTCTGGTAAACATCCTGCCTATCGTAGCTTTTCAGGAGCCAGACGGTCACTCCCTGCCATAGGCCCCCAGACACAAACCTCGGCCCGTTTCCCTGGCAAACAAAAGTAAATAGCCCCGCTTTTGGATGGCAGATTGCAGGATGCATTTGGTACTATCAAACCTGCCCGACTTGGCCATGGTGCCACCTCTGGTCTGGGAACCATGCTGCGTATCGTGGATTCTACGAGGACAGGCGGCCACTCCCAGCCACAGGCCTCTAAACAACGGCGCTTTTCCCTGGAAAACAAAACTCGCCTGCCAAATTTTTGATGGCAGATTGCAGGAGCCACTTGGTACTATCAAACCAGCCCAACTTGGTACTGGTTCCACTTTCGGTCTGGTCACCATCCTGCCTATCGTAGCTTTTCAGGAGCCAGCCGGTCACTCCCAGCCATAGGCCCCCAGACAAATATCTCGGCCCGTTTCCCTGGCAAACAAAAGTAAGCTGCCCCGCTTCTGGATGGCAGATTGCAGGAGCCACATGGTACTATCAAACCAGGCCAACATGGCACTGGTGCTACCTTGGCTCTGGGAACCATCCTGCCTATCGTGGATTTTCAGGGGCCAGCCGGCCACTCTCAGCCATATGCCCCCAAACACATACCACGGCCCTTTGCTCTGGCAAACCAAACTCAACTGCCCCTCTTCTGGATGGCAAATTGCAGGACGCACTTGGTACTACGAAAACAGCTCGACTTGGCAGTGATGCCACCTTGGGTCAGGGAACAATCCTGCGTATCGATCTTTTTAAGGAGCCAGCCGGCCACGTCCAGCCATATACACCCAAAAAAAAACCACGGAACTTTTCTCCAGCAAAAAAAAATCCGCTGCCCCGCGTCTGAATGGCAGATTTCAGGAGCTATTTAGTATTATCAAACCAGCCCGACTTGGCACTGGTGCCACCATGAGTCTGGTAACCATCCTGCCTATCGTAGCTTTTCAGTAGCCAGCCGGTCACTCCCAGCCATAGGCCCCCAGACAAATACCTCGGCCCGTTTCCCTGGGAAACAAAGGTAAGCTGTCCCGCTTCTGGATGGCAGATTGCAGGAGCCACTTGGTACTATCAAACCAGCCCAACTTGGCACTGGTGCCACCTTGGGTCTGGGAACCATCCTGCGTATCCTGGGTTCAAAGGAGGCAGCCGGCCACTCCCAGCCACAGGCCTCTAAACAAGAACAACGTCGCTTTTCCCTGGAAAACAAAACTCGCCTGCCAACTTTTTGATGGCAGATTGCAGGAGCCACTTGGTACTATGAAACCAGCCCAACTTGGCACTGGTGCCACCATGGGTCTGGTCACCATCCTGCCTATCGTAGCTTTTCAGGAGCCAGCCGCTCACTCCCAGCCATAGGCCCCCAGACAAATATCTCGGCCCGTTTCCCTGGCAAACAAAAGTAAGCAGCCCCGCTTCTGGATGGCAGATTGCAGGAGCCACATGGTACTATCAAACCAGGCCAACATGGCACTGGTGCCACCTTGGTTCTGGGAACCATCCTGCCTATCGTGGATTTTCAGGGGCCAGCCGGCCACTCTCAACCATATGCCCCCAAACATATACCACGGCCCTTTTCTCTGGCAAACAAAACTCAACGGCCCCTCTTCTGGATGGCAAATTGCAGGACGCACTTGGTACTACGAAAACAGCCCGACTTGGCACTGATGCCACCTTGGGTCAGGGAACAATCCTGCGTATCGATCTTTTAAGGAGCCAGCCGGCCACGTCCAGCCATATACCCCAAAAAAAAACCACGGAACTTTTCTCCAGCAAACAAAAATCCGCTGCCCCCCGTCTGGATGGCAGATTGCAGGAGCCACTTTGTACCATCAAACCAGCCCGACTTGGCACTGGTGCCACATCTGGTCTGGGAACCATCCTGCGTATCGTGGATTCTAAGGAGCCAGCTGGCCACTCCCAGCCACAGGCCCCCAAACACAAACAACGGCGCTTTTCCCTGGAAAACAAAACTCACCTGCCAACTTTTTCATGGCAGATTGCAGGAGCCACTTGGTACTATCAAACCAGCCCAACTTGGCACTGGTGCCACCATGGGTCTGGTCACCATCCTGCCTATCGTAGCTTTTCAGGAGCCAGCCGGTCACTCCCAGCCATAGGCCCCCAGACACAAAGCTCTGCCCGTTTCCCTGGCAAACAAAAGTAAGCTACCCCGCTTCTGGATGGCAGATTGCAGGAGTCACTTTGCACCATCAAACCAGCCCGACTTGGCACTGGTGCCACCTCTGGTCTGGGACCCATCCTGCGTATCGTGGATTCTAAGGAGACAGCTGGCCACTCCCAGCCACAGGCCCCTAAACACAAACAACGGCGCTTTTCCCTGGAAAACAAAACTTGCTTGCCAACTTTTTGATGGAAGATTGCAGGAGCCACTTGGTACTATCAAACCACCCCAACTTGGCAACAAGTGGTTCCTGCAATCTGACATCCAGAAGCGGGGCAGCTTACTTTTCTTTGCCAGGGAAACGGACCGTTGTTTGTGTTTGGAGGCGTATGGCTGGGAGTGGCCGACTGGCTCCTTAAAATCCACGATACGCAGGATGGTTCCCAGACCAGAGGTGGCACCAGTGCCAAGACGGGCTAGTTTGATGGTGCAAAGTGGCTCCTGCAATCTGCCATCCAGAAGCGGGGTAGCTTACTTTTTTTTGCCAGGGAAACGGGCCAAGCTTTTTGTCTGGGGGCCTATGGCTGCGAGTGACCGGCTGGCTCTTGAAAAGCTACGATAGGCAGGATGGTGACCAGACCCATGGTGGCACCAGTGCCAAGTTGGGCTGATTTGATAAAACCAAGTGGCTCCTGCAATCTGCCATCAAAAAGTTGGCAGGAGAGTTTTGTTTTCCAGGGAAAAGCGCCGTTGTTTGTGTTTGGGGGCCTGTGGCTGGGAGTGGCCGGCTGGCTCCTTAGAATCCACGATACGCAGCATGGTATCCAGACCCAAGGTGGCACCAGTGCCAAGTTTTGCTGGTTTGATAGTACCAAGTGGTTCCTGCAATCTGCCATCCAGAAGCAGGGCAGCTTACTTTTGTATGCCAGGGAAACGGGCCGAGGTTTGTGTCTGGGGGCCTATGGCTGGGAGTGACCGGCTGGCTCCTGAAAAGCTACGATAGGCAGGATGGTGACCAGACCCATGCTGGCACCAGTCCCAAGTTGGGCTGATTTGATAGTACCAAGTGGCTCCTGCAATCTGCCGTCAAAATTTGGCAGGCGAGTTTTGTTTTCCAGGGAAAAGCGCCGTTGTTTGTGTTTGGGGGCCTGTGACTGGGAGTGGCCGGCTGGCTCCTTAGAATCCACGATACGCAGGATGGTTCCCAGACCCAAGGTGGCACCAGTGCCAAGTCGGGCTAGTATGATGGTGCAAAGTGGCTCCTGCAATCTGCCATCCAGAAGCGGGGCAGATTACTTTTGTTTGCCAGGGAAAAGGGCCGAGCTTTGTGTCTCGGGGCCTATGGCTTGGAGTGACCGGCTGGCTCCTGAAAAGCTACGATAGGCAGGATGGTGACCAGACCCATGGTGGCACCAGTGTCAAGTTGGGCTGGTTTGATAGTACCAAGTGGCTCCTGCAATCTGCCATCAAAATGTCGGCAGGCGAGTTTTGTTTTCCAGGGAAAAGCGCCGTTGTTTGTGTTTGGGGGCCTGTGGCTGGGAGTGGCCGGCTGGCTCCTTAGAATCCACGATACGCAGGATGGTTCCCAGACCTGAGGTGGCACCAGTGCCAAGTCGGGCTGGTTTGATAGTACCAAGTGGTTCCTGCAATCTGCCATCCAGAAGCGGGGCAGCTTACTTTTGTTTGCCAGGGAAACGGGCCGAGGTTTTTGTCTGGGGGCCTATGGCTGGGAGTGAGCGGCTGGCTCCTGAAAAGCTACGATAGGCAGGATGGTGAGCAGACCCATGGTGGCACAAGTGCCAAGTTGGGCTGGTTTGATAGCACCAAGTGGCTCCTGCAATCTGCCATCAAAAAGTTGGCAGGCGAGTTTTGTTTTCCAGGGAAAAGCGCCGTTGTTTGTGTTTGGGTGCCTATGTCTGGGAGTGGCCGGCTGGCTCCTTAGAATCCACGATACGCAGGATGGTTCCCAGACCAGAGGTGGCACCAGTGCCAAGTCGGGCTGGTTTGATAGTACCGAGTGCGTCCTACAATCTGCCATCCAGAAGCGGGACAGCTTGCTTTTGTTTGCCAGGGAAACGGGTCGAGCTTTGTGTCTGGGGGCCTATGGCTGGGAGTGACCGGCTAGGTCCTGAAAAGCTACGATAGGCAGGATGGTGACCAGACCCATGGTGGCACCAGTGCCAAGTTGGGCTGGTTTGATAGTACCAAGTGGCTCCTGCAATCTGCCATCAAAAAGTTGGCAGGCGAGTTTTGTTTTCCAGGGAAAAGCGCCGTTGTTTGTGTTTGGGGGCCTTTGGCTGGGAGTGGCCGGCTGGCTCCTTAGAATCCACGATACGCAGCATGGTTCCCAGACCAGAGGTGGCACCAGTTCCAAGTCGGGCTGGTTTTATAGTACCAAGTGGTTCCTGCAATCTGCCATCCAGAAGCGGGGCAGCTTACTTTTGTTTGCCAGGGAAACGGGCCGAGGTTTTTGTCTGGGAGCCTATGGCTGGGAGTGACCGGCTGGCTCCTGAAAAGCTACGATAGGCAGGATGGTGACCAGACCCATGGTGGCACCAGTGCCAAGTTGGGCTGATTTGATAGTAGCAAGTGGCTCCTGCAATCTCCCATCAAAAATTTGTCAGGCGAGTTTTGTTTTCCAGGGAAAAGCGCCGTTGTTTTTGTTTGGGGGCCTGTGGCTGGGAGTGGCCGGCTGGCTCCTTAGAATCCACGATACGCAGCATGGTTCCCAGACCAGAGGTGGCTCCAGTTCCAAGTCGGGCTATTTGCTGGTGAAAAGTGGTTCCTGCAATCTGCCATCCAGAAGCGGGGCAGCTTACTTTGGTTTGCCAGGGAAACGGGCCGAGGTTTTTGTCTGGGGGCCTATGGCTGCGAGTGACCGTCTGGCTCCTGAAAAGCTACAATAGGCAGGATGGTGAGCAGACCCATGGTGGCACCAGTGCCAAGTTGAGCTGGTTTGATAGTACCAAGTGGCTCCTGCAATCTGCCATCAAAAAGTTGGCAGGCGAGTTTTGTTTTCCAGGGAAAAGCGCCGTTGTTTGTGTTTGGGTGCCTATGGCTGGGAGTGGCCGGCTGGCTCCTTAGAATCCACGATACGCACCATAGTTCCCAGACCAGAGGTGGCACCAGTGCCAAGTCGGGCTGGTTTGATAGTACCAAGTGGTTCCTGCAATCTGCCATCCAGAAGCGGGGCAGCTTACTTTTGTTTGCCAGGGAAACGGGCCGAGCTTTGTGTCTGGGTCCTATGACTGGGAGTGACCGGCTGGCTCCTGAAAAGATACGATAGGCAGGATGGTGACCAGACCCATGGTGGCACCAGTGCCAAGTTGGGCTGATTTGATAGCAGCAAGTGGCTCCTGCAATCTGCCATCAAAATGTCGGCAGGCGGGTTTGTTTTCCAGGGAAAAGCGCTGTGGTTTGTGTTTGGGGGCCTGTGGCTGGGAGTGACCGGCTGGCTCCTTAGAATCCACGATACGCAGGATGGTTCCCAGACCCAAGGTGGCACCAGTGCCAAGTTGGGCTGGTTTGATAGTATCAAGTGGTTCCTGCAATCTGCCATCCAGAAGCGGGGCAGCTTACTTTTGTTTGCCAGGGAAACGGGCCGAGCTTTGTGTCTGGGGGCCTATGGCTGGGAGTGACCGGCTGGCTCCTGAAAAGCTAAGATAGGCAGGATGGTGACCAGACCCATGGTGGCACCAGTGTCAAGTTGGGCTGGTTTGATAGTACCAAGTGGCTCCTGCAATCTGCCATCAAAAATTTGGCAGGCGAGTTTTGTTTTCCAGGGAAAAGCGCCGTTGTTTTTGTTTGGGGGCCTGTGGCTGGGAGTTGGCGGCTGGCTCCTTAGAATCCACGATACGCAGGATGGTTCCCAGACCAGAGGTGGCACCAGTGCCAAGTCGGGCTGGTTTTATAGTACCAAGTGGTTCCTGCAATCTGCCATCCAGAAGCGGGGCAGCTTACTTTGGTTTGCCAGGGAAAAGGGCAGAGCATTGTGTCTGGGCGCCTATGGCTGGGAGTGACCGGCTGGCTCCTGAAAAGCTACGATAGGCAGGATGGTGACCAGACCCATGGTGGCACCAGTGCCAAGCTGGGCTGATTTGATAGTACCAAGTGGCTCCTGCAATCTGCCATCAAAAAGTTGGCCGGCGAATTTTGTTTTCCAGGGAAAAGCGCTGTGGTTTGTGTTTGGGGGCCTGTGGCTGGGAGTGGCCGGCTGGCTCCTTATAATCCACGATACGCAGCATGGTTCCCAGACCCAAGGTGGCACCAGTGCCAAGTTGGGCTGGTTTGATAGTACCAAGTGGCTCTGGCAATCTGCCATCAATAAGTTGGCAGACGAGTTTTGTTTTCCAGGGAAAAGCGCCTTTGTTTTTGTTTGGGGGCCTGTGGCTGGGAGTGGACGGATGGCTAATTAGAATCCACGATAGGCAGGATGGTGACCAGACCCATGGTGGCACCAGTGCCAAGTCGGGCTGGTTTGATAGTACCAAGTGGCTCCGGCAATCTGCCATCCAGAAGCGGGATAACTTACTTTTGTTTGTCAGGGAAACGGGCCGAGGTTTGTGTCTGGGGGCCTATGGCTGGGAGTGACCGCCTGGCTCCTGAAAAGCTACGATAGGCAGGATGGTGACCAGACCCATGGTGGCACCAGTGCCAAGTTGGTCTGATTTGATAAAACCAAGTGGCTCCTGAATCTCCCATCAAAAAGTTGGCAGGAGAGTTTTGTTTCCCAGGGAAAAGCGCCGTTGTTTCTGTTTGGGGGCCTATGTCTGGGAGTGGCCGGCTGGCTCCTTAGAATCCACGATACGCAGGATGGTTCCCAGACCAGAGGTGGCACCAGTGCCAAGTCGGGCTGGTTTGATAGTACCGAGTGCGTCCTACAATCTGCCATCCAGAAGCGGGACAGCTTGCTTTTGTTTGCCAGGGAAACGGGCCGAGCTTTGTGTCTGGGGGCCTATGGCTGGGAGTGACCGGCTAGGTCCTGAAAAGCTAAGGTAGGCAGGATGGTGACCAGACCCATGGTGGCACCAGTGCCAAGTTGGGCTGGTTTGATAGTACCAAGTGGCTCCTGCAATCTGCCATCAAAAAGTTGGCAGGCGAGTTTTGTTTTCCAGGGAAAAGCGCCGTTGTTTGTGTTTGGGGGCCTTTGGCTGGGAGTGGCCGGCTGGCTCCTTAGAATCCACGATACGCAGCATGGTTCCCAGACCAGAGGTGGCACCAGTGCCAAGTCGGGCTGGTTTTATAGTACCAAGTGGTTCCTGCAATCTGCCATCCAGAAGCGGGGCAGCTTACTTTTGTTTGCCAGGGAAACGGGCCGAGGATTTTGTCTGGGAGCCTATGGCTGGGAGTGACCGGCTGGCTCCTGAAAAGCTACGATAGGCAGGATGGTGACCAGACCCATGGTGGCACCAGTGCCAAGTTGGGCTGATTTGATAGTAGCAAGTGGCTCCTGCAATCTCCCATCAAAAAGTTGTCAGGCGAGTTTTGTTTTCCAGGGAAAAGCGCCGTTGTTTGTGTTTGGGGGCCTCTGGCTGGGAGTGGCCGGCTGGCTCCTTAGAATCCACGATACGCAGCATGGTTCCCAGACCAGAGTTGGCTCCAGTTCCAAGTCAGGCTATTTGATGGTGAAAAGTGGTTCCTGCAATCTGCCATCCAGAAGCGGGGCAGCTTACTTTGGTTTGCCAGGGAAAAGGGCAGAGCATTGTGTCTGGGCGCCTATGGCTGGGAGTGACCGGCTGGCTCCTGAAAAGCTACGATAAGCAGGATGGTGACCAGACCCATGGTGGCACCAGTGCCAAGTTGGGCTGATTTGATAGTACCAAGTGGCTCCTGCAATCTGCCATCAAAAAGTTGGCCGGCGAATTTTGTTTTCCAGGGAAAAGCGCTGTGGTTTGTGTGTGGGGGCCTGTGGCTGGGAGTGGCCGGCTGGCTCCTTATAATCCACGATACGCAGCATGGTTCCCAGACCCAAGGTGGCACCAGTGCCAAGTTGGGCTGGTTTGATAGTACCAAGTGGCTCTGGGAATCTGCCATCAAAAATTTGGCAGACGAGTTTTGTTTTCCAGGGAAAAGCGCCGTTGTTTTTGTTTGGGGGCCTGTGGCTGGGAGTGGACGGATGGCTAATTAGAATCCACGATACGCAGGATGGTGACCAGACCCATGGTGGCACCAGTGCCAAGTCGGGCTGGTTTGATAGTACCAAGTGGCTCCTGGAATCTGCCATCCAGAAGCGGGATAACTTACTTTTGTTTGTAAGGGAAACGGGCCGAGGTTTGTGTCTGGGGGCCTATGGCTGGGAGTGACCGGCTGGCTCCTGAAAAGCTACGATAGGCAGGATGGTGACCAGACCCATGGTGGCACCAGTGCCAAGTTGGTCTAATTTGATAAAACCAAGTGGCTCCTGCAATCTCCCATCAAAAATTGGCAGGAGAGTTTTGTTTCCCAGGGAAAAGCGCCGTTGTTTGTGTTTGGGGGCCTGTGGCTGGGAGTGGCCGGCTGGCTCCTTAGAATCCACGATACGCAGCATGGTATCCAGACCCAAGGTGGCACCAGTGCCAAGTCGGGCTGGTTTGATAGTACTAAATAGCTCCTGCAATCTGCCATGCAGAAGCGGGGCAGCTTACTTTTGTTTGCCAGGGAAACGGGCCGAGGTTTTTGTCTGGGGGCCTATGGCTGCGAGTGACCGTCTGGCTCCTGAAAAGCTACGATAGGCAGGATGGTGAGCAGACCCATGGTGGCACCAGTGCCAAGTTGAGCTGGTTTGATAGTACCAAGTGGCTCCTGCAATCTGCCATCAAAAAGTTGGCAGGCGAGTTTTGTTTTCCAGGGAAAAGCGCCGTTGTTTGTGTTTGGGTGCCTATGGCTGGGAGTGGCCGGCTGGCTCCTTAGAATCCACGATACGCACCATAGTTCCCAGACCAGAGGTGGCACCAGTGCCAAGTTGGGGTGGTTTGATAGTACCAAGTGCGTCCTAAAATCTGCCATCCAGAAGCGGGGCAGCTTACTTTTGTTTGCCAGGGAAACGGGCCGAGCTTTGTGTCTGGGGGCCTATGACTGGGAGTGACCGGCTGGCTCCTGAAAAGCTACGATAGGCAGGATGGTGACCAGACCCATGGTGGCACCAGTGCCAAGTTGGGCTGATTTGATAGCAGCAAGTGGCTCCTGCAATCTGCCATCAAAATGTCGGCAGGCGGGTTTGTTTTCCAGGGAAAAGCGCTGTGGTTTGTGTTTGGGGGCCTGTGGCTGGGAGTGACCGGCTGGCTCCTTAGAATCCACGATACGCAGGATGGTTCCCAGACCCAAGGTGGCACCAGTGCCAAGTTGGGCTGGTTTGATAGTACCAAGTGGCTCCTGCAATCTGCCATCCAGAAGCGGGGCAGCTTACTTTTGTTTGCCAGGGAAACGGGCCGAGCTTTGTGTCTGGGGGCCTATGGCTGGGAGTGACCGGCTGGCTCCTGAAAAGCTACGATAGGCAGGATGGTGACCAGACCCATGGTGGCACCAGTGTCAAGTTGGGCTGGTTTGATAGTACCAAGTGGCTCCTGCAATCTGCCATCAAAATGTTGGCAGGCGAGTTTTGTTTTCCAGGGAAAAGCGCCGTTGTTTTTGTTTGGGGGCCTGTGGCTGGGAGTGGCCGGCTGGCTCCTTAGAATCCACGATACGCAGCATGGTTCCCAGACCAGAGGTGGCACCAGTGCCAAGTCGGGCTGGTTTTATAGTACCAAGTGGTTCCTGCAATCTGCCATCCAGAAGCGGGGCAGCTTACTTTGGTTTGCCAGGGAAAAGGGCAGAGCATTGTGTCTGGGCGCCTATGGCTGGGAGTGACCGGCTGGCTCCTGAAAAGCTACGATAGGCAGGATGGTGACCAGACCCATGGTGGCACCAGTGCCAAGTTGGGCTGATTTGATAGTACCAAGTGGCTCCTGCAATCTGCCATCAAAAAGTTGGCCGGCTAATATTGTTTTCCAGGGAAAAGTGCTGTGGATTGTGTTTGGGGGCCTGTGGCTGGGAGTGGCCGGCTGACTCCTTATAATCCACGATACGCAGCATGGTTCCCAGACCCAAGGTGGCACCAGTGCCAAGTTGGGCTGGTTTGATAGTACCAAGTGGCTCTGGCAATCTGCCATCAAAAAGTTGGCAGACGAGTTTTGTTTTCCAGGGAAAAGCGCCGTTGTTTTTGTTTGGGGGCCTGTGGCTGGGAGTGGACGGATGGCTAATTAGAATCCACGATAGGCAGGATGGTGACCAGACCCATGGTGGCACCAGTGCCAAGTCGGGCTGGTTTGATAGTACCAAGTGGCTCCGGCAATCTGCCATCCAGAAGCGGGATAACTTACTTTTGTTTGTCAGGGAAACGGGCCGAGGTTTGTGTCTGGGGGCCTATGGCTGGGAGTGACCGGCTGGCTCCTGAAAAGCTACGATAGGCAGGATGGTGACCAGACCCATGGTGGCACCAGTGCCAAGTTGGTCTGATTTGATAAAACCAAGTGGCTCCTGCAATCTCCCATCAAAAAGTTGGCAGGAGAGTTTTGTTTTCCAGGGAAAAGCGCCGTTGTTTGTGTTTGGGGGGCCTGTGGCTGGGAGTGGCCGGCTGGCTCCTTAGAATCCACGATACGCAGCATGGTATCCAGACCCAAGGTGGCACCAGTGCCAAGTTTTGCTGGTTTGATAGTACCAAGTGGTTCCTGCAATCTGCCATCCAGAAGCAGGGCAGCTTACTTTTGTTTGCCAGGGAAACGGGCCGAGGTTTTGTCTGGGGGCCTATGGCTGGGAGTGACCGGCTGCCTCCTGAAAAGCTACGATAGGCAGGATGGTGACCAGACCCATGGTGGCACCAGTCCCAAGTTGGGCTGATTTGATAGTACCAAGTGGCTCCTGCAATCTGCCATCAAAATTTGGCAGGCGAGTTTTGTTTTCCAGGGAAAAGCGCCGTTGTTTGTGTTTGGGGGCCTGTGGCTGGGAGTGGCCGGCTGGCTCCTTAGAATCCACGATACGCAGGATGGTTCCCAGACCTGAGGTGGCACCAGTGCCAAGTCGGGCTGGTTTGATAGTACTAAATAGCTCCTGCAATCTGCCATGCAGAAGCGGGGCAGCTTACTTTTGTTTGCCAGGGAAACGGGCCGAGGTTTATGTCTGGGGGCCTATGGCTGGGAGTGACCGTCTGGCTCCTGAAAAGCTACGATAGGCAGGATGGTGAGCAGACCCATGGTGGCACCAGTGCCACGTTGAGCTGGTTTGATAGTACCAAGTGGCTCCTGCAATCTGCCATCAAAAAGTTGGCAGGCGAGTTTTGTTTTCCAGGGAAAAGCGCCGTTGTTTGTGTTTGGGTGCCTATGGCTGGGAGTGGCCGGCTGGCTGCTTAGAATCCACGATACGCACCATGGTTCCCAGACCAGAGGTGGCACCAGTGCCAAGTCGGGCTGGTTTGATAGTACCAAGTGCGTCCTACAATCTGCCATCCAGAAGCGGGGCAGCTTACTTTTGTTTGCCAGGGAAACGGGCCGAGCTTTGTGTCTCGGGGCCTATGGCTGGGAGTGACCGGCTGGCTCCTGAAAAGCTACGATAGGCAGGATGGTGACCAGACCCATGGTGGCACCAGTGCCAAGTTGGGCTGATTTGATAGTAGCAAGTGGCTCCTGCAATCTGCCATCAAAATGTCGGCAGGCGGGTTTTGTTTTCCAGGGAAAAGCGCTGTGGTTTGTGTTTGGGGGCCAGTGGCTGGGAGTGACCGGCTGGCTCCTTAGAATCCACGATACGCAGGATGGTTCCCAGACCCAAGGTGGCACCAGTGCCAAGTTGGGCTGGTTTGATAGTACAAAGTGGCTCCTGCAATCTTCCATCCAGAAGCGGGGTAGCTTACTTTTGTTTGCCAGGGAAACGGGCCGAGGTTTGTGTCTGGGGGCCTATGGCTGGGAGTGACCGGCTGGCTCCTGAAAAGCTAAGATAGGCAGGATGGTGACCAGACCCATGGTGGCACCAGTGTCAAGTTGGGCTGGTTTGATAGTACCAAGTGGCTCCTGCAATCTGCCATCAAAAAGTTGGCAGGCGAGTTTTGTTTTCCAGGGAAAAGCGCCGTTGTTTTTGTTTGGGGGCCTGTGGCTGGGAGTGGCCGGCTGGCTCCTTAGAATCCACGATACGCAGCATGGTTCCCAGACCAGAGGTGGCACCAGTGCCAAGTTGGGCTGCTTTGATAGTACCAAGTGCGTCCTGCAATCTGCCATCCAGAAGCGGGGTAGCTTACTTTTGTTTGCCAGGGAATCGGGCCGAGGTTTGTGTCTCGGGGCCTATGGCTGGGAGTGACCGGCTGGCTCCTGTAAAGCTACGATAGGCAGGATGGTGACCAGACCCATGGTGGCACCAGTGCCAAGTTGGGCTGGTTTGATAGTACCAAGTGGCTCCTGCAATCTGCCATCAAAATTGGCAGGCGAGTTTGTTATCCAGGGAAATGCGCCGTTGTTTGTGTTTGGGGGCCTGTGGGTGGGAGTGGCCGGCTGGCTCCTTAGAATCCACGATACGCAGGATGGTTCCCAGACCAGAGGTGGCACCAGTGCCAAGTCGGGCTGGTTTGATGGTGAAAAGTGGCTCCTGCAATCTGCCGTCCAGTAGCAAAATAACTTACTTTTGTTTGCCAGGGAAATGGGCCAAGGTTTTTGTCTGGGGGCCTATGGCTGGGAGTGACCGGCTGGCTCCTGAAATGCTACGATAGGCAGGATGGTGACCAGACCCATGGTGGCACCAGTGTCAAGTTGGGCTGGTTTGATAGTACCCAGCTGCTCCGGCAATCTGCCATCAAAATTTGGCAGGCGAGTTTTGTTTTCCAGGGAAAAGCGCCGTTGTTTTTGTTTGGGGGCCTGTGGCTGGGAGTGGACGGATGGCTAATTAGAATCCACGATACGCAGGATGGTTCCCAGACCAGAGGTGGCACCAGTGCCAAGTCGGGCTGGTTTGATGGTGCAAAGTGGCTCCTGCAATGTGCCATCCAGAAGCGGGGCAGCTTATTTTTCTTTGCCAGGGAAACGGGCCGAGGTTTTTGTCTGGGGGCCTATGTCTGCGAGTGACCGGCTGGCTCCTGAAAAGCTACGATAGGCAGGATGGTGACCAGACCCATGGTGGCACCATTGCCAAGTTGGGCTGGTTTGATAGTACCAAGTGGCTCCTGCAATCTGCCATCAAAAAGTTGTCAGGCGAGTTTTGTTTTCCAGGGAAAAGCGCCGTTGTTTTTGTTTGGCGGCCTGTGGCTGGGAGTGGCCGGCTGGCTGCTTAGAATCCACGATACGCAGGATGGTTCCCAGACCAGAGGTGGCACCAGTGCCAAGTCGGGCTGGTTTGATAATACCTAGTGGATCCTGCAATCTGCCATCCAGAAGCGGGACAGCTTACTTTTGTTTGCCAGGGAAACGGGCCGAGCTTTGTGTCACGGGGCCTATGGCTGGGAGTGACCGTCTAGGTCCTGAAAAGCTACGATAGGCAGGATGGTGACCAGACCCATGGTGGCACCAGTGCCAAGTTGGGCTGGTTTGATAGTACCAAGTGGCTCCTGCAATCTGCCATCAAAAAGTTGGCAGGCCAGTTTTGTTTTCCAGGGAAAAGCGCCCTTGATTTTGTTTGGGGGCCTGTGGCTGGGAGTGGCCGGCTTGCTAATTGGAATCCACGATACGCAGCATGGTTCCCAGACCAGAGGTGGCACCAGTGCCAAGTTGGGCTGGTTTGATGGTGCAAAGTGGCTCCTGCAATCTGCCATCCAGAAGCGGGGCAGCTTACTTTTGTTTGCCATGGAAACGGGCCGAGGTTTTTCTCTGGGGGCCTATGGCTGGGAGTGACCGGCTGGCGCCTGAACAGCTACGATAGGCAGGATGGTGACCAGACCCATGGTGGCACCAGTGCCAAGATGGGCTGATTTGATAGTAGCAAGTGGCTCCTGCAATCTGCCATCAAAATGTTGGCAGGCGAGTTTTGTTTTCCAGGGAAAAGCGCCGTTGTTTGTGTTTGGGGGCCTGTGGCTGGGAGTGGCCGGCTGGCTCCTTAGAATCCACGATACGCAGCATGGTTCCCAGACCAG
Source organism: Melospiza melodia melodia (assembly GCF_035770615.1). Lineage (NCBI taxonomy): Eukaryota > Metazoa > Chordata > Aves > Passeriformes > Passerellidae > Melospiza > Melospiza melodia. Next base: position 30,451,875 of record NC_086197.1, read on the forward strand.
AGGTGGCACCACTGCCAAGTCGGGCTGGTTTGATACTACCAAGTGGCTCCGGAAATCTGCCATCCAGAAGCAGGGCAGCTTACTTTTGTTTGCCAGGGAAACGGGCCGAGCTTTGTGTCTGGGCGCCTATGGCTGGGAGTGACCTGCTAGGTCCTGAAAAGCTACGATAGGCAGGATGGTGACCAGACCCATGGTGGCACCAGTGCCAAGTTGGGCTGATTTGATAGTACCAAGTGGCTCCTGCAATCTGCCATCTAAAAGTTGGCAGGCGAGTTTTGTTTTCCAGGGAAAAGCGCCGTTGTTTGTGTCTGGGGGCCTGTGGCTGGAGTGGCCGGCTGGCTCCTTAGAATGAACGATACGCAGGATGGTTCCCAGACCTGAGGTGGTACCAGTGCCAAGTCGGGCTAGTTTGATGGTGCAAAGTGGCTCCTGCAATCTGCCATCCAGAAGCGGGGTAGCTTACTTTTGTTTGCCAGGGAAACGGGCCCAGGTTTTTCTCTGGGGGCCTATGGCAGGGAGGGACCGGCTGGCTCCTGAAAAGCTACGATAGGCAGGATGGTGCCAAGACCCATGGTGGCACCAGTGCCAAGTTGGGCTGATTTGATAGTAGCAAGTGGCTCCTGCAATCTGCCATCAAAATATTGGCAGGCGAGTTTTGTTTTCCAGGGAAAAGCGCCGTTGTTTGTGTTTGGGGGCCTGTGGCTGGGAGTGACCGGCTGGCTCCTTAGAATCCACGATACGCAGGATGGTTCCCAGACCCAAGGTGGCACCAGTGCCAAGTCGGGCTGGTTTGATAGTACCAAGTGGTTCCTGCAATCTGCCATCCAGAATCCGGGCAGCTTACTTTGTTTGCCAGGGAAACGGGCCGAGCTTTTTGTCTGGGCGCCTTTGGCTTGGAGTGACCGGCTAGGTCCTGAAAAGCTACGATAGGCAGGATGGTGACCAGATCCATGGTGGCACCAGTGCCAAGTTGGGCTGGTTTGATAGTACCAAGTTGTTCCTGCAATCTGCCATCCAGAAGCGGGGCAGCTTACTTTTGTATGCCAGGGAAACGGGCCGAGGTTTTGTCTGGGGGCCTATAGCTGGGAGTGACCGTCTGGCTCCTGAAAAGCTACGATAGGCAGGATGGTGACCAAACGCATGGTGGCACGAGTGCCAAGTTGGGCTGATTTGATAGTACCAAGTGGCTCCTGCAATCTGCCATCCAAATGTTGGCAGGCGAGTTTTGTTTTCCAGGGAAAAGCGCCGTTGTTTGTGTTTGGGGGCCTGTGGCTGGGAGTGGCCGGCTGGCTCCTTAGAATCCACGATACGCGGCATGGTTCCCAGAGCAGAGGTGGCACCAGTGCCAAGTTGGGGTGGTTTGATAGTACCAAGTGCGTCCTGCAATCTGCCATCCAGAAGCGGGGCAGCTTACTTTTGTTTGCCAGGGAAACGGGCCGAGGTTTGTGTCTCAGGGCCTATGGCTGGGAGTGACCGCCTGGCTCCTGAAAAGCTACGATAGGCAGGATGGTTCCCAGACCCATGGTGGCACCAGTGCCAAGTTGGGCTGGTTTGATAGTACCAAGTGGCTCCTGCAATCTGCCATCAAAAAGTTGGCAGGCGAGTTTGTTATCCAGGGAAAAGCGCCGTTGTTTGTGTTTGGGGGCCTGTGGCTGGGAGTGGCCGGCTGGCTGCTTAGAATCCACGATACGCAGCATGGTTCCCAGACCAGAGGTGGCACCAGTGCCAAGTCGGGCTGGTTTGATGGTGAAAAGTGGCTCCTGCAATCTGCCATCCAGAAGCGGGATAACTTACTTTTTTTTGCCAGGGAAACGGGCCGAGGTTTTTGTCTGGGGGCCTATGGCTGGGAGTGACCGTCTGGCTCCTGAAAAGCTACGATAGGCAGGATGGTGACCAGACCCATGGTGGCACCAGTGCCAAGTTGGGCTGGTTTGATAGTACCAAGTGGCTCCTGCAATCTGCCATCAAAATGTTGGCAGGCGAGTTTTGTTTTCCAGGGAAAAGTGCCGTTGTTTGTGTTTGGGGGCCTGTGGGTGGGAGTGACCGGCTGGCTCCTTAGAATCCACGATACGCAGGATGGTTCCCAGACCAGAGGTCGCACCAGTGCCAAGTCGGGCCAGTTTGATGGTGCAAAGTGGCTCCTGCAATCTGCCATCCAGAAGCGGGGTAGCTTACTTTTGTTTGCCAGGGAAACGGGCCGAGTTTTGTGTCTGGGGGCCTATGGCTTGCAGTGACCGGCTAGGTCCTGAAAAGGTACGATAGGCAGGATGGTGACCAGATCCATGGTGGCACCAGTGCCAAGTTGGGCTGGTTTGATAGTACCAAGTGGCTCCTGCAATCTGCCATCAAAAAGTTGTCAGGCGAGTTTTGTTTTCCAGGGAAAAGCGCTGTGGTTTGTGTTTGGGGGCCTGTGGCTGGGGGTGGCCGGCTGGCTCCTTAGAATCCACGATACGCAGGATGGTTCCCAGACCAGAGGTGGCACCAGTGCCAAGTCGGGCTGGTTTGATGGTGAAAAGTGGCTCCTGCAATCTGCCATCCAGAAGCGGGATAACTTACTTTTGTTTGCCAGGGAAACGGGCCAAGGTTTTTGTCTGGGGGCCTAAGGCTGGGAGTGACCGGCTGGCTCCTGAAAAGCTACGATAGGCAGGATGGTGACCAGACCCATGGTGGCACCAGTGTCAAGTTGGGCTGGTTTGATAGTACCAAGTGGCTCCGGCAATCTGCCATCAAAATTTGGCAGGCGAGTTTTGTTTTCCAGGGAAAAGCGCCGTTGTTTTTGTTTGGGGGCCTGTGGGTGGGAGTGGCCAGATGGCTAATTAGAATCCACGATACGCAGGATGGTTCCCAGACCAGAGGTGGCACCAGTGCCAAGTCGGGCTGGTTTGATACTATCAAGTGCGTCCTGCAATCTGCCATCCAGAAGCGGGGTAGCTTACTTTTGTTTGCCAGGGAAACGGGCCGAGGTTTGTGTCTGGGGGCCTATGGCTGGGAGTGACCGGCTGGCTCCTGAAAAGCTACGATAGGCAGGATGGTGACCAGACCCATGGTGGCACCAGTGCCAAGTTGGGCTGATTTGATAGTAGCAAGTGGCTCCTGCAATCTGCCATCAAAAAGTTGGCAGGCGAGTTTTGTTTTCCAGGGAAAAGCGCCGTTGTTTTTGTTTGGGGGCCTGTGGGTGGGAGTGGCCGGCTGGCTCCTTAGAATCCACGATACGCAGGATGGTTCCCAGACCAGAGGTGGCACCAGTGCCAAGTCGGGCTGGTTTGATGGTGAAAAGTGGCTCCTGCAATCTGCCATCCAGAAGCGGGATAACTTACTTTTGTTTGCCATGGAAACGGGCCGAGGTTTTTGTCTGGGGGCCTATGGCTGGGAGTGACCGGCTGGCTCCTGAAAAGCTACGATAGGCAGGATGGTGACCAGACCCATGGTGGCACCAGTGCCAAGTTGGGCTGATTTGATAGTACCAAGTGGCTCCTGCAATCTGCCATCAAAAAGTTGGCAGGCGAGTTTTGTTTTCCAGGGAAAAGCGCCGTTGTTTGTGTCTGGGGGCCTGTGGCTGGGAGTGGCCAGCTGGCTCCTTACAATGAACGATACGCAGGATGGTTCCCAGACCTAAGGTGGCACCAGTGCCAAGTCGGGCTAGTTTGATGGTGCTAAGTGGCTCCTGCAATCTGCCATCCAGAAGCGGGGTAGCTTACTTTTGTTTGCCAGGGAAACGGGCCGAGGATTTTCTCTGGGGGCCTATGGCAGGGAGGGACCGGCTGGCTCCTGAAAAGCTACGATAGGCAGGATGGTGACCAGACCCATGGTGGCACCAGTGCCAAGTTGGGCTGATTTGATAGTAGCAAGTGGCTCCTGCAATCTGCCATCAAAATGTTGGCAGGCGAGTTTTGTTTTCCAGGGAAAAGCGCCGTTGTTTGTGTTTGGTGGCCTGTGGCTGGGAGTGACCGGCTGGCTCCTTAGAATCCACGATACTCAGGATGGTTCCCAGACCCAAGGTGGCACCAGTGCCAAGTTGGGCTGGTTTGATAGTACCAAGTGGTTCCTGCAATCTGCCATCCAGAAGCGGGGCAGCTTACTTTTGTTTGCCAGGGAAACGGGCCGAGGTTTTTCTCTGGGGGCCTATGGCTTGGAGTGACCGGCTAGGTCCTGAAAAGCTACGATAGGCAGGATGGTGACCAGATCCATGGTGGCACCAGTGCCAAGTTGGGCTGGTTTGATAGTACCAAGTGGCTCCTGCAATCTGCCATCAAAAAGCTGGCAGGCGAGTTTTGTTTTCCAGGGAAAAGCGCTGTGGTTTGTGTTTGGGGGCCTGTGGCTGGGAGTGGCCGGCTGGCTCCTTAGAATCCACGATACGCAGGATGGTTCCCAGACCAGAGGTGGCACCAGTGCCAAGTCGGGCTGGTTTGATGGTGAAAAGTGGCTCCTGCAGTCTGCCATCCAGAAGCGGGATAACTTACTTTTGTTTGCCAGGGAAACGGGCCAAGGTTTTTGTCTGGGGGCCTATGGCTGGGAGTTACCGGCTGGCTCCTGAAAAGCTACGATAGGCAGGATGGTGACCAGACCCATGGTGGCACCAGTGTCAAGTTGGGCTGGTTTGATAGTACCAAGTGGCTCCGGCAATCTGCCATCAAAATTTGGCAGGCGAGGTTTGTTTTCCAGGGAAAAGCGCCGTTGTTTTTGTTTGGGGGCCTGTGGGTGGGAGTGGCCAGATGGCTAATTAGAATCCACGATACGCAGCATGGTTCCCAGACCTGAGGTGGCACCAGTGCCAAGTCGGGCTAGTTTGATGGTGCAAAGTGGCTCCTGCAATCTGCCATCCAGAAGCGGGGCAGCTTACTTTTGTTTGCCAGGGAAACGGGCCGAGTATTGTTTCTGGGGGCCTATGGCTGCGAGTGACCGGCTGGCTCCTGAAAAGCTACGATAGGCAGGATGGTGACCAGACCCATGGTGGCACCAGTGCCAAGTTGGGCTGATTTGATAGTACCAAGTGGCTCCTGCAATCTGCCATCAAAAAGTTGGCAGGCGAGTTTTGTTTTCCAGGGAAAAGCGCCGTTGTTTGTGTTTGGGGGCCTGTGGCTGGGAGTGGACGGATGGCTCCTTAGAACCACGATACGCAGGATGGTTCCCAGACCAGAGGTGGCACCAGTGCCAAGTCGGGCTGGTTTGATAGTACCAAGTGGTTCCTGCAATCTGCCATCCAGAAGCGGGGCAGCTTACTTTTGTATGCCAGGGAAACGGGCCGAGGTTTTTCTCTGGGGGCCTATGGCTGGGAGTGACCGTCTGGCTCCTGAAAAGCTACGATAGGCAGGATGGTGACCAAACGCATGGTGGCACCAGTGCCAAGTTGGGCTGATTTGATAGTACCAAGTGGCTCCTGCAATCTGCCATCAAAATGTTGGCAGGCGAGTTTTGTTTTCCAGGGAAAAGCGCCGTTGTTTGTGTTTGGGGGCCTGTGGCTGGGAGTGGCCGGCTGGCTCCTTAGAATCCACGATACGCAGCATGGTTCCCAGACCAGAGGTGGCACCAGTGCCAAGTTGGGCTGGTTTGATAGTACCAAGTGCGTCCTGCAATCTACCATCCAGAAGCGGAGCAGCTTACTTTTGTTTGCCAGGGAAACGGGCCGAGGTTTGTGTCTCAGGGCCTATGGCTGGGAGTGACCGGCTGGCTCCTGAAAAGCTACGATAGGCAGGATGGTGACCAGACCCATGGTGGCACCAGTGCCAAGTTGGGCTGGTTTGATAGTACCAAGTGGCTCCTGCAATCTGCCATCAAAAAGTTGGCAGGCGAGTTTGTTATCCAGGGAAAAGCGCCGTTGTTTGTGTTTGGGGGCCTCTGGCTGGGAGTGGCCGGCTGGCTCCTTAGAATCCACGATACGCAGGATGGTTCCCAGACCAGAGGTGGCACCAGTGCCAAGTCGGGCTGGTTTGATGGTGAAAAGTGGCTCCTGCAATCTGCCATCCAGAAGCGGGATGACTTACTTTTGCTTGCCAGGGAAACGGGCCGAGGTTTTTGTCTGGGGGCCTATGGCTGGGAGTGACCGGCTGGCTCCTGAAAAGCTACGATAGGCAGGATGGTGACCAGACCCATGGTGGCACCAGTGCCAAGTTGGGCTGGTTTGATAGTACCAAGTGGCTCCTGCAATCTGCCATCAAAAAGTTGGCAGGCGAGTTTTGTTTTCCAGGGAAAAGTGCCGTTGTTTGTGTTTGGGGGCCTGTGGGTGGGAGTGACCGGCTGGCTCCTTAGAATCCACGATACGCAGGATGGTTCCCAGACCAGAGGTGGCACCAGTGCCAAGTCGGGCTAGTTTGATGGTGCAAAGTGGCTCCTGCAATCTGCCATCCAGAAGCGGGGTAGCTTACTTTTGTTTGCCAGGGAAACGGGCCGAGTTTTGTGTCTGGGGGCCTATGGCTGCGAGTGACCGGCTGGCTCCTGAAAAGCTACGATAGGCAGGATGGTGACCAGACCCATGGTGGCACCAGTGCCAAGTTGGGCTGATTTGATAGTAGCAAGTGGCTCCTGCAATCTGCCATCAAAAAGTTGGCAGGCGAGTTTTGTTTTCCAGGGAAAAGCGCCGTTGTTTGTGTCTGGGGGCCTGTGGCTGGAGTGGCCGGCTGGCTCCTTACAATGAACGATACGCAGGATGGTTCCCAGAGCTGAGGTGGCACCAGTGCCAAGTCGGGCTAGTTTGATGGTGCAAAGTGGCTCCTGCAATCTGCCATCCAGAAGCGGGGTAGCTTACTTTTGTTTGCCAGGGAAACGGGCCGAGTTTTGTGTCTGGGGGCCTCTGGCTGGGGGTGGCTGTCTGGCTCCTGAAAAGCTACGATAGGCAGGATGGTGACCAGACCCATGGTGGCACCATTGCCAAGTTGGGCTGGTTTGATAGTACCAAGTGGCTCCTGCAATCTGCCATCAAAAAGTTGTCAGGCGAGTTTTGTTTTCCAGGGAAAAGCGCCGTTGTTTGTATTTGGGGGCCTGTGGCTGGGAGTGGCCGGCTGGCTCCTTTGAACCCACGATACGCAGGATGGTTCCCAGACCCAAGGTGGCACCAGTGCCAAGTCGGGCTGGTTTGCTACTTCCAAGTGCGTCCTGCAATCTGCCATCCAGAAGCGGGGCAGCTTAATTTTGTTTGCCAGGGAAACGGGCCGTGGGTTTTGTTTGGGGGCCTATGGCTGAGAGTGGCCGGCTGGCTCCTGAAAATCCACGCTAGGCAGCATGGTTCCCAGATGCAAGGTGGCACCATTGCCAAGTCGGGCTGGTTTGATGGTGCAAAGTGGCTCCTGCAATCTGCCATCCAGAAGCGGGGCAGCTGATTTTTGTTTGCAAGAGAAAAATTCCGTGGATTGTTTTTGGGGGCATATTGCTGGGAGTGGCCGGCTGGCTCCTTAAAATGCTCGATACGCATGATGGTTCCCAGGTCCAAGGTGTCACCACTACCAAGTCGGCCTGCGGTTTTAGTATCAAGTTCATCCTGCAATTTGCCATCCAGAAGAGGGGCAGTTGAGTTTTGTTTGCCAGAGAAACGGGCCGAGGTTTCTGTTTGGGGACATATGGCTGAGAGTGGCCGGCTGGCCCCTGAATATCCACGATACACAGCATGGTTCCCAGATCCAAGGTGGCACCAGTGCCAAGTTGGGCTGGTTTGATAGTACCAAGTGTCTCCTGCAATCTGCCATCCAGAAGCGGGGCAGCTTACTTTTGTTTGCCAGAGAAATAGGCCTAGGTTTTTGTCTGGGGGCCTGTGGCTAGGAGTGGCCGGCTGGCTCCTAAGAATCCACGATACGCAGGATGTTTCCCAGACCCAAGGTGGCACCAGTGCCAAGTCGGGCTGGTTTGATAGTGCCAAGTGGCTCCTGCAAACTCCATCAAAAAGTTGGCAGGCGTGTTTTGTTTTCCAGGGAACAGCGCCGTTGATTTTGTTTGGGGGCCTGTGGGTGGGAGTGGCCGGCTGGCTCCTTAGAATCCACGATACGCAGGATGGTTCCCAGACCCAAGGTGGCACCAGTGCCAAGTCGGGCTGGTTTGATTACACCAAGTGGCTCCTGCAATCTGCCATCCAGAAGTGAGGCAGCTAAGTTTTGTTTGCCAGAAAAAAGGGCCGTGGTTTTTGTTGGGGGCCTGTGGCTGGGAGTGGCCGGCTGGCTCCTTAGAATCCACGATAGGCAGGATGGTTCCCAGACCCAAGGTGGAACCAGTGCCAAGTCGGGCTGGTTTGATAGTACCAAGTGGCTCCTGCAATCTGCCATCCAGAAGCGGTGCAGTTGAGTTTTGTTTGCCAGAGAAAAGGACCGTGGGTTGTGTTTGGGGGCATATGGCTGGGAGTGGCCGGCTGTCTCATTAAAAAGATCGATACGCAGGATGCTTCCCAGACCCAAGGTGGCACCAGTGCCAAGTCGGGCTGTTTTTATAGTACCAAGTGCGTCCTGCAATTTGCCATCCAGAAGAGGGGCAGTGGAGTTTTGTTTGCCAGAGAATAGCGCCGTTGTTTGTGTTTGGGGGCTTGTGGCTGGGAGTGGCCGACTGGCGCCTTAGAATCTGTGTTACGCAGCATGGTTCCCAGACCAGAGGTGGCACCAGTGCCAAGTTGGGCTGGTTTGATAGTACCAAGTGGCTCCTGCAATCTGCCATCCAGAAGCGGGGCAGCTTACTTTTGTTTGCCAGGGAAACGGGCCGAGGTTTGTGTCTGGGGGCCTATGGCTGGGAGTGACCGGCTGGCTCCTGAAAAGCTACGATAGGCAGGATGGTGACCAGACCCATGGTGGCACCAGTGCCAAGTTGGGCTGATTTGATATTACCAAGTGGCTCCTGCAATCTGCCATGAAAAAGTTGGCAGGCGAGTTTTGTTTTCCAGGGAAAAGCGCCTTTGTTTCTGTTTGGGGGCCTGTGGCTGGGAGTGGCCGGCTGGCTCCTTAGAATCCACGATACGCGGCATGGTTCCCAGACCAGAGGTGGCACCAGTGCCAAGTTGGGCTGGTTTGATAGTACCAAGTGCGTCCTGCAATCTGCCATCCAGAAGCGGGGCAGCTTACTTTTGTTTGCCAGGGAAACGGGCCGAGGTTTGTGTCTCAGGGCCTATGGCTGGGAGTGACCGGCTGGCTCCTGAAAAGCTACGATAGGCAGGATGGTGACCAGACCCATGGTGGCACCAGTGCCAAGTTGGGCTGGTTTGATAGTACCAAGTGGCTCCTGCAATCTGCCATCAAAAAGTTGGCAGGCGAGTTTGTTATCCAGGGAAAAGCGCCGTTGTTTGTGTTTGGGGGCCTGTGGCTGGGAGTGGCCGGCTGGCTCCTTAGAATCCACGATACGCAGGATGGTTCCCAGACCAGAGGTGGCACCAGTGCCAAGTCGGGCTGGTTTGATGGTGAAAAGTGGCTCCTGCAATCTGCCATCCAGAAGCGGGATAACTTACTTTTGTTTGCCAGGGAAACGGGCCGAGGTTTTTGTCTGGGGGCCTATGGCTGGGAGTGACCGGCTGGCTCCTGAAAAGCTACGATAGGCAGGATGGTGACCAGACCCATGGTGGCACCAGTGCCAAGTTGGGCTGGTTTGATAGTACCAAGTGGCTCCTGCAATCTGCCATCAAAATGTTGGCAGGCCAGTTTTGTTTTCCAGGGAAAAGTGCCGTTGTTTGTGTTTGGGGTCCTGTGGGTGGGAGTGACCGGCTGGCTCCTTAGAATCCACGATACGCAGGATGGTTCCCAGACCAGAGGTCGCACCAGTGCCAAGTCGGGCCAGTTTGATGGTGCAAAGTGGCTCCTGAAATCTGCCATCCAGAAGCGGGGTAGCTTACTTTTGTTTGCCAGGGAAACGGGCCGAGTTTTGTGTCTGGGGGCCTATGGCTGCGAGTGACCGGCTGGCTCCTGAAAAGCTACGATAGGCAGGATGGTGACCAGACCCATGGTGGTACCAGTGCCAAGTTGGGCTGATTTGATAGTACCAAGTGGCTCCTGCAATCTGCCATCAAAAAGTTGGCAGGCGAGTTTTGTTTTCCAGGGAAAAGCGCCGATGTTTGTGTCTGGGGGCCTGTGGCTGGGAGTGGCCGGCTGGCTCCTTAGAATGAACGATACGCAGGATGGTTCCCAGACCTGAGGTGGCACCAGTGCCAAGTCGGGCTAGTTTGATGGTGCAAAGTGGCTCCTGCACTCTGCCATCCAGAAGCGGGGTAGCTTACTTTTGTTTGCCAGGGAAACGGGCCGAGGTTTTTCTCTGGGGGCCTATGGCAGGGAGGGACCGGCTGGCTCCTGAAAAGCTACGATAGGCAGGATGGTGACCAGACCCATGGTGGCACCAGTGCCAAGTTGGGCTGATTTGATAGTAGCAAGTGGCTCCTGCAATCTGCCATCAAAATGTTGGCAGGCGAGTTTTGTTTTCCAGGGAAAAGCGCCGTTGTTTGTGTTTGGTGGCCTGTGGCTGGGAGTGACCGGCTGGCTCCTTAGAATCCACGATACGCAGGATGGTTCCCAGACCCAAGGTGGCACCAGTGCCAAGTTGGGCTGGTTTGATAGTACCAAGTGGTTCCTGCAATCTGCCATCCAGAAGCGGGGCAGCTTACTTTTGTTTGCCAGGGAAACGGGCCGAGGTTTTTCTCTGGGGGCCTATGGCTTGGAGTGACCGGCTAGGTCCTGAAAAGCTACGATAGGCAGGATGGTGACCAGATCCATGGTGGCACCAGTGCCAAGTTGGGCTGGTTTGATAGTACCAAGTGGCTCCTGCAATCTGCCATCAAAAAGTTGGCAGGCGAGTTTTGTTTTCCAGGGAAAAGCGCTGTGGTTTGTGTTTGGGGGCCTGTGGCTGGGAGTGGCCGGCTGGCTCCTTAGAATCCACGATACGCAGGATGGTTCCCAGACCAGAGGTGGCACCAGTGCCAAGTCAGGCTGGTTTGATGGTGAAAAGTGGCTCCTGCAATCTGCCATCCAGAAGCGGGATAACTTACTTTTTTTTGCCAGGGAAACGGGCCAAGGTTTTTGTCTGGGGGCCTATGGCTGGGAGTGACCAGCTGGCTCCTGAAAAGCTACGATAGGCAGGATGGTGACCAGACCCATGGTGGCACCAGTGTCAAGTTGGGCTGGTTTGATAGTACCAAGTGGCTCCGGCAATCTGCCATCAAAATTTGGCAGGCAAGGTTTGTTTTCCAGGGAAAAGCGCCGTTGTTTTTGTTTGGGGGCCTGTGGGTGGGAGTGGCCAGATGGCTAATTAGAATCCACGATACGCAGCATGGTTCCCAGACCTGAGGTGGCACCAGTGCCAAGTCGGGCTGGTTTGATACTATCAAGTGCGTCCTGCAATCTGCCATCCAGAAGCGGGGTAGCTTACTTTTGTTTGCCAGGGAAACGGGCCGAGGTTTGTGTCTGGGGGCCTATGGCTGGGAGTGACCGGCTGGCTCCTGAAAAGCTACGATAGGCAGGATGGTGACCAGACCCATGGTGGCACCAGTGCCAAGTTGGGCTGGTTTGATAGTACCAAGTGGCTCCTGCAATCTGCCATCAAAAAATTGGCAGGCGAGTTTTGTTTTCCAGGGAAAAGCGCCGTTGTTTTTGTTTGGGGGCCTGTGGGTGGGAGTGGCCGGCTGGCTCCTTAGAATCCACGATACGCAGGATGGTTCCCAGACCAGAGGTGGCACCAGTGCCAAGTCGGGCTAGTTTGATGGTGCAAAGTGGCTCCTGCAATCTGCCATCCAGAAGCGGGGCAGCTTACTTTTGTTTGCCAGGGAAACGGGCCGAGTATTGTTTCTGGGGGCCTATGGCTGCGAGTGACCGGCTGGCTCCTGAAAAGCTACGATAGGCAGGATGGTGACCAGACCCATGGTGGCACCAGTGCCAAGTTGGGCTGATTTGATAGTACCAAGTGGCTCCTGCAATCTGCCATCAAAAAGTTGGCAGGCGAGTTTTGTTTTCCAGGGAAAAGCGCCGTTGTTTGTGTTTGGGGGCCTGTGGCTGGGAGTGGACGGATGGCTCCTTAGAATCCACGATACACAGCATGGTTCCCAGACCAGAGGTGGCACCAGTGCCAAGTCGGGCTAGTTTGATGGTGCAAAGTGGTTCCTGCAATCTGCCATCCAGAAGCGGGGCAGCTTACTTTTGTTTGCCAGGGAAACGGGCCGAGGTTTGTGTCTGGGGGCCTATGGCTGGGAGTGACCGGCTGGCTCCTGAAAAGCTACGATAGGCAGGATGGTGACCAGACCCATGGTGGCACCAGTGCCAAGTTGGGCTGATTTGATAGTACCAAGTGGCTCCTGCAATCTGCCATCAAAAAGTTGTCAGGCGAGTTTTGTTTTCCAGGGAAAAGCGCCGTTGTTTGTGTTTGGGGGCCTGTGGCTGGGAGTGGCCGGCTGGCTCCTTAGAATCCACGATACGCAGGATGGTTCCCAGACCAGAGGTGGCACCAGTGCCAAGTTGGGCTGGTTTGATAGTACCAAGTGTCTCCTGCAATCTGCCATCCAGAAGCGGGGCAGCTTACTTTTGTTTGCCAGAGAAATAGGCCTAGGTTTTTGTCTGGGGGCCTGTGGCTAGGAGTGGCCGGCTGGCTCCTAAGAATCCACGATACGCAGGATGTTTCCCAGACCCAAGGTGGCACCAGTGCCAAGTCGGGCTGGTTTGATAGTACCAAGTGGCTCCTGCAAACTCCATCAAAAAGTTGGCAGGCGTGTTTTGTTTTCCAGGGAACAGCGCCGTTGATTTTGTTTGGGGGCCTGTGGCTGGGAGTGGCCGGCTGGCTCCTTAGAATCCACGATACGCAGGATGGTTCCCAGACCCAAGGTGGCACCAGTGCCAAGTCGGGCTGGTTTGATTACACCAAGTGGCTCCTGCAATCTGCCATCCAGAAGTGAGGCAGCTAAGTTTTGTTTGCCAGAAAAAAGGGCCGTGGTTTTTGTTGGGGGCCTGTGGCTGGGAGTGGCCGGCTGGCTCCTTAGAATCCACCATACGCAGGATGGTTCCCAGACCCAAGGTGGCACCAGTGCCAAGTCGGGCTGGTTTGATAGTCCCAAGTGGCTCCTGCAAACTGCCATCCAGAAGCGGGGCCGCTGATTTTTGTTTGCCAGGGAAATGGGCCGTTGTTTGTATTTGGGGGCCTGTGGCTGGGAGTGTTCGGCTGGTTCCTGAATATGTACGATACGCAGGATTGTTCCCAGACCCAAGGTGGCACCAGTGCCAAGTCGGGCTGGTTTGATGGTGCAAAGTGGCTCCTGCAATCTGCCATCCAGACGCGGGGCAGCGGATTTTTGTTTCCATGAGAAATGGTCCGTGGTTTGTTTTTGGGGGTATATGGCTGGGCCTGGCCGGCTGGCTCCTTAAAAAGCTCGATATGCAGGCTGGTTCCCTGACACAAGGTAGCACCAGTGCCACGTCGGGCGGTTTTCGTAGTACAAAGTGCGTCCTAAAATTTGCCATCCAGAAGAGGGGCAGTTGAGTTTTGTTTGCCAGAGAAAAGGTCCGTGGTTTGTTTTTGGGGGCATATGGCTGAGAGTGGCCGGCTGGCTCCTGAAAATCCACGCTAGGCAGCATGGTTCCCAGATGCAAGGTGGCACCAGTGCCAAGTCGGGCTGGTTTGATGGTGCAAAGTGGCTCCTGCAATCTGCCATCCAGAAGCGGGGCAGCTGATTTTTGTTTGCCAGAGAAAAATTTCGTGGATTGTTTTTGGGGGCATATTGCTGGGAGTGGCCGGCTGGCTCCTTAAAATGCTCGATACGCATGATGGTTCCCAGGTCCAAGGTGTCACCACTACCAAGTCGGCCTGCGGTTTTAGTATCAAGTTCATCCTGCAATTTGCCATCCAGAAGAGGGGCAGTTGAGTTTTGTTTGCCAGAGAAACGGGCCGAGGTTTCTGTTTGGGGACATATGGCTGAGAGTGGCCGGCTGGCCCCTGAATATCCACGATACACAGCATGGTTCCCAGATCCAAGGTGGCACCAGTGCCAAGTTGGGCTGGTTTGATAGTACCAAGTGTCTCCTGCAATCTGCCATCCAGAAGCGGGGCAGCTTACTTTTGTTTGCCAGAGAAATAGGCCTAGGTTTTTGTCTGGGGGCCTGTGGCTAGGAGTGGCCGGCTGGCTCCTAAGAATCCACGATACGCAGGATGTTTCCCAGACCCAAGGTGGCACCAGTGCCAAGTCGGGCTGGTTTGATAGTACCAAGTGGCTCCTGCAAACTCCATCAAAAAGTTGGCAGGCGTGTTTTGTTTTCCAGGGAACAGCGCCGTTGATTTTGTTTGGGGGCCTGTGGCTGGGAGTGGCCGGCTGGCTCCTTAGAATCCACGATACGCAGGATGGTTCCCAGACCCAAGGTGGCACCAGTGCCAAGTCGGGCTGGTTTGATTACACCAAGTGGCTCCTGCAATCTGCCATCCAGAAGTGAGGCAGCTAAGTTTTGTTTGCCAGAAAAAAGGGCCGTGGTTTTTGTTGGGGGCCTGTGGCTGGGAGTGGCCGGCTGGCTCCTTAGAATCCACCATACGCAGGATGGTTCCCAGACCCAAGGTGGCACCAGTGCCAAGTCGGGCTGGTTTGATAGTACCAAGTGGCTCCTGCAATCTGCCATCCAGAAGCGGTGCAGTTGAGTTTTGTTTGCCAGAGAAAAGGGCCGTGGGTTGTGTTTGGGGGCATATGGCTGGGAGTGGCCGGCTGTCTCATTAAAAAGATCGATACGCAGGATGCTTCCCAGACCCAAGGTGGCACCAGTGCCAAGTCGGGCTGTTTTTATAGTACCAAGTGCGTCCTGCAATTTGCCATCCAGAAGAGGGGCAGTGGAGTTTTGTTTGCCAGAGAATAGCGCCGTTGTTTGTGTTTGGGGGCTTGTGGCTGGGAGTGGCCGACTGGCGCCTTAGAATCTGTGTTACGCAGCATGGTTCCCAGACCAGAGGTGGCACCAGTGCCAAGTTGGGCTGGTTTGATAGTACCAATTGGCTCCTGCAATCTGCCATCCAGAAGCGGGGCAGCTTACTTTTGTTTGCCAGGGAAACGGGCCGAGGTTTGTGACTGGGGACCTATGGCTGGGAGTGACCGGCTGGCTCCTGAAAAGCTACGATAGGCAGGATGGTGACCAGACCCATGGTGGCACCAGTGCCAAGTTGGGCTGGTTTGATAGTACCAAGTGGCTCCTGCAATCTGCCATCAAAAAGTTGTCAGGCGAGTTTTGTTTTCCAGGGAAAAGCGCCGTTTTTTGTATTTGGGGGCCTGTGGCTGGGAGTGGCCGGCTGGCTCCTTTGAACCCACGATACGCAGGATGGTTCCCAGACCCAAGGTGGCACCAGTGCCAAGTCGGGCTGGTTTGATACTACCAAGTGCGTCCTGCAATCTGCCATCCAGAAGCGGGGCAGCTTAATTTTGTTTGCCAGGGAAACGGGCCGTGGGTTTTGTTTGGGGGCCTATGGCTGAGAGTGGCCGGCTGGCTCCTGAAAATCCACGCTAGGCAGCATGGTTCCCAGATGCAAGGTGGCACCAGTGCCAAGTCGGGCTGGTTTGATGGTGCAAAGTGGCTCCTGCAATCTGCCATCCAGAAGCGGGGCAGCTGATTTTTGTTTGCCAGAGAAAAATTCCGTGGATTGTTTTTGGGGGCATATTGCTGGGAGTGGCCGGCTGGCTCCTTAAAATGCTCGATACGCATGATGGTTCCCAGGTCCAAGGTGTCACCACTACCAAGTCGGCCTGCGGTTTTAGTATCAAGTTCATCCTGCAATTTGCCATCCAGAAGAGGGGCAGTTGAGTTTTGTTTGCCAGAGAAACGGGCCGAGGTTTCTGTTTGGGGACATATGGCTGAGAGTGGCCGGCTGGCCCCTGAATATCCACGATACACAGCATGGTTCCCAGATCCAAGGTGGCACCAGTGCCAAGTTGGGCTGGTTTGATAGTACCAAGTGTCTCCTGCAATCTGCCATCCAGAAGCGGGGCAGCTTACTTTTGTTTGCCAGAGAAATAGGCCTAGGTTTTTGTCTGGGGGCCTGTGGCTAGGAGTGGCCGGCTGGCTCCTAAGAATCCACGATACGCAGGATGTTTCCCAGACCCAAGGTGGCACCAGTGCCAAGTCGGGCTGGTTTGATAGTACCAAGTGGCTCCTGCAAACTCCATCAAAAAGTTGGCAGGCGTGTTTTGTTTTCCAGGGAACAGCGCCGTTGATTTTGTTTGGGGGCCTGTGGCTGGGAGTGGCCGGCTGGCTCCTTAGAATCCACGATACGCAGGATGGTTCCCAGACCCAAGGTGGCACCAGTGCCAAGTCGGGCTGGTTTGATTACACCAAGTGGCTCCTGCAATCTGCCATCCAGAAGTGAGGCAGCTAAGTTTTGTTTGCCAGAAAAAAGGGCCGTGGTTTTTGTTGGGGGCCTGTGGCTGGGAGTGGCCGGCTGGCTCCTTAGAATCCACCATACGCAGGATGGTTCCCAGACCCAAGGTGGCACCAGTGCCAAGTCGGGCTGGTTTGATAGTCCCAAGTGGCTCCTGCAAACTGCCATCCAGAAGCGGGGCAGCTGAGTTTTGTTTGCCAGGGAAATGGGCCGTTGTTTGTGTTTGGGGGCCTGTGGCTGGGAGTGTTCGGCTGGTTCCTGAATATGTACGATACGCAGGATTGTTCCCAGACCCAAGGTGGCACCAGTGCCAAGTCGGGCTGGTTTGATGGTGCAAAGTGGCTCCTGCAAACTGCCATCCAGACGCGGGGCAGCGGATTTTTGTTTCCATGAGAAATGGTCCGTGGTTTGTTTTTGGGGGTATATGGCTGGGCCTGGCCGGCTGGCTCCTTAAAAAGCTCGATATGCAGGATGGTTCCCTGACACAAGGTGGCACCAGTGCCACGTCGGGCGGTTTTCGTAGTACAAAGTGCGTCCTAAAATTTGCCATCCAGAAGAGGGGCAGTTGAGTTTTGTTTGCCAGAGAAAAGGTCCGTGGTTTGTTTTTGGGGGCATATGGCTGAGAGTGGCTGGCTGGCCCCTGAAAATCCACGATACACAGGATGGTTCCCAGACCCAAGGTGGCACCTGTGCCAAGTCGGGCTGATTTGATAGTACTAAGTAGCTCCTGCAATCTGCCATCCAGAAGCGGGACAGCTTACTTTTGTTTGCCAGGGAAACGGGCCGAGGTTTGTGTTTGGGGGCCTATGGCTGAGAGTGACCGGCTGGCTCCTGAAAAGCTACAATAGGCAGGATGGTGACCAGACCCATGGTGGCACCAGTGCCAAGTTGGGCTGGTTTGATAGTACCAAGTGGTTCCTGCAATCTGCCATCCAGAAGCAGGGCAGCTGAGTTTTGTTTGCCAGAGAAAAGGGCCTTGGTTTGTGTTTGGGGGCATATGGCTGGGTGTGGCCAGCTGGCTCCTTAAAATGCACGATATGCAACATGGCTCCCAGACCCAAGGTGGCACCAGTGCCAAGTTGGGCTGGTTTGATAGTACCAAGTGGCTCCTGCAATCTTCCATGATCACGTGGAGAAATACTTTCTGGTTTCAGCCTCATGCTCTTTCTTCTCTCCCTCAACTTCTCTATCACCTCTCATCTGGTTCACATGCGCTGTCTTCAAGGTCCACAGGCTACTTTTCACAGAATCTTCTGGCCTGATGAAGTAAGAATGATGAATAGAACAGAGCTGGGATCTATTTTCCAGTTTGGATAAAATGCATTCTGCACACAAATCCAAGGAGAACGTGCTGCCCCAATGCCCAGAAAATCTTTCACTCCTGCTAGTGTTCTACGTCAACCGCAACTTAGTCTGAAAGAAAAGCTTTTTCTCTGAGAGCATCTGAGAGGTTTGCATGAAGCACTGATATCTGACATATGCAATTTTGAATAGGAGAGGAAAAAGAAAATGGCAAGGAGTTTTTAATTTTAGTGGTTTCAATTTTAATTTCCGTGCACTTTTTCAAAACTTGTCAGCTCAAATGCCCATCAACATCTTTTAGTCATCTGTAAGTCAGTATTCATATAAAATGTGCTTCAAATCCAAAGAATTTCAAATTTGCACTCCAAGCTTCTATGCCTAGATTTATGATTTCCTACACATATTAGATGAAAGGAAGGCCTTTTTTACTGTGGGAGTGCTGGAACACTGGAACAGGTTGCCCAGAGAAGTTGTGGGTGTCCCATCCCTGAAAGTATTCAAGGTCACCTTGGACGGGGCTTGGAGCAGCAACAAAGGAGAAGCTTGATGGTAGAGAAACAAAGTTGGACTATAGAAGAAACTCGGATTGAAGTATAGGATCAAGTTTTCTCTCAGCTCTTGGGGTAAATTCAAAGTTGTACAAAATGACATTTATCTGTGCTATTCACTACTGTAACAGAAAGTTTCATGAAAACTGTACAGAAGATAGTAAATTTTAAAAGAGATAAGAATTACAGCATAAAATCCATGGGATAGGTTACAACATGAGACACTCTCTAAGAGAAAATCTCTTTGTTTCAGCACTTCATCGGGGTAAGATTTCATGAAGTGCCAAAGAAGGCGGCAAAATATCATTCGGGACATTATTTACTGGAATTCAGCCTGGCCATTAGTAGGAACTGCCTTTGAACATATCATGTAGATATACCACACACACTTTCCCTTCACTGAAAAATTACTGTTTACAACAAATAAGCAATTGACGATCAAAATTGATTGAAAGCATCTTAAACATGTCAAGTATTTCATTGTAGATGATCTGTGATCCAAATGCTTCTTCCACCTTCGAGAGGGACAGAAGAATTCTTCCATATCATGATGGTTTAAAATTGTATCAACCAATGTTTTCTGCTGAAAAGATATCATCTATTTTTTTCTATTTTTGGAAGAAAATATTCCTAGACATACAACAGGTGAGAACTAAGTAATTTTAAAGAAACAAATGAAATGAAAATATTCTGTAAATAGAATGAAATGAAAAGCTGTGTTTTAAATAGGAGCTAAATATTAAACAGAATTTTTGTACCAGGCATTTGAATTACTGCACCAGCTCTTTTGCCCATCAAGAGAGGCATTTAGCATTTCAGTCTTTTCCAAGGTGTTCATGATCTGCTATGCTGATCTCTGTGTGTGCCTAGGTGTGTGTGGAGGGGGGGGCATATGAAGGGGAGTGTGTATGTTTGCTTTACAATTGTTGTGGCAGATTCATGCCTCAGCTCCACATTTTGTTTTAAAAAGGTCACACCGAGTGGATATGAAGTTTACTATCAACAAGAGATCGATTCCCAAATCATCCATTTGACTCTCCCTTATAAATCATGTGCTTTGTTGCATATTTTATCAAATATACTTTCAAGCCAGATGGAGGAAGGAGGATGTGGGAATCCCTCCACCATCTTGCAACTTTTATGTAAGTAGGTTTTCAAGAAAATCATCATTTCTCTTTTAAATATGTCTGGAACAGGCATGATGGTAGTGTCAACCTGTTGGAGTTTTTGTTGCTGGAAGAAGTTGTACAAAAGGATTGGTTTTTACATTGACCAGTTACTGAATCAAGCGCAGGAATACATTGGAAATTTAGCTGGGGGTTCCTTTTCCCAGCAGACTACTTCTAGAACGAGCTTGTACACTGAAGCTGACTCTTTTGCTCTCTTTTTGTTTCTTTCCTATTTTCTTGGCTTCTTTGCCACTATCTAGACAATTTTGGAACTTTGTTCCCAACTAAAATGGTTTCAATAGTCTGATTGTGATCATACATTTTTACAAGGAATTTTTAAAATCTTTCCTCGAGTCCAGAAAGTCAAGGACTTAGATCTTTTTCTTCCCTTATCAATATTGCCATGAAATTGATAAATAAAGACCAACTCTTTATTTTTGTTTTTAACCCACGTAGATAATTCCCATCCATTAATCCATTTTGTGGACCAATAGCTGCCATTCTGATGGAAGCTGTCACTTCTTAACAATAGGCATTCTGTGACTATGTTGACTGCACTTTGGGTGAAGATCCTAACTGGTCTTAGATATACATAGGGAGAAATTTGCTCAGCCAGTGTCAGTCTTAAGCATGCGTATCAGAAGATCTTTCTAGAGCTGGGAATTTTCCCATGAAAGGGATTCAGTTAGGGAAGAGACACTTGTGCCAGAGTTTTACATTCTTCTTGAACACTGCTTAAGGAACTTAGATGCCATGTCCATTTGGATCTCTGTCTGCACAGAACTTTGTCATGCCAGCGCTTTGAAATGCATCTTGAAGAGAATTCACTAGCACAGAATGAAAGAGAGTGGAAGGGGTTGGTGGGGCTAACCAGGCCCAACCCCCCTGCCTAAACCAGGATACCTAGAGCCTCTTGCCCAGGATTCTATCTGGGTGTACTTTTAATGTCTTCGAAGATCCAGGCTCCACAATCTTTCTGGGCAGTCTGTGCCGTGGTTCAGTCACCCTGACAGTAAAGAAACATTTACTGATGTTCAAAGGCAATCTCCTGTATTTCAGTGTGTGCCCACTGCCTCTTGTCTTTTCCCTCAGCATCACTGAAAAGACACTGATTCCCTCCCCTTTGCACTATTGCTTCCATATGTATGTGTGATGCCATGTAGAGGTATGTCAAAAACCTCCCTGAAGCCCAGGCAGATAATATTCCCTTCATCTACCAGTCAAGTTGATTCATCAGAGGAGTTTAAAGTGATGTTCAGCATGAAATTCCCCTGAAAAATCATGCTAACTACATTATTTGGTCATCTGTCATGTGCCTGGCAAGGATTTCCAGGAAGAGCTGCTTCATCAACTTCCTGGGGATAAAAAAGAGGCTGGCTGGTTTGTACTATGGCGAGTCCTCTTAATTGCCTTTTTTGAAGATGGGTGTCATTTGCTAACATCCACTCTTTAGCTCCTCTTCTCATCTACACCTCGGCAAAAAGCTTTTCCACTATGTCTGGCTAGGAAAAACTGTGCCAGCACAGAAAACATCTCCCATCGTGTTCTAGAAGTTGCACGGATGTCTGCCAAGTGTTTGGCAGGAAGAAAAGAAAAGTTGTCCAAAACAGCTTCCAATCGAATGTTCCTGTGATTGGAAAAGTCAGGAGAGTGCAAAGGTACTGTTTTCTATCAGTTGGCAAGGTGCGCACACAATCCCAGTGTTGTACAGCTTGCTTCTTCACCTTCCCGAAGCTGCCGCTCTCGCCGGCTGCCGGAGCCCAGGAAGCGGCTTATTCGCGCAAAGACGATTGTGCCGCTCACAGTGCTCTCCTTAGCGCGGCTTCTGCCGAAAGACGCCCGGCAGCGGCTCTTACCTCCGGAGAGCATCCTACCTTCGTCTTTAGCTCCTCTTCTCATCTACACCTCGGCAAAACGCTTTTCCACTATGTCTGGCTAGGAAAAACTGTGCCAGCACAGAAAACATCTCCCATCGTGTTCTAGAAGTTGCACGGATGTCTGCCAAGTGTTTGGCAGGAAGAAAAGAAAAGTTGTCCAAAACAGCTTCCAATCGAATGTTCCTGTGATTGGAAAAGTCAGGAGAGTGCAAAGGTACTGTTTTCTATCAGTTGGCAAGGTGCGCACACAATCCCAGTGTTGTACAGCTTGCTTCTTCACCTTCCCGAAGCTGCCGCTCTCGCCGGCTGCCGGAGCCCAAGAAGCGGCTTCTTCGCGCAAAGACGATTGTGCCGCTCACAGTGCTCTCCTTAGCGCGGCTTCTGCCGAAAGACGCCCGGCAGCGGCTCTTACCTCCGGAGAGCATCCTACCTTCGTCTTTCGCGTCTTTTGTAGTCTACACCTCGGCAAAACGCTTTTCCACTATGTCTGGCTAGGAAAAACTGTGCCAGCACAGAAAACATCTCCCATCGTGTTCTAGAAGTTGCACGGATGTCTGCCAAGTGTTTGGCAGGAAGAAAAGAAAAGTTGTCCAAAACAGCTTCCAATCGAATGTTCCTGTGATTGGAAAAGTCAGGAGAGTGCAAAGGTACTGTTTTCTATCAGTTGGCAAGGTGCGCACACAATCCCAGTGTTGTACAGCTTGCTTCTTCACCTTCCCGAAGCTGCCGCTCTCGCCGGCTGCCGGAGCCCAAGAAGCGGCTTCTTCGCGCAAAGACGATTGTGCCGCTCACAGTGCTCTCCTTAGCGCGGCTTCTGCCGAAAGACGCCCGGCAGCGGCTCTTACCTCCGGAGAGCATCCTACCTTCGTCTTTCGCGTCTTTTGTAATCTACATCTTAGCAAAACGCTTTTCCACTATGTCTGGCTAGGAAAAACTGTGCCAGCACAGAAAACATCTCCCATCGTGTTCTAGAAGTTGCACGGATGTCTGCCAAGTGTTTGGCAGGAAGAAAAGAAAAGTTGTCCAAAACAGCTTCCAATCGAATGTTCCTGTGATTGGAAAAGTCAGGAGAGTGCAAAGGTACTGTTTTCTATCAGTTGGCAAGGTGCGCACACAATCCCAGTGTTGTACAGCTTGCTTCTTCACCTTCCCGAAGCTGCCGCTCTCGCCGGCTGCCGGAGCCCAAGAAGCGGCTTCTTCGCGCAAAGACGATTGTGCCGCTCACAGTGCTCTCCTTAGCGCGGCTTCTGCCGAAAGACGCCCGGCAGCGGCTCTTACCTCCGGAGAGCATCCTACCTTCGTCTTTCGCGTCTTATGTAGTCTACACCTCGGCAAAAAGCTTTTCCACTATGTCTGGCTAGGAAAAACTGTGCCAGCACAGAAAACATCTCCCATCGTGTTCTAGAAGTTGCACGGATGTCTGCCAAGTGTTTGGCAGGAAGAAAAGAAAAGTTGTCCAAAACAGCTTCCAATCGAATGTTCCTGTGATTGGAAAAGTCAGGAGAGTGCAAAGGTACTGTTTTCTATCAGTTGGCAAGGTGCGCACACAATCCCAGTGTTGTACAGCTTGCTTCTTCACCTTCCCGAAGCTGCCGCTCTCGCCGGCTGCCGGAGCCCAAGAAGCGGCTTCTTCGCGCAAAGACGATTGTGCCGCTCACAGTGCTCCCCTTAGCGCGGCTTCTGCCGAAAGACGCCCGGCAGCGGCTCTTACCTCCTGAGAGTGGCAGCTTCGGGAAGGTGAAGAAGCAAGCTGTACAACACTGGGATTGTGTGCGCACCTTGCCAACTGATAGAAAACAGTACCTTTGCACTCTCCTGACTTTTCCAATCACAGGAACATTCGATTGGAAGCTGTTTTGGACAACTTTTCTTTTCTTCCTCCCAAACACTTGGCAGACATATCTGCAACTTCTAGAAAACGATGGGAGATGTTTTCTGGGCTGGCACGGTTTTTCCTAGCCAGACATAGTGGAAAAGCGTTTTGCTAAGATGTAGACTACATAAGACGCGAAAGACGAAGGTAGGATGCTCTCCGGAGGTAAGAGCCGCTGCCGGGCGTCTTTCGGCAGAAGCCGCGCTAAGGAGAGCCCTGTGAGCGGCACAATCGTCTTTGCGCGAAGAAGCCGCTTCTTCGGTTCCGGGAGCCGGCGAGAGCGGCAGCTTCGGGAAGGTGAAGAAGCAAGCTGTACAACACTGGGATTGTGTGCGCACCTTGCCAACTGATAGAAAACAGTACCTTTGCACTCTCCTGACTTTTCCAATCACAGGAACATTCGATTGGAAGCTGTTTTGGACAACTTTTCTTTTCTTCCTGCCAAACACTTGGCAGACATCCGTGCAACTTCTAGAACACGATGGGAGATGTTTTCTGTGCTGGCACAGTTTTTCCTAGCCAGACATAGTGGAAAAGCGTTTTGCTAAGATGTAGACTACAAAAGACGCGAAAGACGAAGGTAGGATGCTCTCCGGAGGTAAGAGCCGCTGCCGGGCGTCTTTCGGCAGAAGCCGCGCTAAGGAGAGCACTGTGAGCGGCACAATCGTCTTTGCGCGAAGAAGCCGCTTCTTGGGCTCCGGCAGCCGGCGAGAGCGGCAGCTTCGGGAAGGTGAAGAAGCAAGCTGTACAACACTGGGATTGTGTGCGCACCTTGCCAACTGATAGAAAACAGTACCTTTGCACTCTCCTGACTTTTCCAATCACATGAACATTCGATTGGAAGCTGTTTTGAACAACTTTTCTTTTCTTCCTGCCAAACACTTGGCAGACATCCGTGCAACTTCTAGAACACGATGGGAGATGTTTTCTGTGCTGGCACAGTTTTTCCTAGCCAGACATAGTGGAAAAGCTTTTTGCCGAGGTGTAGACTACATAAGACGCGAAAGACGAAGGTAGGATGCTCTCCGGAGGTAAGAGCCGCTGCCGGGCGTCTTTCGGCAGAAGCCGCGCTAAGGAGAGCACTGTGAGCGGCACAATCGTCTTTGCGCGAAGAAGCCGCTTCTTGGGCTCCGGCAGCCGGCGAGAGCGGCAGCTTCGGGAAGGTGAAGAAGCAAGCTGTACAACACTGGGATTGTGTGCGCACCTTGCCAACTGATAGAAAACAGTACCTTTGCACTCTCCTGACTTTTCCAATCACAGGAACATTCGATTGGAAGCTGTTTTGAACAACTTTTCTTTTCTTCCTGCCAAACACTTGGCAGACATCCGTGCAACTTCTAGAACACGATGGGAGATGTTTTCTGTGCTGGCACAGTTTTTCCTAGCCAGACATAGTGGAAAAGCGTTTTGCCGAGGTGTAGAGTACATAAGACGCGAAAGACGAAGGTAGGATGCTCTCCGGAGGTAAGAGCCGCTGCCGGGCGTCTTTCGGCAGAAGCCGCGCTAAGGAGAGCCCTGTGAGCGGCACAATCGTCTTTGCGCGAAGAAGCCGCTTCTTGGGCTCCGGCAGCCGGCGAGAGCGGCAGCTTCGGGAAGGTGAAGAAGCAAGCTGTACAACACTGGGATTGTGTGCGCACCTTGCCAACTGATAGAAAACAGTACCTTTGCACTCTCCTGACTTTTCCAATCACAGGAACATTCGATTGGAAGCTGTTTTGGACAACTTTTCTTTTCTTCCTGCCAAACACTTGGCAGACATCCGTGCAACTTCTAGAACACGATGGGAGATGTTTTCTGTGCTGGCACAGTTTTTCCTAGCCAGACATAGTGGAAAAGCGTTTTGCCGAGGTGTAGACTACATAAGACGCGAAAGACGAAGGTAGGATGCTCTCCGGAGGTAAGAGCCGCTGCCGGGCGTCTTTCGGCAGAAGCCGCGCTAAGGAGAGCACTGTGAGCGGCACAATCGTCTTTGCGCGAAGAAGCCGCTTCTTGGGCTCCGGCAGCCGGCGAGAGCGGCAGCTTCGGGAAGGTGAAGAAGCAAGCTGTACAACACTGGGATTGTGTGCGCACCTTGCCAACTGATAGAAAACAGTACCTTTTCACTCTCCTGACTTTTCCAATCACAGGAACATTCGATTGGAAGCTGTTTTGGACAACTTTTCTTTTCTTCCTGCCAAACACTTGGCAGACATCCGTGCAACTTCTAGAACATGATGGGAGATGTTTTCTGTGCTGGCACAGTTTTTCCTAGCCAGACATAGTGGAGAAGCGTTTTGCTAAGATGTAGACTACAAAAGACGCGAAAGACGAAGGTAGGATGCTCTCCGGAGGTAAGAGCCGCTGCCGGGCGTCTTTCGGCAGAAGCCGCGCTAAGGAGAGCACTGTGAGCGGCACAATCGTCTTTGCGCGAAGAAGCCGCTTCTTCGGTTCCGGGAGCCGGCGAGAGCGGCAGCTTCGGGAAGGTGAAGAAGCAAGCTGTACAACACTGGGATTGTGTGCGCACCTTGCCAACTGATAGAAAACAGTACCTTTGCACTCTCCTGACTTTTCCAATCACAGGAACATTCGATTGGAAGCTGTTTTGGACAACTTTTCTTTTCTTCCTGCCAAACACTTGGCAGACATCCGTGCAACTTCTAGAACACGATGGGAGATGTTTTCTGTGCTGGCACAGTTTTTCCTAGCCAGACATAGTGGAAAAGCTTTTTGCCGAGGTGTAGACTACATAAGACGCGAAAGACGAAGGTAGGATGCTCTCCGGAGGTAAGAGCCGCTGCCGGGCGTCTTTCGGCAGAAGCCGCGCTAAGGAGAGCACTGTGAGCGGCACAATCGTCTTTGCGCGAAGAAGCCGCTTCTTGGGCTCCGGCAGCCGGCGAGAGCGGCAGCTTCGGGAAGGTGAAGAAGCAAGCTGTACAACACTGGGATTGTGTGCGCACCTTGCCAACTGATAGAAAACAGTACCTTTGCACTCTCCTGACTTTTCCAATCACAGGAACATTCGATTGGAAGCTGTTTTGGACAACTTTTCTTTTCTTCCTGCCAAACACTTGGCAGACATCCGTGCAACTTCTAGAACACGATGGGAGATGTTTTCTGTGCTGGCACAGTTTTTCCTAGCCAGACATAGTGGAGAAGCGTTTTGCTAAGATGTAGACTACAAAAGACGCGAAAGACGAAGGTAGGATGCTCTCCGGAGGTAAGAGCCGCTGCCGGGCGTCTTTCGGCAGAAGCCGCGCTAAGGAGAGCCCTGTGAGCGGCACAATCGTCTTTGCGCGAAGAAGCCGCTTCTTCGGTTCCGGGAGCCGGCGAGAGCGGCAGCTTCGGGAAGGTGAAGAAGCAAGCTGTACAACACTGGGATTGTGTGCGCACCTTGCCAACTGATAGAAAACAGTACCTTTGCACTCTCCTGACTTTTCCAATCACATGAACATTCGATTGGAAGCTGTTTTGGACAACTTTTCTTTTCTTCCTGCCAAACACTTGGCAGACATCCGTGCAACTTCTAGAACACGATGGGAGATGTTTTCTGTGCTGGCACAGTTTTTCCTAGCCAGACATAGTGGAAAAGCGTTTTGCCGAGGTGTAGATGAGAAGAGGAGCTAAAGACGAAGGTAGGATGCTCTCCGGAGGTAAGAGCCGCTGCCGGGCGTCTTTCGGCAGAAGCCGCGCTAAGGAGAGCACTGTGAGCGGCACAATCGTCTTTGCGCGAAGAAGCCGCTTCTTGGGCTCCGGCAGCCGGCGAGAGCGGCAGCTTCGGGAAGGTGAAGAAGCAAGCTGTACAACACTGGGATTGTGTGCGCACCTTGCCAACTGATAGAAAACAGTACCTTTGCACTCTCCTGACTTTTCCAATCACAGGAACATTCGATTGGAAGCTGTTTTGGACAACTTTTCTTTTCTTCCTGCCAAACACTTGGCAGACATCCGTGCAACTTCTAGAACACGATGGGAGATGTTTTCTGTGCTGGCACAGTTTTTCCTAGCCAGACATAGTGGAAAAGCGTTTTGCTAAGATGTAGACGACAACAGAGGCTAAAGAGTGGATGTTAGCAAATGACACCCATCTTCAAAAAAGGCAATTAAGAGGACTCGCCATAGTACAAACCAGCCAGCCTCTTTTTTATCCCCAGGAAGTTGATGAAGCAGCTCTTCCTGGAAATCCTTGCCAGGCACATGACAGATGACCAAATAATGTAGTTAGCATGATTTTTCAGGGGAATTTCATGCTGAACATCACTTTAAACTCCTCTGATGAATCAACTTGACTGGTAGATGAAGGGAATATTATCTGCCTGGGCTTCAGGGAGGTTTTTGACATACCTCTACATGGCATCACACATACATATGGAAGCAATAGTGCAAAGGGGAGGGAATCAGTGTCTTTTCAGTGATGCTGAGGGAAAAGACAAGAGGCAGTGGGCACACACTGAAATACAGGAGATTGCCTTTGAACATCAGTAAATGTTTCTTTACTGTCAGGGTGACTGAACCACGGCACAGACTGCCCAGAAAGATTGTGGAGCCTGGATCTTTGAAGACATTAAAAGTACACCCAGATAGAATCCTGGGCAAGAGGCTCTAGGTATCCTGGTTTAGGCAGGGGGGTTGGGCCTGGTTAGCCCCACCAACCCCTTCCACTCTCTTTCATTCTGTGCTAGTGAATTCTCTTCAAGATGCATTTCAAAGCGCTGGCATGACAAAGTTCTGTGCAGACAGATATCCAAATGGACATGGCATCTAAGTTCCTTAAGCAGTGTTCAAGAAGAATGTAAAACTCTGGCACAAGTGTCTCTTCCCTAACTGAATCCCTTTCATGGGAAAATTCCCAGCTCTAGAAAGATCTTCTGATACGCATGCTTAAGACTGACACTGGCTGAGCAAATTTCTCCCTATGTATATCTAAGACCAGTTAGGATCTTCACCCAAAGTGCAGTCAACATAGTCACAGAATGCCTATTGTTAAGAAGTGACAGCTTCCATCAGAATGGCAGCTATTGGTCCACAAAATGGATTAATGGATGGGAATTATCTACGTGGGTTAAAAACAAAAATAAAGAGTTGGTCTTTATTTATCAATTTCATGGCAATATTGATAAGGGAAGAAAAAGATCTAAGTCCTTGACTTTCTGGACTCGAGGAAAGATTTTAAAAATTCCTTGTAAAAATGTATGATCACAATCAGACTATTGAAACCATTTTAGTTGGGAACAAAGTTCCAAAATTGTCTAGATAGTGGCAAAGAAGCCAAGAAAATAGGAAAGAAACAAAAAGAGAGCAAAAGAGTCAGCTTCAGTGTACAAGCTCGTTCTAGAAGTAGTCTGCTGGGAAAAGGAACCCCCAGCTAAATTTCCAATGTATTCCTGCGCTTGATTCAGTAACTGGTCAATGTAAAAACCAATCCTTTTGTACAACTTCTTCCAGCAACAAAAACTCCAACAGGTTGACACTACCATCATGCCTGTTCCAGACATATTTAAAAGAGAAATGATGATTTTCTTGAAAACCTACTTACATAAAAGTTGCAAGATGGTGGAGGGATTCCCACATCCTCCTTCCTCCATCTGGCTTGAAAGTATATTTGATAAAATATGCAACAAAGCACATGATTTATAAGGGAGAGTCAAATGGATGATTTGGGAATCGATCTCTTGTTGATAGTAAACTTCATATCCACTCGGTGTGACCTTTTTAAAACAAAATGTGGAGCTGAGGCATGAATCTGCCACAACAATTGTAAAGCAAACATACACACTCCCCTTCATATGCCCCCCCCTCCACACACACCTAGGCACACACAGAGATCAGCATAGCAGATCATGAACACCTTGGAAAAGACTGAAATGCTAAATGCCTCTCTTGATGGGCAAAAGAGCTGGTGCAGTAATTCAAATGCCTGGTACAAAAATTCTGTTTAATATTTAGCTCCTATTTAAAACACAGCTTTTCATTTCATTCTATTTACAGAATATTTTCATTTCATTTGTTTCTTTAAAATTACTTAGTTCTCACCTGTTGTATGTCTAGGAATATTTTCTTCCAAAAATAGAAAAAAATAGATGATATCTTTTCAGCAGAAAACATTGGTTGATACAATTTTAAACCATCATGATATGGAAGAATTCTTCTGTCCCTCTCGAAGGTGGAAGAAGCATTT
Organism: Melospiza melodia melodia; assembly: GCF_035770615.1. Classification (NCBI taxonomy): domain Eukaryota; kingdom Metazoa; phylum Chordata; class Aves; order Passeriformes; family Passerellidae; genus Melospiza; species Melospiza melodia. Next base: position 30,481,067 of record NC_086197.1, read on the forward strand.
GGATCACAGATCATCTACAATGAAATACTTGACATGTTTAAGATGCTTTCAATCAATTTTGATCGTCAATTGCTTATTTGTTGTAAACAGTAATTTTTCAGTGAAGGGAAAGTGTGTGTGGTATATCTACATGATATGTTCAAAGGCAGTTCCTACTAATGGCCAGGCTGAATTCCAGTAAATAATGTCCCGAATGATATTTTGCCGCCTTCTTTGGCACTTCATGAAATCTTACCCCGATGAAGTGCTGAAACAAAGAGATTTTCTCTTAGAGAGTGTCTCATGTTGTAACCTATCCCATGGATTTTATGCTGTAATTCTTATCTCTTTTAAAATTTACTATCTTCTGTACAGTTTTCATGAAACTTTCTGTTACAGTAGTGAATAGCACAGATAAATGTCATTTTGTACAACTTTGAATTTACCCCAAGAGCTGAGAGAAAACTTGATCCTATACTTCAATCCGAGTTTCTTCTATAGTCCGACTTTGTTTCTCTACCATCAAGCTTCTCCTTTGTTGCTGCTCCAAGCCCCGTCCAAGGTGACCTTGAATACTTTCAGGGATGGGACACCCACAACTTCTCTGGGCAACCTGTTCCAGTGTTCCAGCACTCCCACAGTAAAAAAGGCCTTCCTTTCATCTAATATGTGTAGGAAATCATAAATCTAGGCATAGAAGCTTGGAGTGCAAATTTGAAATTCTTTGGATTTGAAGCACATTTTATATGAATACTGACTTACAGATGACTAAAAGATGTTGATGGGCATTTGAGCTGACAAGTTTTGAAAAAGTGCACGGAAATTAAAATTGAAACCACTAAAATTAAAAACTCCTTGCCATTTCTTTTTCCTCTCCTATTCAAAATTGCATATGTCAGATATCAGTGCTTCATGCAAACCTCTCAGATGCTCTCAGAGAAAAAGCTTTTCTTTCAGACTAAGTTGCGGTTGACGTAGAACACTAGCAGGAGTGAAAGATTTTCTGGGCATCGGGGCAGCACGTTCTCCTTGGATTTGTGTGCAGAATGCATTTTATCCAAACTGGAAAATAGATCCCAGCTCTGTTCTATTCATCATTCTTACTTCATCAGGCCAGAAGATTCTGTGAAAAGTAGCCTGTGGACCTTGAAGACAGCGCATGTGAACCAGATGAGAGGTGATAGAGAAGTTGAGGGAGAGAAGAAAGAGCATGAGGCTGAAACCAGAAAGTATTTCTCCACGTGATCATGGAAGATTGCAGGAGCCACTTGGTACTATCAAACCAGCCCAACTTGGCACTGGTGCCACCTTGGGTCTGGGAGCCATGTTGCATATCGTGCATTTTAAGGAGCCAGCTGGCCACACCCAGCCATATGCCCCCAAACACAAACCAAGGCCCTTTTCTCTGGCAAACAAAACTCAGCTGCCCTGCTTCTGGATGGCAGATTGCAGGAACCACTTGGTACTATCAAACCAGCCCAACTTGGCACTGGTGCCACCATGGGTCTGGTCACCATCCTGCCTATTGTAGCTTTTCAGGAGCCAGCCGGTCACTCTCAGCCATAGGCCCCCAAACACAAACCTCGGCCCGTTTCCCTGGCAAACAAAAGTAAGCTGTCCCGCTTCTGGATGGCAGATTGCAGGAGCTACTTAGTACTATCAAATCAGCCCGACTTGGCACAGGTGCCACCTTGGGTCTGGGAACCATCCTGTGTATCGTGGATTTTCAGGGGCCAGCCAGCCACTCTCAGCCATATGCCCCCAAAAACAAACCACGGACCTTTTCTCTGGCAAACAAAACTCAACTGCCCCTCTTCTGGATGGCAAATTTTAGGACGCACTTTGTACTACGAAAACCGCCCGACGTGGCACTGGTGCCACCTTGTGTCAGGGAACCATCCTGCATATCGAGCTTTTTAAGGAGCCAGCCGGCCAGGCCCAGCCATATACCCCCAAAAACAAACCACGGACCATTTCTCATGGAAACAAAAATCCGCTGCCCCGCGTCTGGATGGCAGATTGCAGGAGCCACTTTGCACCATCAAACCAGCCCGACTTGGCACTGGTGCCACCTTGGGTCTGGGAACAATCCTGCGTATCGTACATATTCAGGAACCAGCCGAACACTCCCAGCCACAGGCCCCCAAACACAAACAACGGCCCATTTCCCTGGCAAACAAAACTCAGCTGCCCCGCTTCTGGATGGCAGTTTGCAGGAGCCACTTGGGACTATCAAACCAGCCCGACTTGGCACTGGTGCCACCTTGGGTCTGGGAACCATCCTGCGTATGGTGGATTCTAAGGAGCCAGCCGGCCACTCCCAGCCACAGGCCCCCAACAAAAACCACGGCCCTTTTTTCTGGCAAACAAAACTTAGCTGCCTCACTTCTGGATGGCAGATTGCAGGAGCCACTTGGTGTAATCAAACCAGCCCGACTTGGCACTGGTGCCACCTTGGGTCTGGGAACCATCCTGCGTATCGTGGATTCTAAGGAGCCAGCCGGCCACTCCCAGCCACAGGCCCCCAAACAAAATCAACGGCGCTGTTCCCTGGAAAACAAAACACGCCTGCCAACTTTTTGATGGAGTTTGCAGGAGCCACTTGGTACTATCAAACCAGCCCGACTTGGCACTGGTGCCACCTTGGGTCGGGGAAACATCCTGCGTATCGTGGATTCTTAGGAGCCAGCCGGCCACTCCTAGCCACAGGCCCCCAGACAAAAACCTAGGCCTATTTCTCTGGCAAACAAAAGTAAGCTGCCCCGCTTCTGGATGGCAGATTGCAGGAGACACTTGGTACTATCAAACCAGCCCAACTTGGCACTGGTGCCACCTTGGATCTGGGAACCATGCTGTGTATCGTGGATATTCAGGGGCCAGCCGGCCACTCTCAGCCATATGTCCCCAAACAGAAACCTCGGCCCGTTTCTCTGGCAAACAAAACTCAACTGCCCCTCTTCTGGATGGCAAATTGCAGGATGAACTTGATACTAAAACCGCAGGCCGACTTGGTAGTGGTGACACCTTGGACCTGGGAACCATCATGCGTATCGAGCATTTTAAGGAGCCAGCCGGCCACTCCCAGCAATATGCCCCCAAAAACAATCCACGGAATTTTTCTCTGGCAAACAAAAATCAGCTGCCCCGCTTCTGGATGGCAGATTGCAGGAGCCACTTGGTGTAATCAAACCAGCCCGACTTGGCACTGGTGCCACCTTGGGTCTGGGAACCATCCTGCGTATCGTGGATTCTAAGGAGCCAGCCGGCCACTCCCAGCCACAGGCCCCCAAACAAAATCAACGGCGCTGTTCCCTGGAAAACAAAACACGCCTGCCAACTTTTTGATGGAGTTTGCAGGAGCCACTTGGTACTATCAAACCAGCCCGACTTGGCACTGGTGCCACCTTGGGTCTGGGAAACATCCTGCGTATCGTGGATTCTTAGGAGCCAGCCAGCCACTCCTAGCCACAGGCCCCCAGACAAAAACCTAGGCCTATTTCTCTGGCAAACAAAAGTAAGCTGCCCCGCTTCTGGATGGCAGATTGCAGGAGACACTTGGTACTATCAAACCAGCCCAACTTGGCACTGGTGCCACCTTGGATCTGGGAACCATGCTGTGTATCGTGGATATTCAGGGGCCAGCCGGCCACTCTCAGCCATATGTCCCCAAACAGAAACCTCGGCCCGTTTCTCTGGCAAACAAAACTCAACTGCCCCTCTTCTGGATGGCAAATTGCAGGATGAACTTGATACTAAAACCGCAGGCCGACTTGGTAGTGGTGACACCTTGGACCTGGGAACCATCATGCGTATCGAGCATTTTAAGGAGCCAGCCGGCCACTCCCAGCAATATGCCCCCAAAAACAATCCACGGAATTTTTCTCTGGCAAACAAAAATCAGCTGCCCCGCTTCTGGATGGCAGATTGCAGGAGCCACTTTGCACCATCAAACCAGCCCGACTTGGCACTGGTGCCACCTTGCATCTGGGAACCATGCTGCCTAGCGTGGATTTTCAGGAGCCAGCCGGCCACTCTCAGCCATAGGCCCCCAAACAAAACCCACGGCCCGTTTCCCTGGCAAACAAAATTAAGCTGCCCCGCTTCTGGATGGCAGATTGCAGGACGCACTTGGTAGTATCAAACCAGCCCGACTTGGCACTGGTGCCACCTTGGGTCTGGGAACCATCCTGCGTATCGTGGGTTCAAAGGAGCCAGCCGGCCACTCCCAGCCACAGGCCCCCAAATACAAACAACGGCGCTTTTCCCTGGAAAACAAAACTCGCCTGACAACTTTTTGATGGCAGATTGCAGGAGACACTTGGTACTATCAAACCAGCCCAACTTGGCAGTGGTGCCACCATGGGTCTGGTCACCATCCTGCCTATCGTAGCTTTTCAGGAGCCAGCCAGCCACCCCCAGCCAGAGGCCCCTAGACAAATATTTCTGCCCGTTTCCCTGGCAAACAAAAGTAAGCTACCCCGCTTCTGGATGGCAGATTGCAGGAGCCACTTTGCACCATCAAACTAGCCCGACTTGGCACTGGTGCCACCTCAGCTCTGGGAACCATCCTGCGTATCGTTCATTGTAAGGAGCCAGCCGGCCACTCCAGCCACAGGCCCCCAGACACAAACAACGGCGCTTTTCCCTGGAAAACAAAACTCGCCTGCCAACTTTTTGATGGCAGATTGCAGGAGCCACTTGGTACTATCAAACCAGCCCAACTTGGCACTGGTGCCACCATGGGTCTGGTCACCATCCTGCCTATCGTAGCTTTTCAGGAGCCAGCCGGTCACTCCCAGCCATAGGCCCCAGACACAAAACTCGGCCCGTTTCCCTGGCAAACAAAACTAAGCTACCCCGCTTCTGGATGGCAGATTGCAGGAGCCACTTTGCACCATCAAACTAGCCCGACTTGGCACTGGTGCAACCTCTGGTCTGGGAACCATCCTGCGTATCGTGGATTCTAAGGAGCCAGCCGGTCACTCCCACCCACAGGCCCCCAAACACAAACAACGGCACTTTTCCCTGGAAAACAAAACTCGCCTGCCAACTTTTTGATGGCAGATTGCAGGAGCCACTTGGTACTATCAAACCAGCCCAACTTGGCACTGGTGCCACCATGGGTCTGGTCACCATCCTGCCTATCGTAGCTTTTCAGGAGCCAGCCGGTCACTCCCAGCCATAGGCCCCCAGACAAAAACCTCGGCCCGTTTCCCTGGCAAACAAAAGTAAGCTGCCCCGCTTCTGGATGGCAGATTGCAGGAGCCACTTTTCACCATCAAACCAGCCCGACTTGGCACTGGTGCCACCTCTGGTCTGGGAACCATCCTGCGTATCATGGATTCTAAGGAGCCAGCCGGCCACTCCCAGCCAGAGGCCCCCAAACAAAAACAACGGCGCTTTTCCCTGGATAACAAACTCGCCTGCCAACATTTTGATGGCAGATTGCAGGAGCCACTTGGTACTATCAAACCAGCCCAACTTGGCACTTGTGCCACCATGGGTCTGGTCACCATCCTGCCTATCGTAGCTTTTCAGGAGCCAGCCGGTCACTCCCAGCCATAGGCCCTGAGACACAAACCTCGGCCCGTTTCCCTGGCAAACAAAAGTAAGCTGCCCCGCTTCTGGATGGTAGATTTTAGGACGCACTTGGTACTATCAAACCAGCCCAACTTGGCACTGGTGCCACCTCTGGTCTGGGAACCATCCTGCGTATCGTGGATTCTAAGGAGCCAGCCGGCCACTCCCAGCCACAGTCCCCCAAACACAAACAACGGCGCTTTTCCCTGGAAAACAAAACTCGCCTGCCAACTTTGTGATGGCAGATTGCAGGAGCCACTTGGTACTATCAAATCAGCCCAACTTGGCACTGGTGCCACCATGGGTCTGGTCACCATCCTGCTTATCGTAGCTTTTCAGGAGCCAGCCGGGCACTCCCAGCCATAGGCCCCCAGACACAAACCTCGGCCCGTTTCCCTGGCAAACAAAAGTAAGCTGCCCCGCTTCTGGATGGCAGATTGCAGGAACCACTTTGCACCATCAAACTAGCCCGACTTGGCACTGGTGCCACCTCTGGTCTGGGAACCATGCTGTGTATCGTGGATTCTAAGGAGCCATCCGTCCACTCCCAGCCACAGGCCCCCAAACACAAACAACGGCGCTTTTCCCTGGAAAACAAAACTCGCCTGCCAACTTTTTGATGGCAGATTGCAGGAGCCACTTGGTACTATCAAACCAGCCCAACTTGGCACTTGTGCCACCATGGGTCTGGTCACCATCCTGCCTATCGTAGCTTTTCAGGAGCCAGCCGGTCACTCCCAGCCATAGGCCCCCAGACACAAACCTCGGCCCGTTTCCCTGGCAAACAAAAGTAAGCTGCCCCGCTTCTGGATGGCAGATTGCAGGACGCACTTGGTAGTATCAAACCAGCCCGACTTGGCACTGGTGCCACCTCTGGTCTGGGAACCATCCTGCGTATCGTGGATTCTAAGCAGCCAGCCGGCCACTCCCAGCCACAGGCCCCCAAACACAAACAACGGCGCTTTTCCCTGGAAAACAAAACTCGCCTGCCAACATTTTGATGGCAGATTGCAGGAGCCACTTGGTACTATCAAATCAGCCGAAGATGGCACTGGTGCCACCATGCGTTTGGTCACCATCCTGCCTATCGTAGCTTTTCAGGAGCCAGACGGTCACTCCCAGCTATAGGCCCCCAGACAAAACCTCGGCCCGTTTCCCTGGCATACAAAAGTAAGCTGCCCCGCTTCTGGATGGCAGATTGCAGGAACCACTTGGTACTATCAAACCAGCCCGACTTGGCACTGGTGCCACCTCTGGTCTGGGAACCATCCTGCGTATCGTGGTTCTAAGGAGCCATCTGTCCACTCCCAGCCACAGGCCCCCAAACACAAACAACGGCGCTTTTCCCTGGAAAACAAAACTCGCCTGCCAACATTTTGATGGCAGATTGCAGGAGCCACTTGGTACTATCAAATCACCCCAACTTGGCACTGGTGCCACCATGGGTCTGGTCACCATCCTGCCTATCGTAGCTTTTCAGGAGCCAGCCGGTCACTCGCAGCCATAGGCCCCCAGAAACAATACTCGGCCCGTTTCCCTGGCAAACAAAAGTAAGCTGCCCCGCTTCTGGATGGCAGATTGCAGGAGCCACTTTGCACCATCAAACTAGCCCGACTTGGCACTGGTGCCACCTCTGGTCTGGGAACCATCCTGCGTATCGTGGATTCTAAGGAGCCAGCCGGCCACTCCCACCCACAGGCCCCCAAACAAAAACAACGGCGCTTTTCCCTGGAAAACAAAACTCGCCTGCCAATTTTTTGATGGCAGATTGCAGGAGCCACTTGGTACTATCAAACCAGCCCAACTTGGCACTGGTGCCACCATGGGTCTGGTCACCATCCTGCCTATCGTAGCTTTTCAGGAGCCAGCCGGTCACTCCCAGCCATAGGCCCCCAGACACAAACCTCGGCCCGTTTCCCTGGCAAACAAAAGTAAGCTACCCCGCTTCTGGATGGCAGATTGCAGGACGCACTTGATAGTATCAAACCAGCCCGACTTGGCACTGTTGCCACCTCAGGTCTGGGAACCATGCTGCGTATCGTGGGTTCAAAGGAGCCAGCCGGCCACTCCCAGCCACAGGCCCCCAAATACAAACAACGGCGCTTTTCCCTGGAAAACAAAACTCGCCTGACAACTTTTTGATGGCAGATTGCAGGAGACACTTGGTACTATCAAACCAGCCCAACTTGGCACTGGTGCCACCATGGGTCTGGTCACCATCCTGCCTATCGTAGCTTTTCAGGAGCCAGCCAGCCACCCCCAGCCAGAGGCCCCTAGACAAATATTTCGGCCCGTTTCCCTGGCAAACAAAAGTAAGCTACCCCGCTTCTGGATGGCAGATTGCAGGAGCCACTTTGCACCATCAAACTAGCCCGACTTGGCACTGGTGCCACCTCAGCTCTGGGAACCATCCTGTGTATCGTTCATTGTAAGGAGCCAGCCGGCCACTCCAGCCACAGGCCCCCAGACACAAACAACGGCGCTTTTCCCTGGAAAACAAAACTCGCCTGCCAACTTTTTGATGGCAGATTGCAGGAGCCACTTGGTACTATCAAACCAGCCCAACTTGGCACTGGTGCCACCATGGGTCTGGTCACCATCCTGCCTATCGTAGCTTTTCAGGAGCCAGCCGGTCACTCCCAGCCATAGGCCCCAGACACAAAACTCGGCCCGTTTCCCTGGCAAACAAAACTAAGCTACCCCGCTTCTGGATGGCAGATTGCAGGAGCCACTTTGCACCATCAAACTAGCCCGACTTGGCACTGGTGCCACCTCTGGTCTGGGAACCATCCTGCGTATCGTGGATTCTAAGGAGCCAGCCGGTCACTCCCACCCACAGGCCCCCAAACACAAACAACGGCACTTTTCCCTGGAAAACAAAACTCGCCTGCCAACTTTTTGATGGCAGATTGCAGGAGCCACTTGGTACTATCAAACCAGCCCAACTTGGCACTGGTGCCACCATGGGTCTGGTCACCATCCTGCCTATCGTAGCTTTTCAGGAGCCAGCCGGTCACTCGCAGCCATAGGCCCCCAGACAAAAACCTCGGCCCGTTTCCCTGGCAAACAAAAGTAAGCTGCCCCGCTTCTGGATGGCAGATTGCAGGAGCCACTTTTCACCATCAAACCAGCCCGACTTGGCACTGGTGCCACCTCTGGTCTGGGAACCATCCTGCGTATCATGGATTCTAAGGAGCCAGCCGGCCACTCCCAGCCAGAGGCCCCCAAACAAAAACAACGGCGCTTTTCCCTGGATAACAAACTCGCCTGCCAACTTTTTGATGGCAGATTGCAGGAGCCACTTGGTACTATCAAACCAGCCCAACTTGGCACTTGTGCCACCATGGGTCTGGTCACCATCCTGCCTATCGTAGCTTTTCAGGAGCTAGCCGGTCACTCCCAGCCATAGGCCCTGAGACACAAACCTCGGCCCGTTTCCCTGGCAAACAAAAGTAAGCTGCCCCGCTTCTGGATGGTAGATTTTAGGACGCACTTGGTACTATCAAACCAGCCCAACTTGGCACTGGTGCCACCTCTGGTCTGGGAACCATCCTGCGTATCGTGGATTCTAAGGAGCCAGCCGGCCACTCCCAGCCACAGGCCCCCAAACACAAACAACGGCGCTTTTCCCTGGAAAACAAAACTCGCCTGCCAACTTTGTGATGGCAGATTGCAGGAGCCACTTGGTACTATCAAATCAGCCCAACTTGGCACTGGTGCCACCATGGGTCTGGTCACCATCCTGCTTATCGTAGCTTTTCAGGAGCCAGCCGGGCACTCCCAGCCATAGGCCCCCAGACACAAACCTCGGCCCGTTTCCCTGGCAAACAAAAGTAAGCTGCCCCGCTTCTGGATGGCAGATTGCAGGAACCACTTTGCACCATCAAACTAGCCCGACTTGGCACTGGTGCCACCTCTGGTCTGGGAACCATGCTGTGTATCGTGGATTCTAAGGAGCCATCCGTCCACTCCCAGCCACAGGCCCCCAAACACAAACAACGGCGCTTTTCCCTGGAAAACAAAACTCGCCTGCCAACTTTTTGATGGCAGATTGCAGGAGCCACTTGGTACTATCAAACCAGCCCAACTTGGCACTGGTGCCACCATGGGTCTGGTCACCATCCTGCCTATCGTAGCTTTTCAGGAGCCAGCCGGTCACTCCCAGCCATAGGCCCCCAGACACAAACCTCGGCCCGTTTCCCTGGCAAACAAAAGTAAGCTGCCCCGCTTCTGGATGGCAGATTGCAGGACGCACTTGGTAGTATCAAACCAGCCCGACTTGGCACTGGTGCCACCTCTGGTCTGGGAACCATCCTGCGTATCGTGGATTCTAAGCAGCCAGCCGGCCACTCCCAGCCACAGGCCCCCAAACACAAACAACGGCGCTTTTCCCTGGAAAACAAAACTCGCCTGCCAACATTTTGATGGCAGATTGCAGGAGCCACTTGGTACTATCAAATCAGCCGAACATGGCACTGGTGCCACCATGGGTCTGGTCACCATCCTGCCTATCGTAGCTTTTCAGGAGCCAGACGGTCACTCCCAGCTATAGGCCCCCAGACAAAAACCTCGGCCCGTTTCCCTGGCATACAAAAGTAAGCTGCCCCGCTTCTGGATGGCAGATTGCAGGAACCACTTGGTACTATCAAACCAGCCCGACTTGGCACTGGTGCCACCTTGGGTCTGGGAACCATCCTGCGTATCGTGGTTCTAAGGAGCCATCTGTCCACTCCCAGCCACAGGCCCCCAAACACAAACAACGGCGCTTTTCCCTGGAAAACAAAACTCGCCTGCCAACTTTTTGATGGCAGATTGCAGGAGCCACTTGGTACTATCAAATCACCCCAACTTGGCACTGGTGCCACCATGGGTCTGGTCACCATCCTGCCTATCGTAGCTTTTCAGGAGCCAGCCGGTCACTCGCAGCCATAGGCCCCCAGAAACAATATTCGGCCCGTTTCCCTGGCAAACAAAAGTAAGCTGCCCCGCTTCTGGATGGCAGATTGCAGGAGCCACTTTGCACCATCAAACTAGCCCGACTTGGCACTGGTGCCACCTCTGGTCTGGGAACCATCCTGCGTATCGTGGATTCTAAGGAGCCAGCCGGCCACTCCCACCCACAGGCCCCCAAACAAAAACAACGGCGCTTTTCCCTGGAAAACAAAACTCGCCTGCCAATTTTTTGATGGCAGATTGCAGGAGCCACTTGGTACTATCAAACCAGCCCAACTTGGCACTGGTGCCACCATGGGTCTGGTCACCATCCTGCCTATCGTAGCTTTTCAGGAGCCAGCCGGTCACTCCCAGCCATAGGCCCCCAGACACAAACCTCGGCCCGTTTCCCTGGCAAACAAAAGTAAGCTACCCCGCTTCTGGATGGCAGATTGCAGGACGCACTTGATAGTATCAAACCAGCCCGACTTGGCACTGTTGCCACCTCAGGTCTGGGAACCATGCTGCGTATCGTGGATTCTAATTAGCCATCTGGCCACTCCCACCCACAGGCCCCCAAACAAAAACAACGGCGCTTTTCCCTGGAAAACAAACCTCGCCTGCCAAATTTTGATGGCAGATTGCCGGAGCCACTTGGTACTATCAAACCAGCCCAACTTGACACTGGTGCCACCATGGGTCTGGTCACCATCCTGCCTATCGTAGCTTTTCAGGAGCCAGCCGGTCACTCCCAGCCATAGGCCCCCAGACAAAAACCTTGGCCCGTTTCCCTGGCAAACAAAAGTAAGTTATCCCGCTTCTGGATGGCAGATTGCAGGAGCCACTTTTCACCATCTAACCAGCCCGACTTGGCACTGGTGCCACCTCTGGTCTGGGAACCATCCTGCGTATCGTGGATTCTAAGGAGCCAGCCGGTCACTCCCAGCCACAGGCCACCAAACACAAACAACGGCGCTTTTCCCTGGAAAACAAAACTCGCCTGCCAACATTTTGATGTCAGATTGCAGGAGCCACTTGGTACTATCAAATCAGCCCAACTTGGCACTGGTGCCACCATGGGTCTGGTCACCATCCTGCCTATCGTAGCTTTTCAGGAGCCAGCCGGTCCCTCCCTGCCATAGGCCCCCAGAGAAAAACCTCGGCCCGTTTCCCTGGCAAACAAAAGTAAGCTACCCCGCTTCTGGATGGCAGATTGCAGGAGCCACTTTGCACCATCAAACTAGCCCGACTTGGCCCTGGTGCCACCTCAGGTCTGGGAACCATCCTGCGTATCGTTCATTGTAAGGAGCCAGCCGGCCACTCCCAGCCACAGGCCCCCAGACACAAACAACGGCGCTTTTCCCTGGAAAACAAAACTCGCCTGCCAACATTTTGATGGCAGATTGCAGGAGCCACTTGGTACTATCAAATCAGCCCAACTTGGCACTGGTGCCACCATGGGTCTGGTCACCATCCTGCCTATCGTAGCTTTTCAGGAGCCAGCCGGTCACTCGCAGCCATAGGCCCCCAGACACAAACCTCGGCCCGTTTCCCTGGCAAACAAAAGTAAGTTATCCCGCTTCTGGATGGCAGATTGCAGGAGCCACTTTTCACCATCAAACCAGCCCGACTTGGCACTGGTGCCACCTCTGTTCTGGGAACCATGCTGCGTATCGTGGATTCTAAGGAGCCAGCCGGCCACTCCCACCCACAGGCCCCCAAACACAAACAACGGCGCTTTTCCCTGGATAACAAACTCGCCTGCCAACTTTTTGATGGCAGATTGCAGGAGCCACTTGGTACTATCAAACAAGCCCAACTTGGCACTGGTGCCACCATGGGTCTGGTCACCATCCTGCCTATCGTAGCTTTTCAGGAGCCAGCCGGTCACTCCCAGCCATAGGCCCCCAGACACAAACCTCGGCCCGTTTCCCTGGCAAACAAAAGTAAGCTACCCCGCTTCTGGATGGCAGATTGCAGGACGCACTTGATAGTATCAAACCAGCCCGACTTGGCACTGGTGCCACCTCAGGTCTGGGAACCATGCTGCGTATCGTGGATTCTAATTAGCCATCTGGCCACTCCCACCCACAGGCCCCCAAACAAAAACAACGGCGCTTTTCCCTGGAAAACAAACCTCGCCTGCCAAATTTTGATGGCAGATTGCCGGAGCCACTTGGTACTATCAAACCAGCCCAACTTGACACTGGTGCCACCATGGGTCTGGTCACCATCCTGCCTATCGTAGCTTTTCAGGAGCCAGCCGGTCACTCCCAGCCATAGGCCCCCAGACACAAACCTCGGCCCGTTTCCCTGGCAAACAAAAGTAAGCTACCCCGCTTCTGGATGGCAGATTGCAGGACGCACTTGATAGTATCAAACCAGCCCGACTTGGCACTGTTGCCACCTCAGGTCTGGGAACCATGCTGCGTATCGTGGATTCTAATTAGCCATCTGGCCACTCCCACCCACAGGCCCCCAAACAAAAACAACGGCGCTTTTCCCTGGAAAACAAACCTCGCCTGCCAAATTTTGATGGCAGATTGCCGGAGCCACTTGGTACTATCAAACCAGCCCAACTTGACACTGGTGCCACCATGGGTCTGGTCACCATCCTGCCTATCGTAGCTTTTCAGGAGCCAGCCGGTCACTCCCAGCCATAGGCCCCCAGACAAAAACCTTGGCCCGTTTCCCTGGCAAACAAAAGTAAGTTATCCCGCTTCTGGATGGCAGATTGCAGGAGCCACTTTTCACCATCTAACCAGCCCGACTCGGCACTGGTGCCACCTCTGGTCTGGGAACCATCCTGCGTATCGTGGATTCTAAGGAGCCAGCCGGTCACTCCCAGCCACAGGCCACCAAACACAAACAACGGCGCTTTTCCCTGGAAAACAAAACTCGCCTGCCAACATTTTGATGGCAGATTGCAGGAGCCACTTGGTACTATCAAATCAGCCCAACTTGGCACTGGTGCCACCATGGGTCTGGTCACCATCCTGCCTATCGTAGCTTTTCAGGAGCCAGCCGGTCCCTCCCTGCCATAGGCCCCCAGAGAAAAACCTCGGCCCGTTTCCCTGGCAAACAAAAGTAAGCTACCCCGCTTCTGGATGGCAGATTGCAGGAGCCACTTTGCACCATCAAACTAGCCCGACTTGGCACTGGTGCCACCTCAGGTCTGGGAACCATCCTGCGTATCGTTCATTGTAAGGAGCCAGCCGGCCACTCCCAGCCACAGGCCCCCAGACACAAACAACGGCGCTTTTCCCTGGAAAACAAAACTCGCCTGCCAACATTTTGATGGCAGATTGCAGGAGCCACTTGGTACTATCAAATCAGCCCAACTTGGCACTGGTGCCACCATGGGTCTGGTCACCATCCTGCCTATCGTAGCTTTTCAGGAGCCAGCCGGTCACTCGCAGCCATAGGCCCCCAGACACAAACCTCGGCCCGTTTCCCTGGCAAACAAAAGTAAGTTATCCCGCTTCTGGATGGCAGATTGCAGGAGCCACTTTTCACCATCAAACCAGCCCGACTTGGCACTGGTGCCACCTCTGTTCTGGGAACCATGCTGCGTATCGTGGATTCTAAGGAGCCAGCCGGCCACTCCCAGCCAGAGGCCCCCAAACACAAACAACGGCGCTTTTCCCTGGATAACAAACTCGCCTGCCAACTTTTTGATGGCAGATTGCAGGAGCCACTTGGTACTATCAAACCAGCCCAACTTGGCACTGGTGCCACCATGGGTCTGGTCACCATCCTGCCTATCGTAGCTTTTCAGGAGCCAGGAGGTCACTCCCAGCCATAGGCCCCCAGACACAAACCTCGGCCCGTTTCCCTGGCAAACAAAAGTAAGCTGCCCCGCTTCTGGATGGCAGATTGCAGGACGCACTTGGTAGTATCAAACCAGCCCGACTTGGCACTGGTGCCACCTCTGGTCTGGGAACCATCCTGCGTATCGTGGTTCTAAGGAGCCATCCGTCCACTCCCAGCCACAGGCCCCCAAACAAAAACAACGGCGCTTTTCCCTGGAAAACAAAACTCGCCTGCCAACTTTTTGATGGCAGATTGCAGGAGCCACTTGGTACTATCAAATCAGCCCAACTTGGCACTGGTGCCACCATGGGTCTGGTCACCATCCTGCCTATCGTAGCTTTTCAGGAGCCAGGCGGTCACTCCCAGCCATAGGCCCCCAGACACAAACCTCGGCCCGTTTCCCTGGCAAACAAAAGTAAGCTGCCCCGCTTCTGGATGGCAGATTGCAGGAACCACTTGGTAGTATCAAACCAGCCCGACTTGGCACTGGTGCCACCTCTGGTCTGGGAACCATCCTGCGTATCGTGGTTCTAAGGAGCCATCCGCCACTCCCAGCCACAGGCCCCCAAACACAAACAACGGCGCTTTTCCCTGGAAAACAAAACTCGCCTGCCAACTTTTTGATGGCAGATTGCAGGAGCCACTTGGTACTATCAAATCAGCCCAACTTGGCACTGGTGCCACCATGGGTCTGGTCACCATCCTGCCTATCGTAGCTTTTCAGGAGCCAGCCGGTCACTCGCAGCCATAGGCCCCCAGACACACACCTCGGCCCGTTTCCCTGGCAAACAAAAGTAAGCTGCCCCGCTTCTGGATGGCAGATTGCAGGAGCCACTTTGCACCATCAAACTAGCCCGACTTGGCACTGGTGCCACCTCTGGTCTGGGAACCATCCTGCGTATCGTGGATTCTAAGGAGCCAGCCGGCCACTCCCACCCACAGGCCCCCAAACAAAAACAACGGCGCTTTTCCCTGGAAAACAAAACTCGCCTGCCAATTTTTTGATGGCAGATTGCAGGAGCCACTTGGTACTATCAAACCAGCCCAACTTGGCACTGGTGCCACCATGGGTCTGGTCACCATCCTGCCTATCGTAGCTTTTCAGGAGCCAGACGGTCACTCCCAGCCATAGGCCCCCAGACACAAACCTCGGCCCGTTTCCCTGGCAAACAAAAGTAAGCTACCCCGCTTCTGGATGGCAGATTGCAGGACGCACTTGATAGTACCAAACCAGCCCGACTTGGCACTGGTGCCACCTCAGGTCTGGGAACCATGCTGCGTATCGTGGATTCTAATTAGCCATCTGGCCACTCCCACCCACAGGCCCCCAAACAAAAACAACGGCGCTTTTCCCTGGAAAACAAACCTCGCCTGCCAAATTTTGATGGCAGATTGCCGGAGCCACTTGGTACTATCAAACCAGCCCAACTTGACACTGGTGCCACCATGGGTCTGGTCACCATCCTGCCTATCGTAGCTTTTCAGGAGCCAGCCGGTCACTCCCAGCCATAGGCCCCCAGACAAAAACCTTGGCCCGTTTCCCTGGCAAACAAAAGTAAGTTATCCCGCTTCTGGATGGCAGATTGCAGGAGCCACTTTTCACCATCAAACCAGCCCGACTTGGCACTGGTGCCACCTCTGGTCTGGGAACCATCCTGCGTATCGTGGATTCTAAGGAGCCAGCCGGCCACTCCCAGCCACAGGCCCCCAAACACAAACCACAGCGCTTTTCCCTGGAAAACAAAACTCGCCTGCCCACTTTTAGATGGCAGATTGCAGGAGCCACTTGGTACTATCAAACCGGCCCAACATGGCTCTGGTGCCACCATGGATCTGGTCACCATCCTGCCTATCGTAGCTTTTCAGGACCTAGCCGGTCACTCCAAGCCATAGGCCCCCAGAGAAAAACCTCGGCCCGTTTCCCTGGCAAACAAAAGTAAGCTGCCCCGCTTCTGGATGGCAGATTGCAGGAACCACTTGGTACTATCAAACCAGCCCAACTTGGCACTGGTGCCACCTTGGGTCTGGGAACCATCCTGCGTATCGTGGATTCTAAGGAGCCAGCCTGTCACTCCCAGCCACAGGCCACCAAACACAAACAACGGCGCTTTTCCCTGGAAAACAAAACTCGCCTGCCAACATTTTGATGGCAGATTGCAGGAGCCACTTGCTACTATCAAATCAGCCCAACTTGGCACTGGTGCCACCATGGGTCTGGTCACCATCCTGCCTATCGTAGCTTTTCAGGAGCCAGCCGGTCCCTCCCTGCCATAGGCCCCCAGAAAAAAACCTCGGCCCGTTTCCCTGGCAAACAAAAGTAAGCTACCCCGCTTCTGGATGGCAGATTGCAGGAGCCACTTTGCACCATCAAACTAGCCCGACTTGGCACTGGTGCCACCTCAGGTCTGGGAACCATCCTGCGTATCGTTCATTGTAAGGAGCCAGCCGGCCACTCCCAGCCACAGGCCCCCAGACAAAAACAACGGCGCTTTTCCCTGGAAAACAAAACTCGCCTGCCAAATTTTTGATGGCAGATTGCAGGAGCCACTTGGTACTATCAAATCAGCCCAACTTGGCACTGGTGCCACCATGGGTCTGGTCACCATCCTGCCTATCGTAGCTTTTCAGGAGCCAGCCGGTCACTCGCAGCCATAGGCCCCCAGACACAAAACTCGGCCCGTTTCCCTGGCAAACAAAAGTAAGCTACCCCGCTTCTGGATGGCAGATTGCAGGAGCCACTTTGCACAATCAAACTGGCCCGACTTGGCACTGGTGCGACCTCTGGTCTGGGAACCATCCTGCGTATCGTGGATTCTAAGAAGCCAGCCGGTCACTCCCACCCACAGGCCCCCAAACACAAACAACGGCACTTTTCCCTGGAAAACAAAACTCGCCTGCCAACATTTTGATGGCAGATTGTAGGACGCACTTGGTACTATCAAACCAGCCCAACTTGGCACTGGTGCCACCATGGGTCTGGTCACCATCCTGCCTATCGTAGCTTTTCAGGAGCCAGCCGGTCACTCGCAGCCATAGGCCCCCAGACAAAAACCTCGGCCCGTTTCCCTGGCAAACAAAAGTAAGTTATCCCGCTTCTGGATGGCAGATTGCAGGAGCCACTTTTCACCATCAAACCAGCCCGACTTGGCACTGGTGCCACCTCTGGTCTGGGAACCATCCTCCGTATCGTGGATTCTAAGGAGCCAGCCGGCCACTCCCAGCCACAGGCCCCCAAACACAAACAACGGCGCTTTTCCCTGGATAACAAACTCGCCTGCCAACTTTTTGATGGCAGATTGCAGGAGCCACTTGGTACTATCAAACCAGCCCAACTTGGCACTGGTGCCACCATGGGTCTGGTCACCATCCTGCCTATCGTAGCTTTTCAGGAGCCAGCCGGTCACTCCCAGCCATAGGCCCCCAGACACAAAGCTCGGCCCGTTTCCCTGGCAAACAAAAGTAAGCTGCCCCGCTTCTGGATGGCAGATTGCAGGACGCACTTGGTACTATCAAACCAGCCCAACTTGGCACGGGTGCCACCTCTGGTCTGGGAACCATGCCGCGTATCGTGGATTCTAAGGAGCCAGCCGGCCACTCCCAGCCACAGGCCCCCAAACAGAAACAACGGCGCTTTTCCCTGGAAAACAAAACTCGCCTGCCAACTGTTTCATGGCAGATTGCAGGAGCCACTTGGTACTATCAAATCAGCCCAACTTGGCACTGGTGCCACCATGGGTCTGGTCACCATCCTGCCTATCGTAGCTTTTCAGGAGCCAGCCGGTCACTCCCAGCCATAGGCCCCCAGACACACACCTCGGCCCGTTTCCCTGGCAAACAAAAGTAAGCTGCCCCGCTTCTGGATGGCAGATTGCAGGAGCCACTTGGTACTATCAAACCAGCCCAACTTGGCACTGGTGCCACCTCTGGTCTGGGAACCATGCTGCGTAACACAGATTCTAAGGCGCCAGTCGGCCACTCCCAGCCACAAGCCCCCAAACACAAACAACGGCGCTATTCTCTGGCAAACAAAACTCCACTGCCCCTCTTCTGGATGGCAAATTGCAGGACGCACTTGGTACTATAAAAACAGCCCGACTTGGCACTGGTGCCACCTTGGGTCTGGGAACCATCCTGCGTATCGATCTTTTTAATGAGACAGCCGGCCACTCCCAGCCATATGCCCCCAAACACAACCCACGGCCCTTTTCTCTGGCAAACAAAACTCAACTGCACCGCTTCTGGATGGCAGATTGCAGGAGCCACTTGGTACTATCAAACCAGCCCGACTTGGCACTGGTGCCACCTTGGGTCTGGGAACCATCCTGCGTATGGTGGATTCTAAGGAGCCAGCCGGCCACTCCCAGCCACAGGCCCCCAACAAAAACCACGGCCCTTTTTTCTCGCAAACAAAACTTAGCTGCCTCACTTCTGGATGGCAGATTGCAGGAGCCACTTGGTGTAATCAAACCAGCCCGACTTGGCACTGGTGCCACCTTGGGTCTGGGAACCATCCTGCGTATCGTGGATTCTAAGGAGCCAGCCGGCCACTCCCAGCCACAGGCCCCCAAACAAAATCAACGGCGCTGTTCCCTGGAAAACAAAACACGCCTGCCAACTTTTTGATGGAGTTTGCAGGAGCCACTTGGCACTATCAAACCAGCCCGACTTGGCACTGGTGCCACCTTGGGTCTGGGAAACATCCTGCGTATTGTGGATTCTTAGGAGCCAGCCGGCCACTCCTAGCCACAGGCCCCCAGACAAAAACCTAGGCCTATTTCTCTGGCAAACAAAAGTAAGCTGCCCCGCTTCTGGATGGCAGATTGCAGGAGACACTTGGTACTATCAAACCAGCCCAACTTGGCACTGGTGCCACCTTGGATCTGGGAACCATGCTGTGTATCGTGGATATTCAGGGGCCAGCCGGCCACTCTCAGCCATATGTCCCCAAACAGAAACCTCGGCCCGTTTCTCTGGCAAACAAAACTCAACTGCCCCTCTTCTGGATGGCAAATTGCAGGATGAACTTGATACTAAAACCGCAGGCCGACTTGGTAGTGGTGACACCTTGGACCTGGGAACCATCATGCGTATCGAGCATTTTAAGGAGCCAGCCGGCCACTCCCAGCAATATGCCCCCAAAAACAATCCACGGAATTTTTCTCTGGCAAACAAAAATCAGCTGCCCCGCTTCTGGATGGCAGATTGCAGGAGCCACTTTGCACCATCAAACCAGCCCGACTTGGCACTGGTGCCACCTTGCATCTGGGAACCATGCTGCCTAGCGTGGATTTTCAGGAGCCAGCCGGCCACTCTCAGCCATAGGCCCCCAAACAAAACCCACGGCCCGTTTCCCTGGCAAACAAAATTAAGCTGCCCCGCTTCTGGATGGCAGATTGCAGGACGCACTTGGTAGTATCAAACCAGCCCGACTTGGCACTGGTGCCACCTTGGGTCTGGGAACCATCCTGCGTATCGTGGGTTCAAAGGAGCCAGCCGGCCACTCCCAGCCACAGGCCCCCAAATACAAACAACGGCGCTTTTCCCTGGAAAACAAAACTCGCCTGACAACTTTTTGATGGCAGATTGCAGGAGCCACTTGGCACTATCAAACCAGCCCAACTTGGCAGTGGTGCCACCATGGGTCTGGTCACCATCCTGCCTATCGTAGCTTTTCAGGAGCCAGCCAGCCACCCCCAGCCAGAGGCCCCTAGACAAATATTTCGGCCCGTTTCCCTGGCAAACAAAAGTAAGCTACCCCGCTTCTGGATGGCAGATTGCAGGAGCCACTTTGCACCATCAAACTAGCCCGACTTGGCACTGGTGCCACCTCAGCTCTGGGAACCATCCTGCGTATCGTTCATTGTAAGGAGCCAGCCGGCCACTCCAGCCACAGGCCCCCAGACACAAACAACGGCGCTTTTCCCTGGAAAACAAAACTCGCCTGCCAACTTTTTGATGGCAGATTGCAGGAGCCACTTGCTACTATCAAATCAGCCCAACTTGGCACTGGTGCCACCATGGGTCTGGTCACCATCCTGCCTATCGTAGCTTTTCAGGAGCCAGCCGGTCACTCGCAGCCATAGGCCCCCAGACACAAAACTCGGCCCGTTTCTCTGGCAAACAAAAGTAAGCTACCCCGCTTCTGGATGGCAGATTGCAGGAGCCACTTTGCACCATCAAACTAGCCCGACTTGGCACTGGTGCCACCTCTGGTCTGGGAACCATCCTGCGTATCGTGGATTCTAAGGAGCCAGCCGGTCACTCCCACCCACAGGCCCCCAAACACAAACAACGGCGCTTTTCCCTGGAAAACAAAACTCGCCTGCCAACTTTTTGATGGCAGATTGCAGGAGCCACTTGGTACTATCAAACCAGCCCAACTTGGCACTGGTGCCACCATGGGTCTGGTCACCATCCTGCCTATCGTAGCTTTTCAGGAGCCAGCCGGTCACTCCCAGCCATAGGCCCCCAGACACAAACCTCGGCCCGTTTCCCTGGCAAACAAAAGTAAGCTGCCCCGCTTCTGGATGGTAGATTGCAGGACGCACTTGGTACTATCAAACCAGCCCAACTTGGCACTGGTGCCACCTCTGGTCTGGGAACCATCCTGCGTATCGTGGATTCTAAGGAGCCAGCCGGCCACTCCCAGCCACAGGCCCCCAAACACAAACCATTGCGCTTTTCCCTGGAAAACAAAACTCGCCTGCCAACATTTTGATGGCAGATTGCAGGAGCCACTTGCTACTATCAAATCAGCCCAACTTGGCACTGGTGCCACCATGGGTCTGGTCACCATCCTGCCTATCGTAGCTTTTCAGGAGCCAGCCGGTCACTCCCAGCCATAGGCCCCCAGACACAAACCTCGGCCCGTTTCCCTGGCAAACAAAAGTAAGCTGCCCCGCTTCTGGATGGCAGATTGCAGGAACCACTTTGCACCATCAAACTAGCCCGACTTGGCACTGGTGCCACCTCTGGTCTGGGAACCATGCTGTGTATCGTGGATTCTAAGGAGCCATCCGTCCACTCCCAGCCACAGGCCCCCAAACACAAACAACGGCGCTTTTCCCTGGAAAACAAAACTCGCCTGCCAACTTTTTGATGGCAGATTGCAGGAGCCACTTGGTACTATCAAACCAGCCCAACTTGGCACTGGTGCCACCATGGGTCTGGTCACCATCCTGCCTATCGTAGCTTTTCAGGAGCCAGCCGGTCACTCCCAGCCATAGGCCCCCAGACACAAAGCTCGGCCCGTTTCCCTGGCAAACAAAAGTAAGCTGCCCCACTTCTGGATGGCAGATTGCAGGACGCACTTGGTAGTATCAAACCAGCCCGACTTGGCACTGGTGCCACCTCTGGTCTGGGAACCATCCTGCGTATCGTGGATTCTAAGCAGCCAGCCGGCCACTCCCAGCCACAGGCCCCCAAACACAAACAACGGCGCTTTTCCCTGGAAAACAAAACTCGCCTGCCAACATTTTGATGGCAGATTGCAGGAGCCACTTGGTACTATCAAATCAGCCTAACTTGGCACTGGTGCCACCATGCGTTTGGTCACCATCCTGCCTATCGTAGCTTTTCAGGAGCCAGACGGTCACTCCCAGCTATAGGCCCCCAGACAAAAACCTCGGCCCGTTTCCCTGGCATACAAAAGTAAGCTGCCCCGCTTCTGGATGGCAGATTGCAGGAACCACTTGGTACTATCAAACCAGCCCGACTTGGCACTGGTGCCACCTCTGGTCTGGGAACCATCCTGCGTATCGTGGTTCTAAGGAGCCATCCGTCCACTCCCAGCCACAGGCCACCAAACACAAACAACGGCGCTTTTCCCTGGAAAACAAAACTCGCCTGCCAACTTTTTGATGGCAGATTGCAGGAGCCACTTGGTACTATCAAATCACCCCAACTTGGCACTGGTGCCACCATGGGTCTGGTCACCATCCTGCCTATCGTAGCTTTTCAGGAGCCAGCCGGTCACTCGCAGCCATAGGCCCCCAGAAACAATACTCGGCCCGTTTCCCTGGCAAACAAAAGTAAGCTGCCCCGCTTCTGGATGGCAGATTGCAGGAGCCACTTTGCACCATCAAACTAGCCCGACTTGGCACTGGTGCCACCTCTGGTCTGGGAACCATCCTGCGTATCGTGGATTCTAAGGAGCCAGCCGGCCACTCCCACCCACAGGCCCCCAAACAAAAACAACGGCGCTTTTCCCTGGAAAACAAAACTCGCCTGCCAATTTTTTGATGGCAGATTGCAGGAGCCACTTGGTACTATCAAACCAGCCCAACTTGGCACTGGTGCCACCATGGGTCTGGTCACCATCCTGCCTATCGTAGCTTTTCAGGAGCCAGCCGGTCACTCCCAGCCATAGGCCCCCAGACACAAACCTCGGCCCGTTTCCCTGGCAAACAAAAGTAAGCTACCCCGCTTCTGGATGGCAGATTGCAGGACGCACTTGATAGTATCAAACCAGCCCGACTTGGCACTGGTGCCACCTCAGGTCTGGGAACCATGCTGCGTATCGTGGATTCTAATTAGCCATCTGGCCACTCCCACCCACAGGCCCCCAAACAAAAACAACGGCGCTTTTCCCTGGAAAACAAACCTCGCCTGCCAAATTTTTATGGCAGATTGCCGGAGCCACTTGGTACTATCAAACCAGCCCAACTTGACACTGGTGCCACCATGGGTCTGGTCACCATCCTGCCTATCGTAGCTTTTCAGGAGCCAGCCGGTCACTCCCAGCCATAGGCCCCCAGACAAAAACCTTGGCCCGTTTCCCTGGCAAACAAAAGTATGTTATCCCGCTTCTGGATGGCAGATTGCAGGAGCCACTTTTCACCATCAAACCAGCCCGACTTGGCACTGGTGCCACCTCTGGTCTGGGAACCATCCTGCGTATCGTGGATTCTAAGGAGCCAGCCGGCCACTCCCAGCCACAGGCCCCCAAACACAAACCACAGCGCTTTTCCCTGGAAAACAAAACTCGCCTGCCAACTTTTTGATGGCAGATTGCAGGAGCCACTTGGTACTATCAAACCAGCCCAACTTGGCACTGGTGCCACCATGGGTCTGGTCACCATCCTGCCTATCGTAGCTTTTCAGGACCTAGCCGGTCACTCCAAGCCATAGGCCCCCAGAGAAAAACCTCGGCCCGTTTCCCTGGCAAACAAAAGTAAACTGCCCCGCTTCTGGATGGCAGATTGCAGGAACCAATTGGTACTATCAAACCAGCCCAACTTGGCACTGGTGCCACCTTGGGTCTGGGAACCATCCTGCGTATCGTGGATTCTAAGGAGCCAGCCGGTCACTCCCAGCCACAGGCCACCAAACACAAACAACGGCGCTTTTCCCTGGAAAACAAAACTCGCCTGCCAACATTTTGATGGCAGATTGCAGGAGCCACTTGGTACTATCAAACCAGCCCAACTTGGCACTGGTGCCACCATGGGTCTGGTCACCATCCTGCCTATCGTAGCTTTTCAGGAGCCAGCCGGTCCCTCCCTGCCATAGGCCCCCAGAGAAAAACCTCGGCCCGTTTCCCTGGCAAACAAAAGTAAGCTACCCCGCTTCTGGATGGCAGATTGCAGGAGCCACTTTGCACCATCAAACTAGCCCGACTTGGCACTGGTGCCACCTCAGGTCTGGGAACCATCCTGCGTATCGTTCATTGTAAGGAGCCAGCCGGCCACTCCCAGCCACAGGCCCCCAGACACAAACAACGGCGCTTTTCCCTGGAAAACAAAACTCGCCTGCCAACTTTTTGATGGCAGATTGCAGGAGCCACTTGGTACTATCAAATCAGCCCAACTTGGCACTGGTGCCACCATGGGTCTGGTCACCATCCTGCCTATCGTAGCTTTTCAGGAGCCAGCCGGTCACTCACAGCCATAGGCCCCCAGACACAAAACTCGGCCCGTTTCCCTGGCAAACAAAAGTAAGCTACCCCGCTTCTGGATGGCAGATTGCAGGAGCCACTTTGCACCATCAAACTGGCCCGACTTGGCACTGGTGCGACCTCTGGTCTGGGAACCATCCTGCGTATCGTGGATTCTAAGGAGCCAGCCGGTCACTCCCACCCACAGGCCCCCAAACACAAACAACGGCACTTTTCCGTGGAAAACAAAACTCGCCTGCCAACATTTTGATGGCAGATTGCAGGAGCCACTTGGTACTATCAAACCAGCCCAACTTGGCACTGGTGCCACCATGGGTCTGGTCACCATCCTGCCTATCGTAGCTTTTCAGGAGCCAGCCGGTCACTCCCAGCCACAGGCCCCCAGATAAAAACCTCGGCCCGTTTCCCTGGCAAACAAAAGTAAGTTATCCCGCTTCTGGATGGCAGATTGCAGGAGCCACTTTTCACCATCAAACCAGCCCGACTTGGCACTGGTGCCACCTCAGGTCTGGGAACCATCCTGCGTATCGTTCATTCTAAGGAGCCAGCCGGCCACTCCCAGCCACAGGCCCCCAAACACAAACAACGGCGCTTTTCCCTGGATAACAAACTCGCCTGCCAACTTTTTGATGGCAGATTGCAGGAGCCACTTGGTACTATCAAACCAGCCCAACTTGGCACTGGTGCCACCATGGGTCTGGTCACCATCCTGCCTATCGTAGCTTTTCAGGAGCCAGCCGGTCACTCCCAGCCATAGGCCCCCAGACACAAACCTCGGCCCGTTTCCCTGGCAAACAAAAGTAAGCTACCCCGCTTCTGGATGGCAGATTGCAGGACGCACTTGATAGTATCAAACCAGCCCGACTTGGCACTGGTGCCACCTCAGGTCTGGGAACCATGCTGCGTATCGTGGATTCTAATTAGCCATCTGGCCACTCCCACCCACAGGCCCCCAAACAAAAACAACGGCGCTTTTCCCTGGAAAACAAACCTCGCCTGCCAAATTTTTATGGCAGATTGCCGGAGCCACTTGGTACTATCAAACCAGCCCAACTTGACACTGGTGCCACCATGGGTCTGGTCACCATCCTGCCTATCGTAGCTTTTCAGGAGCCAGCCGGTCACTCCCAGCCATAGGCCCCCAGACAAAAACCTTGGCCCGTTTCCCTGGCAAACAAAAGTAAGTTATCCCGCTTCTGGATGGCAGATTGCAGGAGCCACTTTTCACCATCAAACCAGCCCGACTTGGCACTGGTGCCACCTCTGGTCTGGGAACCATCCTGCGTATCGTGGATTCTAAGGAGCCAGCCGGCCACTCCCAGCCACAGGCCCCCAAACACAAACCACAGCGCTTTTCCCTGGAAAACAAAACTCGCCTGCCAACTTTTTGATGGCAGATTGCAGGAGCCACTTGGTACTATCAAACCAGCCCAACATGGCACTGGTGCCACCATGGGTCTGGTCACCATCCTGCCTATCGTAGCTTTTCAGGACCTAGCCGGTCACTCCAAGCCATAGGCCCCCAGAGAAAAACCTCGGCCCGTTTCCCTGGCAAACAAAAGTAAACTGCCCCGCTTCTGGATGGCAGATTGCAGGAACCAATTGGTACTATCAAACCAGCCCAACTTGGCACTGGTGCCACCTTGGGTCTGGGAACCATCCTGCGTATCGTGGATTCTAAGGAGCCAGCCGGTCACTCCCAGCCACAGGCCACCAAACACAAACAACGGCGCTTTTCCCTGGAAAACAAAACTCGCCTGCCAACATTTTGATGGCAGATTGCAGGAGCCACTTGGTACTATCAAACCAGCCCAACTTGGCACTGGTGCCACCATGGGTCTGGTCACCATCCTGCCTATCGTAGCTTTTCAGGAGCCAGCCGGTCCCTCCCTGCCATAGGCCCCCAGAGAAAAACCTCGGCCCGTTTCCCTGGCAAACAAAAGTAAGCTACCCCGCTTCTGGATGGCAGATTGCAGGAGCCACTTTGCACCATCAAACTAGCCCGACTTGGCACTGGTGCCACCTCAGGTCTGGGAACCATCCTGCGTATCGTTCATTGTAAGGAGCCAGCCGGCCACTCCCAGCCACAGGCCCCCAGACACAAACAACGGCGCTTTTCCCTGGAAAACAAAACTCGCCTGCCAACTTTTTGATGGCAGATTGCAGGAGCCACTTGGTACTATCAAATCAGCCCAACTTGGCACTGGTGCCACCATGGGTCTGGTCACCATCCTGCCTATCGTAGCTTTTCAGGAGCCAGCCGGTCACTCACAGCCATAGGCCCCCAGACACAAAACTCGGCCCGTTTCCCTGGCAAACAAAAGTAAGCTACCCCGCTTCTGGATGGCAGATTGCAGGAGCCACTTTGCACCATCAAACTGGCCCGACTTGGCACTGGTGCGACCTCTGGTCTGGGAACCATCCTGCGTATCGTGGATTCTAAGGAGCCAGCCGGTCACTCCCACCCACAGGCCCCCAAACACAAACAACGGCACTTTTCCGTGGAAAACAAAACTCGCCTGCCAACATTTTGATGGCAGATTGCAGGAGCCACTTGGTACTATCAAACCAGCCCAACTTGGCACTGGTGCCACCATGGGTCTGGTCACCATCCTGCCTATCGTAGCTTTTCAGGAGCCAGCCGGTCACTCCCAGCCACAGGCCCCCAGATAAAAACCTCGGCCCGTTTCCCTGGCAAACAAAAGTAAGTTATCCCGCTTCTGGATGGCAGATTGCAGGAGCCACTTTTCACCATCAAACCAGCCCGACTTGGCACTGGTGCCACCTCAGGTCTGGGAACCATCCTGCGTATCGTTCATTCTAAGGAGCCAGCCGGCCACTCCCAGCCACAGGCCCCCAAACACAAACAACGGCGCTTTTCCCTGGATAACAAACTCGCCTGCCAACTTTTTGATGGCAGATTGCAGGAGCCACTTGGTACTATCAAACCAGCCCAACTTGGCACTGGTGCCACCATGGGTCTGGTCACCATCCTGCCTATCGTAGCTTTTCAGGAGCCAGGCGGTCACTCCCAGCCATAGGCCCCCAGACACAAACCTCGGCCCGTTTCCCTGGCAAACAAAAGTAAGCTGCCCCGCTTCTGGATGGCAGATTGCAGGAACCACTTGGTAGTATCAAACCAGCCCGACTTGGCACTGGTGCCACCTCTGGTCTGGGAACCATCCTGCGTATCGTAGTTCTAAGGAGCCATCCGTCCACTCCCAGCCACAGGCCCCCAAACACAAACAACGGCGCTTTTCCCTGGAAAACAAAACTCGCCTGCCAACTTTTTGATGGCAGATTGCAGGAGCCACTTGGTACTATCAAATCAGCCCAACTTGGCACTGGTGCCACCATGGGTCTGGTCACCATCCTGCCTATCGTAGCTTTTCAGGAGCCAGCCGGTCACTCGCAGCCATAGGCCCCCAGAAACAATACTCGGCCCGTTTCCCTGGCAAACAAAAGTAAGCTGCCCCGCTTCTGGATGGCAGATTGCAGGAGCCACTTTGCACCATCAAACTAGCCCGACTTGGCACTGGTGCCACCTCTGGTCTGGGAACCATCCTGCGTATCGTGGATTCTAAGGAGCCAGCCGGCCACTCCCACCCACAGGCCCCCAAACAAAAACAACGGCGCTTTTCCCTGGAAAACAAAACTCGCCTGCCAATTTTTTGATGGCAGATTGAAGGAGCCACTTGGTACTATCAAACCAGCCCAACTTGGCACTGGTGCCACCATGGGTCTGGGCACCATCCTGCCTATCGTAGCTTTACAGGAGCCAGCCGGTCACTCCCAGCCATAGGCCCCCAGACACAAACCTCGGCCCGTTTCCCTGGCAAACAAAAGTAAGCTACCCCGCTTCTGGATGGCAGATTGCAGGACGCACTTGATAGTATCAAACCAGCCCGACTTGGCCCTGGTGCCACCTCTGGTCTGGGAACCATGCTGCGTATCGTGGATTCTAATTAGCCATCTGGCCACTCCCACCCACAGGCCCCCAAACAAAAACAACGGCGCTTTTCCCTGGAAAACAAACCTCGCCTGCCAAATTTTGATGGCAGATTGCCGGAGCCACTTGGTACTATCAAACCAGCCCAACTTGACACTGGTGCCACCATGGGTCTGGTCACCATCCTGCCTATCGTAGCTTTTCAGGAGCCAGCCGGTCACTCCCAGCCATAGGCCCCCAGACAAAAACCTTGGCCCGTTTCCCTGGCAAACAAAAGTAAGTTAATCCGCTTCTGGATGGCAGATTGCAGGAGCCACTTTTCACCATCAAACCAGCCCGACTTGGCACTGGTGCCACCTCTGGTCTGGGAACCATCCTGCGTATCGTGGATTCTAAGGAGCCAGCCGGCCACTCCCAGCCACAGGCCCCCAAACACAAACCACAGCGCTTTTCCCTGGAAAACAAAACTCGCCTGCCAACTTTTTGATGGCAGATTGCAGGAGCCACTTGGTACTATCAAACCAGCCCAACTTGGCACTGGTGCCACCATGGATCTGGTCACCATCCTGCCTATCGTAGCTTTTCAGGACCTAGCCGGTCACTCCAAGCCATAGGCCCCCAGAGAAAAACCTCGGCCCGTTTCCCTGGCAAACAAAAGTAAGCTGTCCCGCTTCTGGATGGCAGATTGCAGGAACCACTTGGTACTATCAAACCAGCCCAACTTGGCACTGGTGCCACCTTGGGTCTGGGAACCATCCTGCGTATCGTGGATTCTAAGGAGCCAGCCGGTCACTCCCAGCCACAGGCCACCAAACACAAACAACGGCGCTTTTCCCTGGAAAACAAAACTCGCCTGCCAACATTTTGATGGAAGATTGCAGGAGCCACTTGCTACTATCAAATCAGCCCAAATTGGCACTGGCGCCACCATGGGTCTGGTCACCATCCTGCCTATCGTAGCTTTTCAGGAGCCAGCCGGTCCCTCCCTGCCATAGGCCCCCAGAGAAAAACCTCGGCCCGTTTCCCTGGCAAACAAAAGTAAGCTACCCCGCTTCTGGATGGCAGATTGCAGGAGCCACTTTGCACCATCAAACTGGCCCGACTTGGCACTGGTGCGACCTCTGGTCTGGGAACCATCCTGCGTATCGTGGATTCTAAGGAGCCAGCCGGTCACTCCCACCCACAGGCCCCCAAACACAAACAACGGCACTTTTCCCTGGAAAACAAAACTCGCCTGCCAACATTTTGATGGCAGATTGCAGGAGCCACTTGGTACTATCAAACCAGCCCAACTTGGCACTGGTGCCACCATGGGTCTGGTCACCATCCTGCCTATCGTAGCTTTTCAGGAGCCAGCCGGTCACTCCCAGCCATAGGCCCCCAGACAAAAACCTCGGGCCGTTTCCCTGGCAAACAAAAGTAAGTTATCCCGCTTCTGGATGGCAGATTGCAGGAGCCACTTTTCACCATCAAACCAGCCCGACTTGGCACTGGTGCCACCTCTGGTCTGGGAACCATCCTGCGTATCGTGGATTCTAAGGAGCCAGCCGGCCACTCCCAGCCACAGGCCCCCAAACAAAATCAACGGCGCTTTTCCCTGGAAAACAAACTCGCCTGCCAACTTTTTGATGGCAGATTGCAGGAGCCACTTGGTACTATCAAACCAGCCCAACTTGGCACTGGTGCCACCATGGGTCTGGGAACCATCCTGCCTATCGTAGCTTTTCAGGAGCCAGCCGGTCACTCCCAGCCATAGGCCCCCAGACACAAACCTCGGCCCGTTTCCCTGGCAAACAAAAGTAAGCTACCCCGCTTCTGGATGGCAGATTGCAGGACGCACTTGGTACTATCAAACCAGCCCAACTTGGCACTGGTGCCACCTCTGGTCTGGGAACCATGCCGCGCATCGTGGATTCTAAGGAGCCAGCCGGCCACTCCCAGCCACAGACCCCCAAACAGAAACAACGGCGCTTTTCCCTGGAAAACAAAACTCGCCTGCCAACTTTTTCATGGCAGATTGCAGGAGCCACTTGGTACTATCAAATCAGCCCAACTTGGCACTGGTGCCACCATGGGTCTGGTCACCATCCTGCCTATCGTAGCTTTTCAGGAGCCAGCCGGTCACTCCCAGCCATAGGCCCCCAGACACAAACCTCGGCCCGTTTCCCTGGCAAACAAAAGTAACCTACCCCGCTTCTGGATGGCAGATTGCAGGAACCACTTTGCACCATCAAACTAGCCCGACTTGGCACTGGTGCCACCTCTGGTCTGGGAACCATGCTGCATATCGTGGATTCTAAGGAGCCATCCGTCCACTCCCAGACACAGGCCCCCAAACAAAAACAACGGCGCTTTTCCCTGGAAAACAAAACTCGCCTGCCAACTTTTTGATGGCAGATTGCAGGAGCCACTTGGTACTATCAAACCAGCCCAACTTGGCACTGGTGCCACCATGGGTCTGGGCACCATCCTGCCTATCGTAGCTTCTCAGGAGCCAGCCGGTCACTCGCAGCCATAGGCCCCCAGAAACAATACTCGGCCCGTTTCCCTGGCAAACAAAAGTAAGCTGCCCCGCTTCTGGATGGCAGATTGCAGGACGCACTTGATAGTATCAAACCAGCCCGACTTGGCACTGGTGCCACCTCTGGTCTGGGAACCATCCTGCGTATCGTGGATTCTAATTAGCCATCCGGCCACTCCCAGCCACAGGCCCCCAAACACAAACAACGGCGCTTTTCCCTGGAAAACAAAACTCGCCTGCCAACATTTTGATGGCAGATTGCAGGAGCCACTTGGTACTATCAAATCAGCCCAACTTGGCACTGGTGCCACCATGCGTTTGGTCACCATCCTGCCTATCGTAGCTTTTCAGGAGCCAGACGGTCACTCCCAGCCATAGGCCCCCAGACAAAAACCTCGGCCCGTTTCCCTGGCATACAAAACTAAGCTGCCCCGCTTCTGGATGGCAGATTGCAGGAACAACTTGGTACTATCAAACCAGCCCGACTTGGCACTGGTGCCACCTCTGGTCTGGGAACCATCCTGCGTATCGTGGTTCTAAGGAGCCATCCGTCCACTCCCAGCCACAGGCCCCCAAACACAAACAACGGCGCTTTTCCCTGGAAAACAAAACTCGCCTGCCAACATTTTGATGGCAGATTGCAGGAGCCACTTGGTACTATCAAACCAGCCCAACTTGGCACTGGTGCCACCATGGGTCTGGTCACCATCCTGCCTATCGTAGCTTTTCAGGACCTAGCCGGTCACTCCAAGCCATAGGCGCCCAGACAAAAAGCTCGGCCCTTTTCCCTGGCAAACAAAGTAAGCTGCCCCGCTTCTGGATGGAGATTGCAGGAACCACTTGGTACTATCAAACCAGCCCGACTTGGCACTGGTGCCACCTTGGGTCTGGGAACCATCCTGCGTATCGTGGATTCTAAGGAGCCAGCCGGTCACTCCCAGCCACAGGCCCCCAAACACAAACAACGGCGCTTTTCCCTGGAAAACAAAACTCGCCTGCCAACTTTTTGATGGCAGATTGCAGGAGCCACTTGCTACTATCAAATCAGCCCAACTTGGCACTGGTGCCACCATGGGTCTGGTCACCATCCTGCCTATCGTAGCTTTTCAGGAGACAGCCGGTCCCTCCCTGCCATAGGCCCCCAGAGAAAAACCTCGGCCCGTTTCCCTGGCAAACAAAATTAAGCTACCCCGCTTCTGGATGGCAGATTGCAGGAGCCACTTTGCACCATCAAACTAGCCCGACTTGGCACTGGTGCCACCTCAGGTCTGGGAACCATCCTGCGTATCGTTCATTCTAAGGAGCCAGCCGGCCACTCCAGCCACAGGCCCCCAGACACAAACAACGGCGCTTTTCCCTGGAAAACAAAACTCGCCTGCCAACTTTTAGATGGCAGATTGCAGGAGCCACTTGGTACTATCAAATCAGCCCAACTTGGCACTGGTGCCATCATGGGTCTGGTCACCATCCTGCCTATCGTAGCTTTTCAGGACCTAGCAGGTCACTCCCAGCCATAGGCGCCCAGACACAAAGCTCGGCCCGTTTCCCTGGCAAACAAAAGTAAGCTGCCCCGCTTCTGGATGGCAGATTTCCGGAGCCACTTGGTACTATCAAACCAGCCCGACTTGGCACTGGTGCCACCTCTGGTCTGGGAACCATGCTGCGTATCGTGGATTCTAAGGAGCCAGCCGGCCACTCCCAGCCACAGGCCCCCAAACACAAACAACGGCGCTTTTCCCTGGAAAACAAAACTCGCCTGCCAACATTTTGATGGCAGATTGCAGGAGCCACTTGCTACTATCAAATCAGCCCATCTTGGCACTGGTGCCACCATGGGTCTGGTCACCATCCTGCCTATCGTAGCTGTTCAGGCGCCAGCCGGTCACTCCCAGCCATAGGCCCCCAGAGAAAAACCTCGGCCCGTTTCCCTGGCAAACAAAAGTAAGCTGCCCCACTTCTGGATGGCAGATTGCAGGAGCCACTTTGCACCATCAAACCAGCCCAACTTGGCACTGGTGCGACCTCTGGTCTGGGAACCATCCTGCGTATCGTGGATTCCAATTAGCAAGCCGGCCACTCCCAGCCACAGGCCTCCAAACAAAAACAACGGCGCTTTTACCTGGAAAACAAAACTCGCCTGCCAACTTTTTGATGGCAGATTGCAGGAGCCACTTGGTACTATCAAACCAGCCCAACTTGGCACTGGTGCCACCATGGGTCTGCTCACCATCCTGCCTATCGTAGCTTTTCAGGACCTAGACGGTCACTCCCAGCCATAGGCCCCGTGACACAAAGCTCGGCCCGTTTCCCTGGCAAACAAAAGTAAGCTGTCCCGCTTCTGGATGGCAGATTGCAGGACGCACTTGGTAGTATCAAACCAGCCCGACTTGGCACTGGTGCCACCTCTGGTCTGGGAACCATCCTGCGTATCGTGGATTCTAAGCAGCCAGCCGGCCACTCCCAGCCACAGGCCCCAAAACACAAACAACGGCGCTTTTCCCTGGAAAACAAAACTCGCCTGCCAACATTTTGATGGCAGATTGCAGGAGCCACTTGGTACTATCAAACCAGTCCAACTTGGCACTGGTGCCACCATGGGTCTGGTCACCATCCTGCCTATCGTAGCTTTTCAGGAGCCAGCCGGTCACTCCCAGCCATAGGCCCCCAGACACAAACCTCGGCCCGTTTCCCTGGCAAACAAAAGTAACCTACCCCGCTTCTGGATGGCAGATTGCAGGAACCACTTTGCACCATCAAACTAGCCCGACTTGGCACTGGTGCCACCTCTGGTCTGGGAACCATGCTGCGTATCGTGGATTCTAAGGAGCCATCCCTCCACTCCCAGACACAGGCCCCCAAACAAAAACAACGGCGCTTTTCCCTGGAAAACAAAACTCGCCTGCCAACTATTTGATGGCAGATTGCAGGAGCCACTTGGTACTATCAAACCAGCCCAACTTGGCACTGGTGCCACCATGGGTCTGGGCACCATCCTGCCTATCGTAGCTTTTCAGGAGCCAGCCGGTCACTCGCAGCCATAGGCCCCCAGAAACAATACTCGGCCCGTTTCCCTGGCAAACAAAAGTAAGCTGCCCCGCTTCTGGATGGCAGATTGCAGGACGCACTTGATAGTATCAAACCAGCCCGACTTGGCACTGGTGCCACCTCTGGTCTGGGAACCATCCTGCGTATCGTGGATTCTAAGCAGCCAGCCGGCCACTCCCAGCCACAGGCCCCCAAACACAAACAACGGCGCTTTTCCCTGGAAAACAAAACTCGCCTGCCAACATTTTGATGGCAGATTGCAGGAGCCACTTGGTACTATCAAATCAGCCCAACTTGGCACTGGTGCCACCATGCGTTTGGTCACCATCCTGCCTATCGTAGCTTTTCAGGAGCCAGACGGTCACTCCCAGCCATAGGCCCCCAGACAAAAACCTCGGCCCGTTTCCCTGGCATACAAAACTAAGCTGCCCCGCTTCTGGATGGCAGATTGCAGGAACAACTTGGTACTATCAAACCAGCCCGACTTGGCACTGGTGCCACCTCTGGTCTGGGAACCATCCTGCGTATCGTGGTTCTAAGGAGCCATCCGTCCACTCCCAGCCACAGGCCCCCAAACACAAACAACGGCGCTTTTCCCTGGAAAACAAAACTCGCCTGCCAACATTTTGATGGCAGATTGCAGGAGCCACTTGGTACTATCAAACCAGCCCAACTTGGCACTGGTGCCACCATGGGTCTGGTCACCATCCTGCCTATCGTAGCTTTTCAGGACCTAGCCGGTCACTCCAAGCCATAGGCGCCCAGACAAAAAGCTCGGCCCGTTTCCCTGGCAAACAAAGTAAGCTGCCCCGCTTCTGGATGGCAGATTGCAGGAACCACTTGGTACTATCAAACCAGCCCGACTTGGCACTGGTGCCACCTTGGGTCTGGGAACCATCCTGCGTATCGTGGATTCTAAGGAGCCAGCCGGTCACTCCCAGCCACAGGCCCCCAAACACAAACAACGGCGCTTTTCCCTGGAAAACAAAACTCGCCTGCCAACTTTTTGATGGCAGATTGCAGGAGCCACTTGCTACTATCAAATCAGCCCAACTTGGCACTGGTGCCACCATGGGTCTGGTCACCATCCTGCCTATCGTAGCTTTTCAGGAGACAGCCGGTCCCTCCCTGCCATAGGCCCCCAGAGAAAAACCTCGGCCCGTTTCCCTGGCAAACAAAAGTAAGCTACCCCGCTTCTGGATGGCAGATTGCAGGAGCCACTTTGCACCATCAAACTAGCCCGACTTGGCACTGGTGCCACCTCAGGTCTGGGAACCATCCTGCGTATCGTTCATTCTAAGGAGCCAGCCGGCCACTCCAGCCACAGGCCCCCAGACACAAACAACGGCGCTTTTCCCTGGAAAACAAAACTCGCCTGCCAACTTTTAGATGGCAGATTGCAGGAGCCACTTGGTACTATCAAATCAGCCCAACTTGGCACTGGTGCCACCATGGGTCTGGTCACCATCCTGCCTATCGTAGCTTTTCAGGACCTAGCAGGTCACTCCCAGCCATAGGCGCCCAGACACAAAGCTCGGCCCGTTTCCCTGGCAAACAAAAGTAAGCTGCCCCGCTTCTGGATGGCAGATTGCAGGACGCACTTGGTAGTATCAAACCAGCCCGACTTGGCACTGGTGCCACCTCTGGTCTGGGAACCATCCTGCGTATCGTGGATTCTAAGCAGCCAGCCGGCCACTCCCAGCCACAGGCCCCAAAACACAAACAACGGCGCTTTTCCCTGGAAAACAAAACTCGCCTGCCAACATTTTGATGGCAGATTGCAGGAGCCACTTGGTACTATCAAACCAGCCCAACTTGGCACTGGTGCCACCATGGGTCTGGTCACCATCCTGCCTATCGTAGCTTTTCAGGAGCCAGCCGGTCACTCCAAGCCATAGGCCCCCAGACAAAAACCTCGGCCTGTTTCCCTGGCAAATAAAAATAAGCTGCCCCGCTTCTGGATGGCAGATTGCAGGAGCCACTTTGCACCATCAAACCAGCCCGACTTGGCACTGGTGCCACCTCTGGTCTGGGAACCATCCTGCGTATCGTGGATTCTAATTTGCCATCCGCCCACTCCCAGCCACAGGCCCCCAAACAAAAACAACGGCGCTTTTCCCTGGAAAACAAAACTCGCCTGCCAAATTTTGATGGCAGATTGCCGGAGCCACTGGGTACTATCAAACCAGCCCAACTTGACACTGGTGCCACCATGGGTCTGGTCACCATCCTGCCTATCGTAGCATTTCAGGAGCCAGCCGGTCACTCCCAGCCATAGGCCCCCAGACAAAAACCTTGGCCCGTTTCCCTGGCAAACAAAATAAGTTATCCCGCTACTGGATGGCAGATTGCAGGAGCCACTTTTCACCATCAAACCAGCCCGACTTGGCACTGGTGCCACCTCAGGTCTGGGAACCATGCTGCGTATCGTGGATTCTAAGGAGCCAGCCGGCCACTCCCAGCCACAGGCCCCAAACACAAACAACGGCGCATTTCCCTGGATAACAAACTCGCCTGCCAACTTTTTGATGGCAGATTGCAGGAGCCACTTGGTACTATCAAACCAGCCCAACTTGGCACTGGTGCCACCATGGGTCTGGTCACCATCCTGCCTATCGTAGCTTTTCAGGAGCCAGCCGGTCACTCCCAGCCATAGGCCCTGAGACACAAACCTCGGCCCGTTTCCCTGGCAAACAAAAGTAAGCTACCCCGCTTCTGGATGGCAGATTGCAGGACGCACTTGGTACTATCAAACCAGCCCAACTTGGCACTGGTGCCACCTCTGGTCTGGGAACCATCCTGCGTATCGTGGATTCTAAGGAGCCAGCCGGCCACTCCCAGCCACAGGCCCCCAAACAAAAACAACGGCGCTTTTCCCTGGAAAACAAAACTCGCCTGCCAACTTTTTCATGGCAGATTGCAGGAGCCACTTGGTACTATCAAATCAGCCCAACTTGGCACTGGTGCCACCATGGGTCTGGTCACCATCCTGCCTATCGTAGCTTTTCAGGAGCCAGCCGGTCACTCCCAGCCATAGGCCCCCAGACACAAACCTCGGCCCGTTTCCCTGGCAAACAAAAGTAACCTACCCCGCTTCTGGATGGCAGATTGCAGGAACCACTTTTCACCATCAAACTAGCCCGACTTGGCACTGGTGCCACCTCTGGTCTGGGAACCATCCTGCGTATCGTGGATTCTAAGGAGCCATCCGTCCACTCCCAGACACAGGCCCCCAAACAAAAACAACGGCGCTTTTCCCTGGAAAACAAAACTCGCCTGCCAACTTTTTGATGGCAGATTGCAGGAGACACTTGGTACTATCAAACCAGCCCAACTTGGCACTGGTGCCACCATGGGTCTGGGCACCATCCTGCCTATCGTAGCTTTTCAGGAGCCAGCCGGTCACTCGCAGCCATAGGCCCCGTGACACAAAGCTCGGCCCGTTTCCCTGGCAAACAAAAGTAAGCTGCCCCGCTTCTGGATGGCAGATTGCAGGACGCACTTGATAGTATCAAACCAGCCCGACTTGGCACTGGTGCCACCTCTGGTCTGGGAACCATCCTGCGTATCGTGGATTCTAAGCAGCCAGCCGGCCACTCCCAGCCACAGGCCCCCAAACACAAACAACGGCGCTTTTCCCTGGAAAACAAAACTCGCCTGCCAACATTTTGATGGCAGATTGCAGGAGCCACTTGGTACTATCAAATCAGCCCAACTTGGCACTGGTGCCACCATGCGTTTGGTCACCATCCTGCCTATCGTAGCTTTTCAGGAGCCAGACGGTCACTCCCAGCCATAGGCCCCCAGAGAAAAACCTCGGCCCGTTTCCCTGGCATACAAAACTAAGCTGCCCCGCTTCTGGATGGCAGATTGCAGGAACAACTTGGTACTATCAAACCAGCCCGACTTGGCACTGGTGCCACCTCTGGTCTGGGAACCATCCTGCGTATCGTGGTTCTAAGTAGCCATCCGTCCACTCCCAGCCACAGGCCCCCAAACACAAACAACGGCGCTTTTCCCTGGAAAACAAAACTCGCCTGCCAACATTTTGATGGCAGATTGCAGGAGCCACTTGGTACTATCAAACCAGCCCAACTTGGCACTGGTGCCACCATGGGTCTGGTCACCATCCTGCCTATCGTAGCTTTTCAGGACCTAGCCGGTCACTCCAAGCCATAGGCGCCCAGACAAAAAGCTCGGCCCGTTTCCCTGGCAAACAAAGTAAGCTGCCCCGCTTCTGGATGGCAGATTGCAGGAACCACTTGGTACTATCAAACCAGCCCGACTTGGCACTGGTGCCACCTTGGGTCTGGGAACCATCCTGCGTATCGTGGATTCTAAGGAGCCAGCCGGTCACTCCCAGCCACAGGCCCCCAAACACAAACAACGGCGCTTTTCCCTGGAAAACAAAACTCGCCTGCCAACTTTTTGATGGCAGATTGCAGGAGCCACTTGCTACTATCAAATCAGCCCAACTTGGCACTGGTGCCACCATGGGTCTGGTCACCATCCTGCCTATCGTAGCTTTTCAGGAGACAGCCGGTCCCTCCCTGCCATAGGCCCCCAGAGAAAAACCTCGGCCCGTTTCCCTGGCAAACAAAAGTAAGCTACCCCGCTTCTGGATGGCAGATTGCAGGAGCCACTTTGCACCATCAAACTAGCCCGACTTGGCACTGGTGCCACCTCAGGTCTGGGAACCATCCTGCGTATCGTTCATTCTAAGGAGCCAGCCGGCCACTCCAGCCACAGGCCCCCAGACACAAACAACGGCGCTTTTCCCTGGAAAACAAAACTCGCCTGCCAACTTTTAGATGGCAGATTGCAGGAGCCACTTGGTACTATCAAATCAGCCCAACTTGGCACTGGTGCCACCATGGGTCTGGTCACCATCCTGCCTATCGTAGCTTTTCAGGACCTAGCAGGTCACTCCCAGCCATAGGCGCCCAGACACAAAGCTCGGCCCGTTTCCCTGGCAAACAAAAGTAAGCTGCCCCGCTTCTGGATGGCAGATTGCAGGACGCACTTGATAGTATCAAACCAGCCCGACTTGGCACTGGTGCCACCTCTGGTCTGGGAACCATCCTGCGTATCGTGGATTCTAAGCAGCCAGCCGGCCACTCCCAGCCACAGGCCCCCAAACACAAACAACGGCGCTTTTCCCTGGAAAACAAAACTCGCCTGCCAACATTTTGATGGCAGATTGCAGGAGCCACTTGGTACTATCAAATCAGCCCAACTTGGCACTGGTGCCACCATGCGTTTGGTCACCATCCTGCCTATCGTAGCTTTTCAGGAGCCAGACGGTCACTCCCAGCCATAGGCCCCCAGACAAAAACCTCGGCCCGTTTCCCTGGCATACAAAACTAAGCTGCCCCGCTTCTGGATGGCAGATTGCAGGAACAACTTGGTACTATCAAACCAGCCCGACTTGGCACTGGTGCCACCTCTGGTCTGGGAACCATCCTGCGTATCGTGGTTCTAAGGAGCCATCCGTCCACTCCCAGCCACAGGCCCCCAAACACAAACAACGGCGCTTTTCCCTGGAAAACAAAACTCGCCTGCCAACATTTTGATGGCAGATTGCAGGAGCCACTTGGTACTATCAAACCAGCCCAACTTGGCACTGGTGCCACCATGGGTCTGGTCACCATCCTGCCTATCGTAGCTTTTCAGGACCTAGCCGGTCACTCCAAGCCATAGGCGCCCAGACAAAAAGCTCGGCCCGTTTCCCTGGCAAACAAAGTAAGCTGCCCCGCTTCTGGATGGCAGATTGCAGGAACCACTTGGTACTATCAAACCAGCCCGACTTGGCACTGGTGCCACCTTGGGTCTGGGAACCATCCTGCGTATCGTGGATTCTAAGGAGCCAGCCGGTCACTCCCAGCCACAGGCCCCCAAACACAAACAACGGCGCTTTTCCCTGGAAAACAAAACTCGCCTGCCAACTTTTTGATGGCAGATTGCAGGAGCCACTTGGTACTATCAAATCAGCCCAACTTGGCACTGGTGCCACCATGGGTCTGGTCACCATCCTGCCTATCGTAGCTTTTCAGGAGACAGCCGGTCCCTCCCTGCCATAGGCCCCCAGAGAAAAACCTCGGCCCGTTTCCCTGGCAAACAAAAGTAAGCTACCCCGCTTCTGGATGGCAGATTGCAGGAGCCACTTTGCACCATCAAACTAGCCCGACTTGGCACTGGTGCCACCTCAGGTCTGGGAACCATCCTGCGTATCGTTCATTCTAAGGAGCCAGCCGGCCACTCCAGCCACAGGCCCCCAAACACAAACAACGGCGCTTTTCCCTGGAAAACAAAACTCGCCTGCCAACTTTTAGATGGCAGATTGCAGGAGCCACTTGGTACTATCAAATCAGCCCAACTTGGCACTGGTGCCACCATGGGTCTGGTCACCATCCTGCCTATCGTAGCTTTTCAGGAGCCAGACGGTCACTCGCAGCCATAGGCCCCCAGACACAAACCTCGGCCCGTTTCCCTGGCAAACAAAAGTAAGCTGCCCCGCTTCTGGATGGCAGATTTCCGGAGCCACTTGGTACTATCAAACCAGCCCGACTTGGCACTGGTGCCACCTCTGGTCTGGGAACCATGCTGCGTATCGTGGATTCTAAGGAGCCAGCCGGCCACTCCCAGCCACAGGCCCCCAAACACAAACAACGGCGCTTTTCCCTGGAAAACAAAACTCGCCTGCCAACATTTTGATGGCAGATTGCAGGAGCCACTTGCTACTATCAAATCAGCCCATCTTGGCACTGGTGCCACCATGGGTCTGGTCACCATCCTGCCTATCGTAGCTGTTCAGGCGCCAGCCGGTCACTCCCAGCCATAGGCCCCCAGAGAAAAACCTCGGCCCGTTTCCCTGGCAAACAAAAGTAAGCTGCCCCACTTCTGGATGGCAGATTGCAGGAGCCACTTTGCACCATCAAACCAGCCCAACTTGGCACTGGTGCCACCTCTGGTCTGGGAACCATCCTGCGTATCGTGGATTCCAATTAGCAAGCCGGCCACTCCCAGCCACAGGCCTCCAAACAAAAACAACGGCGCTTTTCCCTGGAAAACAAAACTCGCCTGCCAACTTTTTGATGGCAGATTGCAGGAGCCACTTGGTACTATCAAACCAGCCCAACTTGGCACTGGTGCCACCATGGGTCTGCTCACCATCCTGCCTATCGTAGCTTTTCAGGACCTAGACGGTCACTCCCAGCCATAGGCCCCGTGACACAAAGCTCGGCCCGTTTCCCTGGCAAACAAAAGTAAGCTGTCCCGCTTCTGGATGGCAGATTGCAGGACGCACTTGGTAGTATCAAACCAGCCCGACTTGGCACTGGTGCCACCTCTGGTCTGGGAACCATCCTGCGTATCGTGGATTCTAAGCAGCCAGCCGGCCACTCCCAGCCACAGGCCCCAAAACACAAACAACGGCGCTTTTCCCTGGAAAACAAAACTCGCCTGCCAACATTTTGATGGCAGATTGCAGGAGCCACTTGGTACTATCAAACCAGCCCAACTTGGCACTGGTGCCACCATGGGTCTGGTCACCATCCTGCCTATCGTAGCTTTTCAGGAGCCAGCCGGTCACTCCAAGCCATAGGCCCCCAGACAAAAACCTCGGCCTGTTTCCGTGGCAAATAAAAATAAGCTGCCCCGCTTCTGGATGGCAGATTGCAGGAGCCACTTTGCACCATCAAACCAGCCCGACTTGGCACTGGTGCCACCTCTGGTCTGGGAACCATCCTGCGTATCGTGGATTCTAATTTGCCATCCGCCCACTCCCAGCCACAGGCCCCCAAACAAAAACAACGGCGCTTTTCCCTGGAAAACAAAACTCGCCTGCCAAATTTTGATGGCAGATTGCCGGAGCCACTGGGTACTATCAAACCAGCCCAACTTGACACTGGTGCCACCATGGGTCTGGTCACCATCCTGCCTATCGTAGCATTTCAGGAGCCAGCCGGTCACTCCCAGCCATAGGCCCCCAGACAAAAACCTTGGCCCGTTTCCCTGGCAAACAAAATAAGTTATCCCGCTACTGGATGGCAGATTGCAGGAGCCAATTTTCACCATCAAACCAGCCCGACTTGGCACTGGTGCCACCTCAGGTCTGGGAACCATGCTGCGTATCGTGGATTCTAAGGAGCCAGCCGGCCACTCCCAGCCACAGGCCCCCAAACACAAACAACGGCGCATTTCCCTGGATAACAAACTCGCCTGCCAACTTTTTGATGGCAGATTGCAGGAGCCACTTGGTACTATCAAACCAGCCCAACTTGGCACTGGTGCCACCATGGGTCTGGTCACCATCCTGCCTATCGTAGCTTTTCAGGAGCCAGGCGGTCACTCCCAGCCATAGGCCCCGAGACACAAACCTCGGCCCGTTTCCCTGGCAAACAAAAGTAAGCTACCCCGCTTCTGGATGGCAGATTGCAGGACGCACTTGGTACTATCAAACCAGCCCAACTTGGCACTGGTGCCACCTCTGGTCTGGGAACCATCCTGCGTATCGTGGATTCTAAGGAGCCAGCCGGCCACTCCCAGCCACAGGCCCCCAAACAAAAACAACGACGCTTTTCCCTGGAAAACAAAACTCGCCTGCCAACATTTTGATGGCAGATTGCAGGAGCCACTTGGTACTATCAAACCAGCCCAACTTGACACTTGTGCCACCATGGGTCTGGTCACCATCCTGCCTATCTTAGCTTTTCAGTAGCCAGCCGGTCACTCCCAGCCATAGGCCCCCAGACACAAACCTCGGCCCGTTTCCCTGGCAAACAAAAGTAAGCTGCCCCGCTTCTGGATGGCAGATTGCAGGACGCACTTGGTACTATCAAACCAGCCCAACTTGGCACTGTTGCTACCTTGGGTCTGGGAACCATCCTGCGTATCGTGGATTCTAAGGAGCCAGCCGGTCACTCCCAGCCACAGGCCCCCAAACACAAACCACAGCGCTTTTCCCTGGAAAACACAACCCGCGTGCCGACATTTTGATGGCAGATTGCAGGAGCCACTTGCTACTATCAAATCAGCCCAACTTGGCACTGGTGCCACCATGGGTCTGGTCACCATCCTGCCTATCGTAGCTTTTCAGGAGCCAGCCGGTCACTCCCAGCCATAGGCCCCGTGACACAAAGCTCGGCCCGTTTCCCTGGCAAACAAAAGTAAGCTGCCCCGCTTCTGGATGGCAGATTGTAGGACGCACTTGGTACTATCAAACCAGCCCGACTTGGCACTGGTGCCACCTCTGGTCTGGGAACCATGGTGCGTATCGTGGATTCTAAGGAGCCAGCCGGCCACTCCCAGCCATAGGCACCCAAACACAAACAACGGCGCTTTTCCCTGGAAAACAAAACTCGCCTGCCAACTTTTTGATGGCAGATTGCAGGAGCCACTTGGTACTATCAAACCAGCTCAACTTGGCACTGGTGCCACCATGGGTCTGGTCACCATCCTGCCTATCGTAGCATTTCAGGAGCCAGCCGGTCACTCGCAGCCATAGGCCCCCAGACACAAAGCTCGGCCCGTTTCCCTGGCAAACAAAAGTAAGCTGCCCCGCTTCTGCATGGCAGATTGCAGGAGCCACTTGGTACTATCAAACCAGCCCAACTTGGCACTGGTGCCACCATGGGTCTGGTCACCATCCTGCCTATCGTGGATTCTAATTAGCCATCCGTCCACTCCCAGCCACAGGCCCCCAAACAAAAACAACGGCGCTTTTCCCTGGAAAACAAAACTCGTCTGCCAACTTTTTGATGGCAGATTGCCAGAGCCACTTGGTACTATCAAACCAGCCCAACTTGGCACTGGTGCCACCTTGGGTCTGGGAACCATGCTGCGT
Source organism: Melospiza melodia melodia (assembly GCF_035770615.1). Lineage (NCBI taxonomy): Eukaryota > Metazoa > Chordata > Aves > Passeriformes > Passerellidae > Melospiza > Melospiza melodia. The sequence continues at coordinate 30,524,625 of NC_086197.1, forward strand.
ATCGTGGATTATAAGGAGCCAGCCGGCCACTCCCAGCCACAGGCCCCCAAACACAAACCACAGCGCATTTCCCTGGAAAACAAAATTCGCCGGCCAAATTTTGATGGCAGATTGCAGGAGCCACTTGGTACTATCAAATCAGCCCAACTTGGCACTGGTGCCACCATGGGTCTTGTCACCATCCTGCTTATCGTAGCTTTTCAGGAGCCAGCCGTTCACTCCCAGCCATAGGCGCCCAGACACAATGCTCTGCCCTTTTCCCTGGCAAACCAAAGTAAGCTGCCCCGCTTCTGGATGGCAGATTGCAGGAACCACTTGGTACTATAAAACCAGCCCGACTTGGCACTGGTGCCACCTCTGGTCTGGGAACCATGCTGCGTATCGTGGATTATAAGGAGCCAGCCGGCCACTCCCAGCCACAGGCCCCCAAACAAAAACAACGGCGCTTTTCCCTGGAAAACAAAACTCGCCTGCCAAATTTTTGATGGCAGATTGCAGGAGCCACTTGGTACTATCAAACCAGCCCAACATGACACTGGTGCCACCATGGGTCTGGTCACCATCCTGCCTATCGTAGCTTTTCAGGAGCCAGCCGGTCACTCCCAGCCATAGGCCCCCAGACACAAAGCTCGGCCCGTTTCCCTGGCAAACAAAAGTAAGCTGCCCCGCTTCTGGATGGCAGATTGCAGGAACCACTTGGTACTATCAAACCAGCCCAACTTGGCACTGGTGCCACCTTGGGTCTGGGAACCATCCTGCGTATCGTGGATTCTAAGGAGCCAGCCGGTCACTCCCAGACACAGGCCCCCAAACACAAACCACAGCGCTTTTCCCTGGAAAACAAAACTCGTCTGCCAACTTTTTGATGGCAGATTGCCAGAGCCACTTGGTACTATCAAACCAGCCCAACTTGGCACTGGTGCCACCTTGGGTCTGGGAACCATGCTGCGTATCGTGGATTATAAGGAGCCAGCCGGCCACTCCCAGCCACAGGCCCCCAAACACAAACCACAGCGCTTTTCCCTGGAAAACAAAACCCGCCTGCCGACATTTTGATGGCAGATTGCAGGAGCCACTTGCTGCTATCAAATCAGCCCAACTTGGCACTGGTGCCACCATGGGTCTGGTCACCATCCTGCCTATCGTAGCTTTTCAGGAGCCAGCCGGTCACTCCCAGTCATAGGCCCCCAGACACAAAGCTCGGCCCGTTTCCCTGGCAAACAAAAGTAAGCTGCCCCGCTTCTGGATGGCAGATTGCAGGACGCACTTGGTACTATCAAACCAGCCCGACTTGGCACTGGTGCCACCTCTGGTCTGGGAACTATGGTGCGTATCGTGGATTCTAAGGAGCCAGCCGGCCACTCCCAGACACAGGCCCCCAAACAAATACAACGGCGCTTTTCCCTGGAAAACAAAACTCGCCTGCCAACTTTTTGATGGCAGATTGCAGGAGCCACTTGGTACTATCAAACCAGCTCAACTTGGCACTGGTGCCACCATGGGTCTGCTCACCATCCTGCCTATCGTAGCTTTTCAGGAGCCAGACGGTCACTCGCAGCCATAGGCCCCCAGACACAAACCTCGGCCCGTTTCCCTGGCAAACAAAAGTAAGCTGCCCCGCTTCTGGATGGCAGATTGCAGGAGCTATTTAGTACTATCAAACCAGCCCGACTTGGCACTGGTGCCACCTCAGGTCTGGGAACCATCCTGCGTATCGTGGATTCTAAGCAGCCAGCCGGCCACTCCCAGCCACAGGCCCCAAAACACAAACAACGGCGCTTTTCCCTGGAAAACAAAACTCGCCTGCCAACATTTTGATGGCAGATTGCAGGAGCCACTTGGTACTATCAAACCAGCCCAACTTGGCACTGGTGCCACCATGGGTCTGGTCACCATCCTGCCTATCGTAGCTTTTCAGGAGCCAGCCGGTCACTCCAAGCCATAGGCCCCCAGACAAAAACCTCGGCCTGTTTCCCTGGCAAATAAAAATAAGCTGCCCCGCTTCTGGATGGCAGATTGCAGGAGCCACTTTGCACCATCAAACCAGCCCGACTTGGCACTGGTGCCACCTCTGGTCTGGGAACCATCCTGCGTATCGTGGATTCTAATTTGCCATCCGCCCACTCCCAGCCACAGGCCCCCAAACAAAAACAACGGCGCTTTTCCCTGGAAAACAAAACTCGCCTGCCAAATTTTGATGGCAGATTGCCGGAGCCACTGGGTACTATCAAACCAGCCCAACTTGACACTGGTGCCACCATGGGTCTGGTCACCATCCTGCCTATCGTAGCATTTCAGGAGCCAGCCGGTCACTCCCAGCCATAGGCCCCCAGACAAAAACCTTGGCCCGTTTCCCTGGCAAACAAAATAAGTTATCCCGCTACTGGATGGCAGATTGCAGGAGCCACTTTTCACCATCAAACCAGCCCGACTTGGCACTGGTGCCACCTCAGGTCTGGGAACCATGCTGCGTATCGTGGATTCTAAGGAGCCAGCCGGCCACTCCCAGCCACAGGCCCCAAACACAAACAACGGCGCATTTCCCTGGATAACAAACTCGCCTGCCAACTTTTTGATGGCAGATTGCAGGAGCCACTTGGTACTATCAAACCAGCCCAACTTGGCACTGGTGCCACCATGGGTCTGGTCACCATCCTGCCTATCGTAGCTTTTCAGGAGCCAGCCGGTCACTCCCAGCCATAGGCCCTGAGACACAAACCTCGGCCCGTTTCCCTGGCAAACAAAAGTAAGCTACCCCGCTTCTGGATGGCAGATTGCAGGACGCACTTGGTACTATCAAACCAGCCCAACTTGGCACTGGTGCCACCTCTGGTCTGGGAACCATCCTGCGTATCGTGGATTCTAAGGAGCCAGCCGGCCACTCCCAGCCACAGGCCCCCAAACAAAAACAACGGCGCTTTTCCCTGGAAAACAAAACTCGCCTGCCAACTTTTTCATGGCAGATTGCAGGAGCCACTTGGTACTATCAAATCAGCCCAACTTGGCACTGGTGCCACCATGGGTCTGGTCACCATCCTGCCTATCGTAGCTTTTCAGGAGCCAGCCGGTCACTCCCAGCCATAGGCCCCCAGACACAAACCTCGGCCCGTTTCCCTGGCAAACAAAAGTAACCTACCCCGCTTCTGGATGGCAGATTGCAGGAACCACTTTTCACCATCAAACTAGCCCGACTTGGCACTGGTGCCACCTCTGGTCTGGGAACCATCCTGCGTATCGTGGATTCTAAGGAGCCATCCGTCCACTCCCAGACACAGGCCCCCAAACAAAAACAACGGCGCTTTTCCCTGGAAAACAAAACTCGCCTGCCAACTTTTTGATGGCAGATTGCAGGAGACACTTGGTACTATCAAACCAGCCCAACTTGGCACTGGTGCCACCATGGGTCTGGGCACCATCCTGCCTATCGTAGCTTTTCAGGAGCCAGCCGGTCACTCCCAGCCATAGGCCCCGTGACACAAAGCTCGGCCCGTTTCCCTGGCAAACAAAAGTAAGCTGCCCCGCTTCTGGATGGCAGATTGCAGGACGCACTTGATAGTATCAAACCAGCCCGACTTGGCACTGGTGCCACCTCTGGTCTGGGAACCATCCTGCGTATCGTGGATTCTAAGCAGCCAGCCGGCCACTCCCAGCCACAGGCCCCCAAACACAAACAACGGCGCTTTTCCCTGGAAAACAAAACTCGCCTGCCAACATTTTGATGGCAGATTGCAGGAGCCACTTGGTACTATCAAATCAGCCCAACTTGGCACTGGTGCCACCATGCGTTTGGTCACCATCCTGCCTATCGTAGCTTTTCAGGAGCCAGACGGTCACTCCCAGCCATAGGCCCCCAGAGAAAAACCTCGGCCCGTTTCCCTGGCATACAAAACTAAGCTGCCCCGCTTCTGGATGGCAGATTGCAGGAACAACTTGGTACTATCAAACCAGCCCGACTTGGCACTGGTGCCACCTCTGGTCTGGGAACCATCCTGCGTATCGTGGTTCTAAGTAGCCATCCGTCCACTCCCAGCCACAGGCCCCCAAACACAAACAACGGCGCTTTTCCCTGGAAAACAAAACTCGCCTGCCAACATTTTGATGGCAGATTGCAGGAGCCACTTGGTACTATCAAACCAGCCCAACTTGGCACTGGTGCCACCATGGGTCTGGTCACCATCCTGCCTATCGTAGCTTTTCAGGACCTAGCCGGTCACTCCAAGCCATAGGCGCCCAGACAAAAAGCTCGGCCCGTTTCCCTGGCAAACAAAGTAAGCTGCCCCGCTTCTGGATGGCAGATTGCAGGAACCACTTGGTACTATCAAACCAGCCCGACTTGGCACTGGTGCCACCTTGGGTCTGGGAACCATCCTGCGTATCGTGGATTCTAAGGAGCCAGCCGGTCACTCCCAGCCACAGGCCCCCAAACACAAACAACGGCGCTTTTCCCTGGAAAACAAAACTCGCCTGCCAACTTTTTGATGGCAGATTGCAGGAGCCACTTGCTACTATCAAATCAGCCCAACTTGGCACTGGTGCCACCATGGGTCTGGTCACCATCCTGCCTATCGTAGCTTTTCAGGAGACAGCCGGTCCCTCCCTGCCATAGGCCCCCAGAGAAAAACCTCGGCCCGTTTCCCTGGCAAACAAAAGTAAGCTACCCCGCTTCTGGATGGCAGATTGCAGGAGCCACTTTGCACCATCAAACTAGCCCGACTTGGCACTGGTGCCACCTCAGGTCTGGGAACCATCCTGCGTATCGTTCATTCTAAGGAGCCAGCCGGCCACTCCAGCCACAGGCCCCCAGACACAAACAACGGCGCTTTTCCCTGGAAAACAAAACTCGCCTGCCAACTTTTAGATGGCAGATTGCAGGAGCCACTTGGTACTATCAAATCAGCCCAACTTGGCACTGGTGCCACCATGGGTCTGGTCACCATCCTGCCTATCGTAGCTTTTCAGGACCTAGCAGGTCACTCCCAGCCATAGGCGCCCAGACACAAAGCTCGGCCCGTTTCCCTGGCAAACAAAAGTAAGCTGCCCCGCTTCTGGATGGCAGATTGCAGGACGCACTTGATAGTATCAAACCAGCCCGACTTGGCACTGGTGCCACCTCTGGTCTGGGAACCATCCTGCGTATCGTGGATTCTAAGCAGCCAGCCGGCCACTCCCAGCCACAGGCCCCCAAACACAAACAACGGCGCTTTTCCCTGGAAAACAAAACTCGCCTGCCAACATTTTGATGGCAGATTGCAGGAGCCACTTGGTACTATCAAATCAGCCCAACTTGGCACTGGTGCCACCATGCGTTTGGTCACCATCCTGCCTATCGTAGCTTTTCAGGAGCCAGACGGTCACTCCCAGCCATAGGCCCCCAGACAAAAACCTCGGCCCGTTTCCCTGGCATACAAAACTAAGCTGCCCCGCTTCTGGATGGCAGATTGCAGGAACAACTTGGTACTATCAAACCAGCCCGACTTGGCACTGGTGCCACCTCTGGTCTGGGAACCATCCTGCGTATCGTGGTTCTAAGGAGCCATCCGTCCACTCCCAGCCACAGGCCCCCAAACACAAACAACGGCGCTTTTCCCTGGAAAACAAAACTCGCCTGCCAACATTTTGATGGCAGATTGCAGGAGCCACTTGGTACTATCAAACCAGCCCAACTTGGCACTGGTGCCACCATGGGTCTGGTCACCATCCTGCCTATCGTAGCTTTTCAGGACCTAGCCGGTCACTCCAAGCCATAGGCGCCCAGACAAAAAGCTCGGCCCGTTTCCCTGGCAAACAAAGTAAGCTGCCCCGCTTCTGGATGGCAGATTGCAGGAACCACTTGGTACTATCAAACCAGCCCGACTTGGCACTGGTGCCACCTTGGGTCTGGGAACCATCCTGCGTATCGTGGATTCTAAGGAGCCAGCCGGTCACTCCCAGCCACAGGCCCCCAAACACAAACAACGGCGCTTTTCCCTGGAAAACAAAACTCGCCTGCCAACTTTTTGATGGCAGATTGCAGGAGCCACTTGGTACTATCAAATCAGCCCAACTTGGCACTGGTGCCACCATGGGTCTGGTCACCATCCTGCCTATCGTAGCTTTTCAGGAGACAGCCGGTCCCTCCCTGCCATAGGCCCCCAGAGAAAAACCTCGGCCCGTTTCCCTGGCAAACAAAAGTAAGCTACCCCGCTTCTGGATGGCAGATTGCAGGAGCCACTTTGCACCATCAAACTAGCCCGACTTGGCACTGGTGCCACCTCAGGTCTGGGAACCATCCTGCGTATCGTTCATTCTAAGGAGCCAGCCGGCCACTCCAGCCACAGGCCCCCAGACACAAACAACGGCGCTTTTCCCTGGAAAACAAAACTCGCCTGCCAACTTTTAGATGGCAGATTGCAGGAGCCACTTGGTACTATCAAATCAGCCCAACTTGGCACTGGTGCCACCATGGGTCTGGTCACCATCCTGCCTATCGTAGCTTTTCAGGAGCCAGACGGTCACTCGCAGCCATAGGCCCCCAGACACAAACCTCGGCCCGTTTCCCTGGCAAACAAAAGTAAGCTGCCCCGCTTCTGGATGGCAGATTTCCGGAGCCACTTGGTACTATCAAACCAGCCCGACTTGGCACTGGTGCCACCTCTGGTCTGGGAACCATGCTGCGTATCGTGGATTCTAAGGAGCCAGCCGGCCACTCCCAGCCACAGGCCCCCAAACACAAACAACGGCGCTTTTCCCTGGAAAACAAAACTCGCCTGCCAACATTTTGATGGCAGATTGCAGGAGCCACTTGCTACTATCAAATCAGCCCATCTTGGCACTGGTGCCACCATGGGTCTGGTCACCATCCTGCCTATCGTAGCTGTTCAGGCGCCAGCCGGTCACTCCCAGCCATAGGCCCCCAGAGAAAAACCTCGGCCCGTTTCCCTGGCAAACAAAAGTAAGCTGCCCCACTTCTGGATGGCAGATTGCAGGAGCCACTTTGCACCATCAAACCAGCCCAACTTGGCACTGGTGCCACCTCTGGTCTGGGAACCATCCTGCGTATCGTGGATTCCAATTAGCAAGCCGGCCACTCCCAGCCACAGGCCTCCAAACAAAAACAACGGCGCTTTTCCCTGGAAAACAAAACTCGCCTGCCAACTTTTTGATGGCAGATTGCAGGAGCCACTTGGTACTATCAAACCAGCCCAACTTGGCACTGGTGCCACCATGGGTCTGCTCACCATCCTGCCTATCGTAGCTTTTCAGGACCTAGACGGTCACTCCCAGCCATAGGCCCCGTGACACAAAGCTCGGCCCGTTTCCCTGGCAAACAAAAGTAAGCTGTCCCGCTTCTGGATGGCAGATTGCAGGACGCACTTGGTAGTATCAAACCAGCCCGACTTGGCACTGGTGCCACCTCTGGTCTGGGAACCATCCTGCGTATCGTGGATTCTAAGCAGCCAGCCGGCCACTCCCAGCCACAGGCCCCAAAACACAAACAACGGCGCTTTTCCCTGGAAAACAAAACTCGCCTGCCAACATTTTGATGGCAGATTGCAGGAGCCACTTGGTACTATCAAACCAGCCCAACTTGGCACTGGTGCCACCATGGGTCTGGTCACCATCCTGCCTATCGTAGCTTTTCAGGAGCCAGCCGGTCACTCCAAGCCATAGGCCCCCAGACAAAAACCTCGGCCTGTTTCCGTGGCAAATAAAAATAAGCTGCCCCGCTTCTGGATGGCAGATTGCAGGAGCCACTTTGCACCATCAAACCAGCCCGACTTGGCACTGGTGCCACCTCTGGTCTGGGAACCATCCTGCGTATCGTGGATTCTAATTTGCCATCCGCCCACTCCCAGCCACAGGCCCCCAAACAAAAACAACGGCGCTTTTCCCTGGAAAACAAAACTCGCCTGCCAAATTTTGATGGCAGATTGCCGGAGCCACTGGGTACTATCAAACCAGCCCAACTTGACACTGGTGCCACCATGGGTCTGGTCACCATCCTGCCTATCGTAGCATTTCAGGAGCCAGCCGGTCACTCCCAGCCATAGGCCCCCAGACAAAAACCTTGGCCCGTTTCCCTGGCAAACAAAATAAGTTATCCCGCTACTGGATGGCAGATTGCAGGAGCCAATTTTCACCATCAAACCAGCCCGACTTGGCACTGGTGCCACCTCAGGTCTGGGAACCATGCTGCGTATCGTGGATTCTAAGGAGCCAGCCGGCCACTCCCAGCCACAGGCCCCCAAACACAAACAACGGCGCATTTCCCTGGATAACAAACTCGCCTGCCAACTTTTTGATGGCAGATTGCAGGAGCCACTTGGTACTATCAAACCAGCCCAACTTGGCACTGGTGCCACCATGGGTCTGGTCACCATCCTGCCTATCGTAGCTTTTCAGGAGCCAGGCGGTCACTCCCAGCCATAGGCCCCGAGACACAAACCTCGGCCCGTTTCCCTGGCAAACAAAAGTAAGCTACCCCGCTTCTGGATGGCAGATTGCAGGACGCACTTGGTACTATCAAACCAGCCCAACTTGGCACTGGTGCCACCTCTGGTCTGGGAACCATCCTGCGTATCGTGGATTCTAAGGAGCCAGCCGGCCACTCCCAGCCACAGGCCCCCAAACAAAAACAACGACGCTTTTCCCTGGAAAACAAAACTCGCCTGCCAACATTTTGATGGCAGATTGCAGGAGCCACTTGGTACTATCAAACCAGCCCAACTTGACACTTGTGCCACCATGGGTCTGGTCACCATCCTGCCTATCTTAGCTTTTCAGTAGCCAGCCGGTCACTCCCAGCCATAGGCCCCCAGACACAAACCTCGGCCCGTTTCCCTGGCAAACAAAAGTAAGCTGCCCCGCTTCTGGATGGCAGATTGCAGGACGCACTTGGTACTATCAAACCAGCCCAACTTGGCACTGTTGCTACCTTGGGTCTGGGAACCATCCTGCGTATCGTGGATTCTAAGGAGCCAGCCGGTCACTCCCAGCCACAGGCCCCCAAACACAAACCACAGCGCTTTTCCCTGGAAAACACAACCCGCGTGCCGACATTTTGATGGCAGATTGCAGGAGCCACTTGCTACTATCAAATCAGCCCAACTTGGCACTGGTGCCACCATGGGTCTGGTCACCATCCTGCCTATCGTAGCTTTTCAGGAGCCAGCCGGTCACTCCCAGCCATAGGCCCCGTGACACAAAGCTCGGCCCGTTTCCCTGGCAAACAAAAGTAAGCTGCCCCGCTTCTGGATGGCAGATTGTAGGACGCACTTGGTACTATCAAACCAGCCCGACTTGGCACTGGTGCCACCTCTGGTCTGGGAACCATGGTGCGTATCGTGGATTCTAAGGAGCCAGCCGGCCACTCCCAGCCATAGGCACCCAAACACAAACAACGGCGCTTTTCCCTGGAAAACAAAACTCGCCTGCCAACTTTTTGATGGCAGATTGCAGGAGCCACTTGGTACTATCAAACCAGCTCAACTTGGCACTGGTGCCACCATGGGTCTGGTCACCATCCTGCCTATCGTAGCTTTTCAGGAGCCAGCCGGTCACTCGCAGCCATAGGCCCCCAGACACAAAGCTCGGCCCGTTTCCCTGGCAAACAAAAGTAAGCTGCCCCGCTTCTGCATGGCAGATTGCAGGAGCCACTTGGTACTATCAAACCAGCCCAACTTGGCACTGGTGCCACCATGGGTCTGGTCACCATCCTGCCTATCGTGGATTCTAATTAGCCATCCGTCCACTCCCAGCCACAGGCCCCCAAACAAAAACAACGGCGCTTTTCCCTGGAAAACAAAACTCGTCTGCCAACTTTTTGATGGCAGATTGCCAGAGCCACTTGGTACTATCAAACCAGCCCAACTTGGCACTGGTGCCACCTTGGGTCTGGGAACCATGCTGCGTATCGTGGATTATAAGGAGCCAGCCGGCCACTCCCAGCCACAGGCCCCCAAACACAAACCACAGCGCATTTCCCTGGAAAACAAAATTCGCCGGCCAAATTTTGATGGCAGATTGCAGGAGCCACTTGGTACTATCAAATCAGCCCAACTTGGCACTGGTGCCACCATGGGTCTTGTCACCATCCTGCTTATCGTAGCTTTTCAGGAGCCAGCCGTTCACTCCCAGCCATAGGCGCCCAGACACAATGCTCTGCCCTTTTCCCTGGCAAACCAAAGTAAGCTGCCCCGCTTCTGGATGGCAGATTGCAGGAACCACTTGGTACTATAAAACCAGCCCGACTTGGCACTGGTGCCACCTCTGGTCTGGGAACCATGCTGCGTATCGTGGATTATAAGGAGCCAGCCGGCCACTCCCAGCCACAGGCCCCCAAACAAAAACAACGGCGCTTTTCCCTGGAAAACAAAACTCGCCTGCCAAATTTTTGATGGCAGATTGCAGGAGCCACTTGGTACTATCAAACCAGCCCAACATGACACTGGTGCCACCATGGGTCTGGTCACCATCCTGCCTATCGTAGCTTTTCAGGAGCCAGCCGGTCACTCCCAGCCATAGGCCCCCAGACACAAAGCTCGGCCCGTTTCCCTGGCAAACAAAAGTAAGCTGCCCCGCTTCTGGATGGCAGATTGCAGGAACCACTTGGTACTATCAAACCAGCCCAACTTGGCACTGGTGCCACCTTGGGTCTGGGAACCATCCTGCGTATCGTGGATTCTAAGGAGCCAGCCGGTCACTCCCAGACACAGGCCCCCAAACACAAACCACAGCGCTTTTCCCTGGAAAACAAAACTCGTCTGCCAACTTTTTGATGGCAGATTGCCAGAGCCACTTGGTACTATCAAACCAGCCCAACTTGGCACTGGTGCCACCTTGGGTCTGGGAACCATGCTGCGTATCGTGGATTATAAGGAGCCAGCCGGCCACTCCCAGCCACAGGCCCCCAAACACAAACCACAGCGCTTTTCCCTGGAAAACAAAACCCGCCTGCCGACATTTTGATGGCAGATTGCAGGAGCCACTTGCTGCTATCAAATCAGCCCAACTTGGCACTGGTGCCACCATGGGTCTGGTCACCATCCTGCCTATCGTAGCTTTTCAGGAGCCAGCCGGTCACTCCCAGTCATAGGCCCCCAGACACAAAGCTCGGCCCGTTTCCCTGGCAAACAAAAGTAAGCTGCCCCGCTTCTGGATGGCAGATTGCAGGACGCACTTGGTACTATCAAACCAGCCCGACTTGGCACTGGTGCCACCTCTGGTCTGGGAACTATGGTGCGTATCGTGGATTCTAAGGAGCCAGCCGGCCACTCCCAGACACAGGCCCCCAAACAAATACAACGGCGCTTTTCCCTGGAAAACAAAACTCGCCTGCCAACTTTTTGATGGCAGATTGCAGGAGCCACTTGGTACTATCAAACCAGCTCAACTTGGCACTGGTGCCACCATGGGTCTGCTCACCATCCTGCCTATCGTAGCTTTTCAGGAGCCAGACGGTCACTCGCAGCCATAGGCCCCCAGACACAAACCTCGGCCCGTTTCCCTGGCAAACAAAAGTAAGCTGCCCCGCTTCTGGATGGCAGATTGCAGGAGCTATTTAGTACTATCAAACCAGCCCGACTTGGCACTGGTGCCACCTCAGGTCTGGGAACCATCCTGCGTATCGTGGATTCTAAGGAGCCAGCCGGCCACTCCCAGCCACAGGCCCCCAAACACAAACAACGGCGCTTTTCCCTGGAAAACAAAACTCGCCTGCCAAATTTTGACGGCAGATTGCAGGAGCCACTTGGTACTATCAAATCAGCCCAACTTGGGACTGGTGCCACCATGGGTCTGGTCACCATCCTGCCTATCGTAGCTTTTCAGGAGCCAGCCGGTCACTCCCAGCCATAGGCCCCCAGACAAAAACCTCGGCCCGTTTCCCTGGCAAACAAAAGTAAGCTGACCCGCTTCTGGATGGCAGATTGCAGGAACCACTTGGTACTATCAAACCAGCAAAACTTGGCACTGGTGCCACCTTGGGTCTGGATACCATGCTGCGTATCGTGGATTCTAAGGAGCCAGCCGGCCACTCCCAGCCACAGGCCCCCAAACACAAACAACGGCGCTTTTCCCTGGAAAACAAAACTCTCCTGCCAACTTTTTGATGGGAGATTGCAGGAGCCACTTGGTTTTATCAAATCAGACCAACTTGGCACTGGTGCCACCATGGGTCTGGTCACCATCCTGCCTATCGTAGCTTTTCAGGAGCCAGCCGGTCACTCCCAGCCATAGGCCCCCAGACACAAACCTCGGCCCGTTTCCCTGACAAACAAAAGTAAGTTATCCCGCTCCTGGATGGCAGATTCCAGGAGCCACTTGGTACTATCAAACCAGCCCGACTTGGCACTGGTGCCACCATGGGTCTGGTCACCATCCTGCGTATCGTGGATTCTAATTAGCCATCCGTCCACTCCCAGCCACAGGCCCCCAAACAAAAACAACGGCGCTTTTCCCTGGAAAACAAAACTCGTCTGCTAACTTTTTGATGGCAGATTGCCAGAGCCACTTGGTACTATCAAACCAGCCCAACTTGGCACTGGTGCCACCTTGGGTCTGGGAACCATGCTGCGTATCATGGATTATAAGGAGCCAGCCGGCCACTCCCAGCCACAGGCCCCCAAACACAAACCACAGCGCTTTTCCCTGGAAAACAAAATTCGCCGGCCAACTTTTTGATGGCAGATTGCAGGAGCCACTTGGTACTATCAAATCAGCCCAACTTGGCACTGGTGCCACCATGGGTCTGGTCACCATCCTGCCTATCGTAGCTTTTCAGGAGCCAGCCGGTCACTCCAAGCCATAGGCGCAAAGACACAATGCTCTGCCCTTTTCCCTGGCAAACCAAAGTAAGCTGCCCCGCTTCTGGATGGCAGATTGCAGGAACCACTTGGTACTATAAAACCAGCCCGACTTGGCACTGGTGCCACCTCTGGTCTGGGAACCATGCTGCGTATCGTGGATTCTAAGGAGCCAGCCGGCCACTCCCATTTAAAGGCCCCCAAACTCAAACAACGGCGCTTTTCCCTGGAAAACAAAACTCGCCTGCCAACTTTTTGATGGCAGATTGCAGGAGCCACTTGGTACTATCAAACCAGCCCAACTTGGCACTTGTGCCACCATGGGTCTGCTCACCATTCTGCCTATCATAGCTTTTCAGGGGGCAGCCGGTCACTCCCAGCCATAGGCGCCCAGAAACAAAGCTCGGCCCGTTTCCCTGGCAAACAAAAGTAAGCTACCCCGCTTCTGGATGGCAGATTGCAGGACGCACTTGGTGCTATCAAACCAGCCCGACTTGGCACTGGTGCCACCTCAGGTCTGGGAACCATCCTGCGTATCGTGGATTCTAAGGAGCCAGCCGGCCACTCCCAGCCACAGGCCCCCAAACACAAACAACGGCGCTTTTCCCTGGAAAACAAAACTCGCCTGCCGACATTTTGATGGCAGATTGCAGGAGCCACTTGGTACTATCAAACCAGCCCAACTTGGCACTGGTGCCACCATGGGTCTGGTCAATATCCTGCCTATCGTAGCTTTTCAGGAGCCAGCCGGTCACTCCCAGCCATAGGCCCCGAGACACAAAGCTAAGCCCTTTTCCCTGGCAAACAAAAGTAATCTGCCCCGCTTCTGGATGGCAGATTGCAGGAGCCACTTTGCACCATCATACTCGCCCGACTTGGCACTGGTGCCACCTTGGGTCTGGGAACCATCCTGCGTATCGTGGATTCTAAGGAGCCAGCCGGCCACTCCCAGCCACAGGCCCCCAACAAAAACCACGGCCCTTTTTTCTGGCAAACAAAACTTAGCTGCCTCAGGATGAACTTGATACTAAAACCGCAGGCCGACTTGGTAGTGGTGACACCTTGGACCTGGGAACCATCATGCGTATCGAGCATTTTAAGGAGCCAGCCGGCCACTCCCAGCAATATTCCCCCAAAAACAATCCACGGAATTTTTCTCTGGCAAACAAAAATCAGCTGCCCCGCTTCTGGATGGCAGATTGCAGGAGCCACTTTGCACCATCAAACCAGCCCGACTTGGCACTGGTGCCACCTTGCATCTGGGAACCATGCTGCCTAGCGTGGATTTTCAGGAGCCAGCCGGCCACTCTCAGCCATAGGCCCCCAAACAAAACCCACGGCCCGTTTCCCTGGCAAACAAAATTAAGCTGCCCCGCTTCTGGATGGCAGATTGCAGGACGCACTTGGTAGTATCAAACCAGCCCGACTTGGCACTGGTGCCACCTTGGGTCTGGGAACCATCCTGCGTATTGTGGGTTCAAAGGAGCCAGCCGGCCACTCCCAGCCACAGGCCCCCAAATACAAACAACGGCGCTTTTCCCTGGAAAACAAAACTCACCTGACAACTTTTTGATGGCAGATTGCAGGAGCCACTTGGTACTATCAAACCAGCCCAACTTGGCACTGGTGCCACCATGGGTCTGGGAACAATCCTGCCTATCGTAGCTTTTCAGGAGACAGCCGGTCACTCCCAGCCATAGGTCCCCAGTCACAAACCTCGGCCCGTTTCCCTGGCAAACAAAAGTAAGCTGCCCCGCTTCTGGATGGCAGATTGCAGGAGCCACTTGGTACTATCAAACCAGCCCAACTTGGCACTGGTGCCACCTCTGGTCTGGGAACCATGCTGCGTAGCACAGATTCTACGGCGCCAGTCGGCCACTCCCCGCCACAAGCTCCCAAACACAAACAACGGCGCTATTCTCTGGCAAACAAAACTCCACTGCCCCTCTTCTGGATGGCAAATTGCAGGACGCACTTGGTACTATAAAAACAGCCCGACTTGGCACTGGTGCCACCTTGGGTCTGGGAACCATCCTGCGTATCGATCTTTTTAATGAGACAGCCGGCCACTCCCAGCCATATGCCCCCAAACACAACCCACGGCCCTTTTCTCTGGCAAACAAAACTCAACTGCACCGCTTCTGGATGGCAGATTGCAGGAGCCACTTGGTACTATCAAACCAGCCCGACTTGGCACTGGTGCCACCTTGGGTCTGGGAACCATCCTGCGTATGGTGGATTCTAAGGAGCCAGCCGGCCACTCCCAGCCACAGGCCCCCAACAAAAACCACGGCCCTTTTTTCTGGCAAACAAAACTTAGCTGCCTCACTTCTGGATGGCAGATTGCAGGAGCCACTTGGTGTAATCAAACCAGCCCGACTTGGCACTGGTGCCACCTTGGGTCTGGGAACCATCCTGCGTATCGTGGATTCTAAGGAGCCAGCCGGCCACTCCCAGCCACAGGCCCCCAAACAAAATCAACGGCGCTGTTCCCTGGAAAACAAAACACGCCTGCCAACTTTTTGATGGAGTTTGCAGGAGCCACTTGGTACTATCAAACCAGCCCGACTTGGCACTGGTGCCACCTTGGGTCTGGGAAACATCCTGCGTATCGTGGATTCTTAGGAGCCAGCCGGCCACTCCTAGCCACAGGCCCCCAGACAAAAACCTAGGCCTATTTCTCTGGCAAACAAAAGTAAGCTGCCCCGCTTCTGGATGGCAGATTGCAGGAGCCACTTGGTACTATCAAACCAGCCCAACTTGGCACTGGTGCCACCTTGGATCTGGGAACCATGCTGTGTATCGTGGATATTCAGGGGCCAGCCGGCCACTCTCAGCCATATGTCCCCAAACAGAAACCTCGGCCCGTTTCTCTGGCACACAAAACTCAACTGCCCCTCTTCTGGATGGCAAATTGCAGGATGAACTTGATACTAAAACCGCAGGCCGACTTGGTAGTGGTGACACCTTGGACCTGGGAACCATCATGCGTATCGAGCATTTTAAGGAGCCAGCCGGCCACTCCCAGCAATATGCCCCCAAAAACAATCCACGGAATTTTTCTCTGGCAAACAAAAATCAGCTGCCCCGCTTCTGGATGGCAGATTGCAGGAGCCACTTTGCACCATCAAACCAGCCCGACTTGGCACTGGTGCCACCTTGCATCTGGGAACCATGCTGCCTAGCGTGGATTTTCAGGAGCCAGCCGGCCACTCTCAGCCATAGGCCCCCAAACAAAACCCACGGCCCGTTTCCCTGGCAAACAAAATTAAGCTGCCCCGCTTCTGGATGGCAGATTGCAGGACGCACTTGGTAGTATCAAACCAGCCCGACTTGGCACTGGTGCCACCTTGGGTCTGGGAACCATGCTGCGTATCATGGATTTTCAGGAGCCAGCCGGCCACTCCCAGCCACAGGCCCCCAAATACAAACAACGGCGCTTTTCCCTGGAAAACAAAACTCGCCTGACAACTTTTTGATGGCAGATTGCAGGAGCCACTTGGTACTATCAAACCAGCCCAACTTGGCACTGGTGCCACCTCTGGTCTGGGAACCATGCTGCGTAACACAGATTCTAAGGCGCCAGTCGGCCACTCCCAGCCACAAGCCCCCAAACACAAACAACGGCGCTATTCTCTGGCAAAAAAAACTCCACTGCCCCTCTTCTGGATGGCAAATTGCAGGACGCACTTGGTACTATAAAAACAGCCCGACTTGGCACTGGTGCCACCTTGGGTCTGGGAACCATCCTGCGTATCGATCTTTTTAATGAGACAGCCGGCCACTCCCAGCCATATGCCCCCAAACACAACCCACGGCCCTTTTCTCTGGCAAACAAAACTCAACTGCACCGCTTCTGGATGGCAGATTGCAGGAGCCACTTGGTACTATCAAACCAGCCCGACTTGGCACTGGTGCCACCTTGGGTCTGGGAACCATCCAGCCTATCGTGGATTTTAAGGAGCCAGCCAGCCACTCCCAGCCACAGGCCCCCAACAAAAACCAGGGCCCTTTTTTCTGGCAAACAAAACTTAGCTGCCTCACTTCTGGATGGCAGATTGCAGGAGCCACTTGGTGTAATCAAACCAGCCCGACTTGGCACTGGTGCCACCTTGGGTCTGGGAAACATCCTGCGTATCGTGGATTCTAAGGAGCCAGCCGGCCACTCCCAGCCACAGGTCCCCAAACAAAATCAACGGCGCTGTTCCCTGGAAAACAAAACACGTCTGCCAACATTTTGATGGAGTTTGCAGGAGCCACTTGGTACTATCAAACCAGCCCGACTTGGCACTGGTGCCACCTTGGGTCTGGGAAACATCCTGCGTATCGTGGATTCTAAGGAGCCAGCCGGCCACTCCTAGCCACAGGCCCCCAGACAAAAACCTAGGCCTATTTCTCTGGCAAACAAAAGTAAGCTGCCCCGCTTCTGGATGGCAGATTGCAGGAGACACTTGGGACTATCAAACCAGCCCAACTTGGCACTGGTGCCACCTTGGATCTGGGAACCATGCTGTGTATCGTGGATATTCAGGGGCCAGCCGGCCACTCTCAGCCATATGTCCCCAAACAGAAACCTCGGCCCGTTTCTCTGGCAAACAAAACTCAACTGCCCCTCTTCTGGATGGCAAATTGCAGGATGAACTTGATACTAAAACCGCAGGCCGACTTGGTAGTGGTGACACCTTGGGCCTGGGAACCATCATGCGTATCGAGCATTTTAAGGAGCCAGCCGGCCACTCCCAGCAATATGCCCCCAAAAACAATCCACGGAATTTTTCTCTGGCAAACAAAAATCAGCTGCCCCGCTTCTGGATGGCAGATTGCAGGAGCCACTTTGCACCATCAAACCAGCCCGACTTGGCACTGGTGCCACCTTGCATCTGGGAACCATGCTGCCTAGCGTGGATTTTCAGGAGCCAGCCGGCCACTCTCAGCCATAGGCCCCCATACAAAACCCACGGCCCGTTTCCCTGGCAAACAAAATTAAGCTGCCCCGCTTCTGGATGGCAGATTGCAGGACGCACTTGGTAGTATCAAACCAGCCCGACTTGGCACTGGTGCCACCTTGGGTCTGGGAACCATGCTGCGTATCATGGATTTTCAGGAGCCAGCCGTCCACTGCCAGCCACAGGCCCCGAAACACAAACAACAGCCTTTTTCTCTGGCAAACAAAATTCAGCTGCCCCGCTTCTGGATGGCAGATTGCAGGAACCACTTGGTACTAACAAACCAGCCCGACTTGGCACTGGTGCCACCTTGGGTCTGGGAACCATCCTGCGTATCGTGGATTCTAAGGAGCCAGCTGGCCACTCCCAGCCACAGGCCCCAAAACACACACAACGGTGCTTTTCCCTGGAAAACAAAACTCGCCTGCCAAACATTTGATGGCAGATTGCAGGAGCCACTTGGTACTATCAAACCAGCCCAACTTGGCACAGGTGCCACCATGGGTCTGGTCACCATCCTGCCTATCGTAGCTTTTCAGGTGCCAGCCAGCCACCCCCAGCCAGAGGACCTTAGACAAATATTTCGGCCCGTTTCCCTGGCAAACAAAAGTAAGCTACCCCGCTTCTGGATGGCAGATTGCAGGAGCCACTTTGCAGCATCAAACCAGCCCAACTTGGCACTGGTGCCGCCTCTGGTCTGGGAACCATCCTGCGTATCGTGGGTTCTAAGGAGCCAGCTGGCCACTCCCAGCCACAGGCCCCCAAACACAAACAACGGCGCTTTTCCCTGGAAAACAAAACTCGCCTGCCAACTTTTTGATGGCAGATTGCCAGAGCCACTTGGTACTATCAAACCAGCCCAACTTGGCACTGGTGCCACCATGGGTCTGGTCACCATCCTGCCTATCGTAGCTTTTCAGGAGCCAGCCGGTCACTCCCAGCCATAGGCCCCCAGACACAAACCTCGGCCCGTTTCCCTGGCAAACAAAAGTAAGCTGCCCCGCTTCGGCATGGCAGATTGCAGGAGCTATTTAGTACTATCAAACCAGCCCGACTTGGCACTGGTGTCACCTCTGGTCTGGGAACCATCCTGTGTATCGTGGATTTTCAGGGGCCAGCCGGCCACTCTCAGCCATATGCCCCCAAAAACAAACCACGGCCCTTTTCTCTGGTAAACAAAACTCAACTGCCCCTCTTCTGGATGGAAATTTTAGGACGCACTTTGTACTACGAAAACCGCCCAACGTGGCACTGGTGCCACCTTGTGTCAGGGAACCATCCTGCATATCGAGCTTTTTAAGGAGCCAGCCGGCCACGCCCAGCCATATACCCCCAAAAAAAAACCACGGACCATTTCTCATGGAACCAAAATCCGCTGCCCCGCGTCTGGATGGCAGATTGCAGGAGCCACTTTGCACCATCAAACCAGCCCGACTTGGCACTGGTGCCACCTTGGGTCTGGGAACAATCCTGCATATCGTGGATTCTAAGGAGCCAGCCGGCCACTCCCAGCCACTGGCCCCCAAACACAAACAACGGCGCTTTTCCCTGGAAAACAAAACTCGCCTGCCAGCTTTTTGATGGCAGATTGCAGGAGCCACTTGGTACTATCAAATCATCCCAACTTGGCACTGGTGCCACCATGGGTCTGGTCACCATCCTGCCTATCGTAGCTTTTCAGGAGCCAGCCGGTCACTCCCAGCCATAGGCCCCCAGACAAATATCTCGGCCCGTTCCCCTGGCAAACAAAAGTAAGCTGCCCCGCTTCTGGATGGCAGATTACAGCAGCCACATGGTACTATCAAACCAGGCCAACATGGCACTGGTGCCACCTTGGCTCTGGGAACCATCCTGCCTATCGTGGATTTTCAGGGGCCAGCCGGCCACTCTCAGCCATATGCCCCCAAACACATACCACGGCCCTTTGCTCTGGCAAACAAAACTCAACTGCCCCTCTTCTGGATGGCAAATTGCAGGACGCACTTGGTACTACAAAAACAGCCCGACTTGGCAGTGATGCCACCTTGGGTCAGTGAAGAATCCTGCGTATCGATCTTTTTAAGGAGCCAGCCGGCCACGTCCAGCCATATACCCCCAAAAAAAAACCACGGAACTTTTCTCCAGCAAACAAAAATCCGCTGCCCCGCGTCTGAATGGCAGATTTCAGGAGCTATTTAATATTATCAAACCAGCCCGACTTGGCACTGGTGCCACCATGAGTCTGGTAACCATCCTGCCTATCGTAGCTTTTCAGTAGCCAGCCGGTCACTCCCTGCCATAGGCCCCCAGACACAAACCTCGGACCGTTTCCCTGGGAAACAAAAGTAAGCTGACCCGCTTCTGGATGGCAGATTGCAGGAGCCACTTGGTACTATCAAACCAGCCCAACTTGGCACTGGTGCCACCTTGGCTCTGGGAACCATCCTGCGTATCCTGGGTTCAAAGGATGCAGCCGGTCACTCCCAGCCACAGGCCTCTAAACAAGAACAACGGCGCTTTTCCCTGGAAAACAAAAGTCGCCTGACAACTTTTTGATGGCAGATTGCAGGAGCCACTTGGTACTATCAAACCAGCCCAACTTGGCACTGGTGCCACCATGGGTCTGGTCACCATCCTGCCTATCGTAGCTTTTCAGGAGCCAGCCGGTCACTCCCAGCCATAGGCCCCCAGACAAATATCTCGGCCCGTTTCCCTGGCAAACAAAAGTAAGCAGCCCCGCTTCTGGATGGCAGATTGCAGGAGCCACATGGTACTATCAAACCAGGCCAACATGGCACTGGTGCCACCTCTGGTCTGGGAACCATCCTGCGTATCGTGGATTCTAAGGAGCCAGCTGGCCACTCCCAGCCACAGGCCCCCAAACACAAACAACGGTGCTTTTCCCTGGAAAACAAAACTCACCTGCCAACTTTTTGATGGCAGATTGCAGGAGCCACTTGGTACTATCAAACCAGCCCAACTTGGCACTGGTGCCACCATGGGTCTGGTCACCATCCTGCCTATCGTAGCTTTTCAGGAGCCAGCCGGTCACTCCCAGCCATAGGCCCCCAGACACAAAGCTCTACCCGTTTCCCTGGCAAACAAAAGTAAGCTGCCCCGCTTCTGGATGGCAGATTGCAGGACGCACTTGGTACTATAAAACCAGCCCGACTTGGCACTGGTGCCACCTCAGGTCTGGGAACCATCCTGCGTATCGTGGATTCTAAGGAGCCAGCCGGCCACTCCCAGCCACAGGCCCCCAAACACAAAGAACGGCGCTTTTCCCTGGAAAACAAAACTCGCTTGCCAACTTTTTGATGGCAGATTGCAGGAGCCACTTGGTACTATCAAACCACCCCAACTTGGCAACAAGTGGTTCCTGCAATCTGACATCCAGAAGCGGGGCAGCTTACTTTTGTTTGCCAGGGAAATGGACCGTTGTTTGTGTTTGGAGGCGTATGGCTGGGAGTGGCCGACTGGCTCCTTAAAATCCACGATACGCAGCATGGTTCCCAGACCAGAGGTGGCACCAGTGCCAAGTCGGGCTGGTTTGATGGTACAAAGTGGCTCCTGCAATCTGCCATCCAGAAGCGGGGCAGCTTACTTTTGTTTGCCAGGGAAACGGGCCGGGCTTTCTGTCTCGGGGCCTATGGCTGGGAGTGACCGGCTGGCTCCTGAAAAGCTACGATAGGCAGGATGGTGACCAGACCCATGGTGGCACCAGTGCCAAGTTGGGCTGGTTTGATAGTACCAAGTGGCTCCTGCAATCTGCCATCAAAAAGTTGGCAGGCGAGTTTTGTTTTCCAGGGAAAAGCGCCATTGTTTGTGTTTGGGGACCTGTGGTTGGGAGTGCCCGGCTGGCTCCTTAGAAACCACGTTACGCAGCATGGTTACCAGACAAGAGGTGCCACCAGTGCCAAGTTGTGCTGGTTTGATACTGCCAAGTGGTTCCTGCAATCTGCCATCCAGAAACGGGGCAGCTTACTTTTGTTTGCCACGGAAACGGGCCGTTTTTTGTGTTTGGGGGCCTGTGGCTGGGAGTGGCCGACTGGCTCCTTAGAATCCACGATACGCAGGATGGGTCCCAGACCCATAGTGGCACCAGTGCCAAGTCGGGCTGGTTTGATAGTACCAAGTGGCTCCTGCAATCTGCCATCCAGAAGTGGGGCAGCTTACTTTTGTTTGCCAGTGAAACGGGCTGAGGTTTGTGACTGGGGACCTATGGCTGGGAGTGACCGGCTGGCTCCTGAAAAGTTACGATAGGCAGGATTGTGACCAGACCCATGGTGGCACCAGTGCCAAGTTGGGCTGGTTTGATAGTACCAAGTGGCTCCTGTAATCTGCCATCAAATAGTTGGTAGGCGAGTTTTGTTTTCCAGGGAAAAGCCCCGTTGTTTGTGTTTGGGGGCCTGTGGTAGGGAGTGGCCGGCTGGCTAATTAGAATCCACGATACGCAGGATGGTTCCCAGACCAGAGGTGGCACAAGCGCCAAGACGGGCTAGTTTGATGGTGCAAAGTGGCTCCTGCAATCTGCCATCCAGAAGCGGGGTAGCTTACTTTTGTTTGCCAGGGAAACGGGCCGAGCTTTTTGTCTGGGGGCCTATGGCGGGGAGTGACCGGCTGGCTCCTGAAAAGCTAAGATAGGCAGGATGGTGACCAGACCCATGGTGGCACCAGTGCCAAGTTGGGCTGATTTGATAAAACCAAGTGGCTCCTGCAATCTGCCATCAAAAAGTTGGCAGGAGAGTTTTGTTTTCCAGGGAAAAGCGCCGTTGTTTGTGTTTGGGGGCCTGTGGCTGGGAGTGGCCGGCTGGCTCCTTAGAATCCACGATACGCAGCATGGTATCCAGACCCAAGGTGGCACCAGTGCCAAGTTTTGCTGGTTTGATAGTACCAAGTGGTTCCTGCAATCTGCCATCCAGAAGCAGGGCAGCTTACTTTTGTTTGCCAGGGAAACGGGCCGAGGTTTTTGTCTGGGGGCCTATGGCTGGGAGTGACCGGCTGGCTCCTGAAAAGCTACGATAGGCAGGATGGTGACCAGACCCATGGTGGCACCAGTCCCAAGTTTGGCTGATTTGATAGTACCAAGTGGCTCCTGCAATCTGCCGTCAAAATTTGGCAGGCGAGTTTTTATTTTCCAGGGAAAAGCGCCGTTGTTTGTGTTTGGGGGCCTGTGGCTGGGAGTGGCCGGCTGGCTGCTTAGAATCCACGATACGCAGGATGGTTCCCAGACCCAAGGTGGCACCAGTGCCAAGTCGGGCTCGTATGATGGTGCAAAGTGGCTCCTGCAATCTGCCATCCAGAAGCGGGGCAGCTTACTTTTGTTTGCCAGGGAAACGGTCCGAGCTTTGTGTCTCGGGGCCTATGGCTGGGAGTGACCGGCTGGCTCCTGAAAAGCTACGATAGGCAGGATGGTGACCAGACCCATGGTGGCACCAGTGCCAAGTTGGGCTGGTTTGATAGTACCAAGTGGCTCCTGCAATCTGCCATCAAAATGTCGGCAGGCGAGTTTTGTTTTCCAGGGAAAAGCGCCGTTGTTTGTGTTTGGGGGCCTGTGGCTGGGAGTGGCCGGCTGGCTCCTTAGAATCCACGATACGCAGGATGGTTCCCAGACCTGAGGTGGCACCAGTGCCAAGTCGGGCTGGTTTGATGGTGCAAAGTGGCTCCTGCAATCTGCCATCCAGAAGCGGGGCAGCTTACTTTTGTTTGCCAGGGAAACGGGCCGAGCTTTGTGTCAGGGGGCCTATGGCTGGGAGTGACCGGCTGGCTCCTGAAAAGCTACGATAGGCAGGATGGTGACCAGACCCATGGTGGCACCAGTGCCATGTTCGGCTGATTTCATAGTACCAAGTGGCTCCTGCAATCTGCCATCAAAAAGTCGGCAGGCGAGTTTTGTTTTCCAGGGAAAAGCGCCGTTGTTTTTGTCTGCGGGCCTGTGGCTGGAGTGGCCGGCTGGCTCCTTAGAATCCACGATACGCAGCATGGTTCCCAGACCCAAGGTGGCACCAGTGCCAAGTTGGGCTGGTTTGATAGTACCAAGTGGTTCCTGCAATCTGCCATCAAAAAGTTGGCAGGCGAGTTTTGTTTTCCAGGGAAAAGCGTCGTTGTTTGTGTTTGGGGGCTGTGGCTGGGAGTGGCCGGCTGGCTCCTTAGAATCCACGATACGCAGGATGGTTCCCAGACCAGAGGTGGCACCAGTCCCAAGTTGGGCTGGTTTGATAGTACCAAGTGTTTCCTGCAATCTGCCATCCAGAAGCGGGGCAGCTTACTTTTGTTTGCCAGGGAAACGGGCCGAGGTTTGTGTCTGGGGGCCTATGGCTGGGAGTGACCGGCTGGCTCCTGAAAGGCTACGATAGGCAGGATTGTGACCAGACCCATGGTGGCACCAGTGCCAAGTTGGGCTGGTTTGATAGTACCAAGTGGCTCCTGCAATCTGCCATCAAAAAGTTGGCAGGCGAGTTTTGTTTCCCAGGGAAAAGCGCCGTTGTTTGTGTTTGGGGGCCTGTGGCTGGGAGTGGCCGGCTGGCTAATTAGAATCCACGACAGGCAGGATGGTTCCCAGACCAGAGGTGACACCAGTGCCAAGTCGGGCTAGTTTGATGGTGAAAAGTGGCTCCTGCAATCTGCCATCCAGAAGCGGGTTAACTTACTTTTGTTTGCCAGGGAAAAGGGCCGAGGTTTTTGTCTGGGGGCCTATGGCTGGGAGTGACCGGCTGTCTCCTGAAAAGCTACGATAGGCAGGATGGTGACCAGACCCATGGTGGCACCAGTGCCAAGTTGGGCTGGTTTGATAGTACCAAGTGGCTCCTGCAATCTGCCATCAAAAAGTTGGCAGGCGAGTTTGTTATCCAGGGAAAAGCGCCGTTGTTTTTGTTTGGGGGCCTGTGGCTGGGAGTGGCCGGATGGCTAATTAGAATCCACGATACGCAGCATGGTTCCCAGACCTGAGGTGGCACCAGTGCCAAGTTGGGCTGGTTTGATACTACCAAGTGCGTCCTGCAATCTGCCATCCAGAAGCGGGGCAGCTTACTTTTGTTTGCCAGGGAAACGGGCCGAGGTTTTGTCTGGGGGCCTATGGCAGGGAGTGACCGGCTGGCTCCTGAGAAACTACGATAGGCAGGATAGTGACCAGACCCATGGTGGCACCAGTGCCAAGTTGGGCTGGTTTGATAGTACCAAGTGGCTCCTGCAATCTGCCATCAAAATGTTGGCATGCGAGTTTTGTTTTCCCGGGAAAAGCGCCGTTGTTTGTGTTTGGGGGCCTGTGGCTGGGAGTGGCCGGCTGGCTCCGTAGAATCCAAAATACGCAGGATGGTTCCCAGACCTGAGGTGGCACCAGTGCCAAGTTGGGCTGGTTTGATTGTAGCAAATGGTTCCTGCAATCTGCCATCCAGAAGCGGGGCAGCTTACTTTTGTTTGCCAGGGAAACGGGCCGAGCTTTGTGTCTGGGGGCCTATGGCTGGGAGTGACCGGCTGGCTCCTGAAAAGCTACGATAGGCAGGATGGTGACCAGACCCATGGTGGCACCAGTGCCATGTTCGGCTGATTTCATAGTACCAAGTGGCTCCTGCAATCTGCCATCAAAATGTTGGCAGGCGAGTTTTGTTTTCCAGGGAAAAGCGCCGTTGTTTGTGTCTGCGGGCCTGTGGCTGGAGTGGCCGGCTGGCTCCTTAGAATCCACAATACGCAGCATGGTTCCCAGACCCAAGGTGGCACCAGTGCCACGTCGGGCTGGTTTGATGGTGAAAAGTGGCTCCTGCAATCTGCCATCCTGAAGCGGGGTAGCTTACTTTTGTGTGCCAGGGAAACGGGCCGAGGTTTATGACTGGGGGCCTAGGGCTAGGAGTGACCGGCTGGCTCCTGAAAAGCAACAATAGGCAGGATGGTTCCCAGACCCAAGGTGGCACCAGTGCCAAGTTGGGCTGGTTTGATGGTACCAACTGGCTCCTGCAATCTGCCATCTAAAAGTTGTCAGGCGAGTTTTGTTTTCCAGGGAAAAGCGCCGTTGATTTTGTTTGGAGGCCTGTGGCTGGCAGTGGCTGCCTGTCGTCTTAGAATCCGGGTTACGCAGCATGGTTCCCAGAGCCAAGGTGGCACCAGTGCCAAGTTGGGCTGGTTTGATGGTGCAAAGTGGCTCCTGCAATCTGCCATCCAGAAGTGCGGTAGCTTACTTTTGTGTGCCAGGGAAACAGGCCGAGGTTTGTGTCTGGGGGCCTATGGCTGGGAGTGACCGGCTGGCTCCTGAAAAGCTACGATAGGCAGGATGGTGACCAGACCCATGGTGGCACCAGTGCCAAGTTGGGCTGGTTTGATAGTACCAAGTGGCTCCTGCAATCTGCCATCAAAAATTTGGCAGGCGAGTTTTGTTTTCCAGGGAAAAGCGCCGTTGTGTGTGTTTTGGGGCCTGTGGCTGGGAGTGGCCAGCTGGCTCCTTAGAATCCACGATAGGCAGGATGGTTCCCAGACCCAAGGTGGCACCAGTGCCAAGTCGGGCTGGTTTGTTAGTACCAAGTGGTTCCTGCAATCTGCCATCCAGAAGCGGGGCAGCTGAATTTTGTTTGCCAGAGAAAAAGGCTGTTGTTTGTGTTTCGGGGCCTGTGGCTGGCAGTGGACGGCTGGCTCCTGAAAATCCATGATACGCAGCATGGTTCCCAGACCCAAGGTGGCACCAGTGCCAAGTTTTGCTGGTTTGATAGTACCAAGTGGTTCCTGCAATCTGCCATCCAGAAGCAGGGCAGCTTACTTTTGTTTGCCAGGGAAACGGGCCGAGGTTTTTGTCTGGGGGCCTATGGCTGGGAGTGACCGGCTGGCTCCTGAAAAGCTACGATAGGCAGGATGGTGACCAGACCCATGGTGGCACCAGTCCCAAGTTGGGCTGATTTGATAGTACCAAGTGGCTCCTGCAATCTGCCGTCAAAATTTGGCAGGCGAGTTTTTATTTTCCAGGGAAAAGCGCCGTTGTTTGTGTTTGGGGGCCTGTGGCTGGGAGTGGCCGGCTGGCTGCTTAGAATCCACGATACGCAGGATGGTTCCCAGACCCAAGGCGGCACCAGTGCCAAGTCGGGCTAGTATGATGGTGCAAAGTGGCTCCTGCAATCTGCCATCCAGAAGCGGGGCAGCTTACTTTTGTTTGCCAGGGAAACGGTCCGAGCTTTGTGTCTCGGGGCCTATGGCTGGGAGTGACCGGCTGGCTCCTGAAAAGCTACGATAGGCAGGATGGTGACCAGACCCATGGTGGCACCAGTGCCAAGTTGGGCTGGTTTGATAGTACCAAGTGGCTCCTGCAATCTGCCATCAAAATGTCGGCAGACGAGTTTTGTTTTCCAGGGAAAAGCGCCGTTGTTTGTGTTTGGGGGCCTGTGGCTGGGAGTGGCCGGCTGGCTCCTTAGAATCCACGATACGCAGGATGGTTCCCAGACCCAAGGTGGCACCAGTCCCAAGTTGGGCTGGTTTGATAGTACCAAGTGTTTCCTGCAATCTGCCATCCAGAAGCGGGGCAGCTTACTTTTGTTTGCCAGGGAAACGGGCCGAGGTTTGTGTCTGGGGGCCTATGGCTGGGAGTGACCGGCTGGCTCCTGAAAGGCTACGATAGGCACGATTGTGACCAGACCCATGGTGGCACCAGTGCCAAGTTGGGCTGGTTTGATAGTACCAAGTGGCTCCTGCAATCTGCCATCAAAAACTTGGCAGGCGAGTTTTGTTTTCCAGGGAAAAGCGCCGTTGTTTGTGTTTGGGGGCCTGTGGCTGGGAGTGGCCGGCTGGCTAATTAGAATCCACGACAGGCAGGATGGTTCCCAGACCAGAGGTGACACCAGTGCCAAGTCGGGCTAGTTTGATGGTGAAAAGTGGCTCCTGCAATCTGCCATCCAGAAGCGGGTTAACTTACTTTTGTTTGCCAGGGAAAAGGGCCGAGGTTTTTGTCTGGGGGCCTATGGCTGGGAGTGACCGGCTGTCTCCTGAAAAGCTACGATAGGCAGGATGGTGACCAGACCCATGGTGGCACCAGTGCCAAGTTGGGCTGGTTTGATAGTACCAAGTGGCTCCTGCAATCTGCCATCAAAAAGTTGGCAGGCGAGTTTGTTATCCAGGGAAAAGCGCCGTTGTTTTTGTTTGGGGGCCTGTGGCTGGGAGTGGCCGGATGGCTAATTAGAATCCACGATACGCAGCATGGTTCCCAGACCTGAGGTGGCACCAGTGCCATGTTGGGCTGGTTTGATACTACCAAGTGCGTCCTGCAATCTGCCATCCAGAAGCGGGGCAGCTTACTTTTGTTTGCCAGGGAAACGGGCCGAGGTTTTGTCTGGGGGCCTATGGCAGGGAGTGACCGGCTGGCTCCTGAGAAACTACGATAGGCAGGATAGTGACCAGACCCATGGTGGCACCAGTGCCAAGTTGGGCTGGTTTGATAGTACCAAGTGGCTCCTGCAATCTGCCATCAAAATGTTGGCAGGCGAGTTTTGTTTTCCAGGGAAAAGCGCCGTTGTTTGTGTTTGGGGGCCTGTGGCTGGGAGTGGCCGGCTGGCTCCGTAGAATGCAAAATACGCAGGATGGTTCCCAGACCTGAGGTGGCACCATTGCCAAGTTGGGCTGGTTCGATTGTAGCAAATGGTTCCTGCAATCTGCCATCCAGAAGCAGGGCAGCTTACTTTTGTTTGCCAGGGAAACGGGCCGAGCTTTGTGTCTGGGGGCCTATGGCTGGGAGTGACCGGCTGGCTCCTGAAAAGCTACGATAGGCAGGATGGTGACCAGACCCATGGTGGCACCAGTGCCATGTTCGGCTGATTTCATAGTACCAAGTGGCTCCTGCAATCTGCCATCAAAATGTTGGCAGGCGAGTTTTGTTTTCCAGGGAAAAGCGCCGTTGTTTGTGTCTGCGGGCCTGTGGCTGGAGTGGCCGGCTGGCTCCTTAGAATCCACAATACGCAGCATGGTTCCCAGACCCAAGGTGGCACCAGTGCCAAGTTGGGCTGGTTTGATAGTACCAAGTGGTTCCTGCAATCTGCCATCAAAAAGTTGTCAGGCGAGTTTTGTTTTCCAGGGAAAATCGCCGTTGTTTTTGTTTGGGGGCCTGTGGCTGGGAGTGGCCGGCTGGCTCCTTAGGATCCACGATACCCAGGTGGTACCCAGACCAGAGGTGGCACCAGTACCAAGTCGGGCTTGTTTGATGGTGCAAAGTGACTCCTGCAATCTGCCATCCAGAAGCGGGGTAGCTTACTTTTGTTTGCCAGGGAAACGGTCCGAGCTTTGTGTCTCGGGGCCTATGGCTGGGAGTGACCGGCTGGCTCCTGAAAAGCTACGATAGGCAGGATGGTGACCAGACCCATGGTGGCACCAGTGCCAAGTTGGGCTGGTTTGATAGTACCAAGTGGCTCCTGCAATCTGCCATCAAAAAGTTGTCAGGCGAGTTTTGTTTTCCAGGGAAAAGCGCCGTTGTTTGTGTTTGGGGGACTGTTGGTGGGAGTGGCCGGCTGGCTCCTTAGAACACACGATACGCAGGATGGTTCCCAGACCCAAGGTGGCACCAGTGCCACGTCGGGCTGGTTTGATGGTGAAAAGTGGCTCCTGCAATCTGCCATCCTGAAGCGGGGTAGCTTACTTTTGTGTGCCAGGGAAACGGGCCGAGGTTTATGACTGGGGGCCTAGGGCTAGGAGTGACCGGCTGGCTCCTGAAAAGCAACAATAGGCAGGATGGTTCCCAGACCCAAGGTGGCACCAGTGCCAAGTTGGGCTGGTTTGATGGTACCAACTGGCTCCTGCAATCTGCCATCTAAAAGTTGTCAGGCGAGTTTTGTTTTCCAGGGAAAAGCGCCGTTGATTTTGTTTGGAGGCCTGGGGCTGGCAGTGGCTGCCTGTCGTCTTAGAATCCGGGTTACGGAGCATGGTTCCCAGAGCCAAGGTGGCACCAGTGCCAAGTTGGGCTGGTTTGATGGTGCAAAGTGGCTCCTGCAATCTGCCATCCAGAAGTGCGGTAGCTTACTTTTGTTTGCCAGGGAAACAGGCCGAGGTTTGTGTCTGGGGGCCTATGGCTGGGAGTGACCGGCTGGCTCCTGAAAAGCTACGATAGGCAGGATGGTGACCAGACCCATGGTGGCACCAGTGCCAAGTTGGGCTGGTTTGATAGTACCAAGTGGCTCCTGCAATCTGCCATCAAAAAGCTGGCAGGCGAGTTTTGTTTTCCAGGGAAAAGCGCCGTTGTGTGTGTTTTGGGGCCTGTGGCTGGGAGTGGCCAGCTGGCTCCTTAGAATCCACGATACGCAGGATGGTTCCCAGACCCAAGGTGGCACCAGTGCCAAGTCGGGCTGGTTTGTTAGTACCAAGTGGTTCCTGCAATCTGCCATCCAGAAGCGGGGCAGCTGAATTTTGTTTGCCAGAGAAAAAGGCTGTTGTTTGTGTTTCGGGGCCTGTGGCTGGCAGTGGACGGCTGGCTCCTGAAAATCCATGATACGCAGCATGGTTCCCAGACCCAAGGTGGCACCAGTGCCAAGTTTTGCTGGTTTGATAGTACCAAGTGGTTCCTGCAATCTGCCATCCAGAAGCAGGGCAGCTTACTTTTGTTTGCCAGGGAAACGGGCCGAGGTTTTTGTCTGGGGGCCTATGGCTGGGAGTGAGCGGCTGGCTCCTGAAAAGCTACGATAGGCAGGAT
Organism: Melospiza melodia melodia; assembly: GCF_035770615.1. NCBI lineage: Eukaryota > Metazoa > Chordata > Aves > Passeriformes > Passerellidae > Melospiza > Melospiza melodia. Next base: position 30,554,975 of record NC_086197.1, read on the forward strand.
GGTGACCAGACCCATGGTGGCACCAGTCCCAAGTTGGGCTGATTTGATAGTACCAAGTGGCTCCTGCAATCTGCCGTCAAAATTTGGCAGGCGAGTTTTTATTTTCCAGGGAAAAGCGCCGTTGTTTGTGTTTGGGGGCCTGTGGCTGGGAGTGGCCGGCTGGCTCCTTAGAATCCACGATACGCAGGATGGTTCCCAGACCCAAGGTGGCACCAGTGCCAAGTCGGGCTAGTATGATGGTGCAAAGTGGCTCCTGCAATCTGCCATCCAGAAGCGGGGCAGCTTACTTTTGTTTGCCAGGGAAACGGTCCGAGCTTTGTGTCTCGGGGCCTATGGCTGGGAGTGACCGGCTGGCTCCTGAAAAGCTACGATAGGCAGGATGGTGACCAGACCCATGGTGGCACCAGTGCCAAGTTGGGCTGGTTTGATAGTACCAAGTGGCTCCTGCAATCTGCCATCAAAATGTCGGCAGGCGAGTTTTGTTTTCCAGGGAAAAGCGCCGTTGTTTGTGTTTGGGGGCCTGTGGCTGGGAGTGGCCGGCTGGCTCCTTAGAATCCACGATACGCAGGATGGTTCCCAGACCTGAGGTGGCACCAGTGCCAAGTCGGGCTGGTTTGATGGTGCAAAGTGGCTCCTGCAATCTGCCATCCAGAAGCGGGGCAGCTTACTTTTGTTTGCCAGGGAAACGGGCCGAGCTTTGTGTCAGGGGGCCTATGGCTGGGAGTGACCGGCTGGCTCCTGAAAAGCTACGATAGGCAGGATGGTGACCAGACCCATGGTGGCACCAGTGCCATGTTCGGCTGATTTCATAGTACCAACTGGCTCCTGCAATCTGCCATCAAAAAGTCGGCAGGCGAGTTTTGTTTTCCAGGGAAAAGCGCCGTTGTTTTTGTCTGCGGGCCTGTGGCTGGAGTGGCCGGCTGGCTCCTTAGAATCCACGATATGCAGCATGGTTCCCAGACCCAAGGTGGCACCAGTGCCAAGTTGGGCTGGTTTGATAGTACCAAGTGGTTCCTGCAATCTGCCATCAAAAAGTTGGCAGGCGAGTTTTGTTTTCCAGGGAAAAGCGTCGTTGTTTGTGTTTGGGGGCCTGTGGCTGGGAGTGGCCGGCTGGCTCCTTAGAATCCACGATACGCAGGATGGTTCCCAGACCCAAGGTGGCACCAGTCCCAAGTTGGGCTGGTTTGATAGTACCAAGTGTTTCCTGCAATCTGCCATCCAGAAGCGGGGCAGCTTACTTTTGTTTGCCACGAAACGGGCCGAGGTTTGTGTCTGGGGGCCTATGGCTGGGAGTGACCGGCTGGCTCCTGAAAGGCTACGATAGGCAGGATTGTGACCAGACCCATGGTGGCACCAGTGCCAAGTTGGGCTGGTTTGATAGTACCAAGTGGCTCCTGCAATCTGCCATCAAAAACTTGGCAGGCGAGTTTTGTTTCCCAGGGAAAAGCGCCGTTGTTTGTGTTTGGGGGCCTGTGGCTGGGAGTGGCCGGCTGGCTAATTAGAATCCACGACAGGCAGGATGGTTCCCAGACCAGAGGTGACACCAGTGCCAAGTCGGGCTAGTTTGATGGTGAAAAGTGGCTCCTGCAATCTGCCATCCAGAAGCGGGTTAACTTACTTTTGTTTGCCAGGGAAAAGGGCCGAGGTTTTTGTCTGGGGGCCTATGGCTGGGAGTGACCGGCTGTCTCCTGAAAAGCTACGATAGGCAGGATGGTGACCAGACCCATGGTGGCACCAGTGCCAAGTTGGGCTGGTTTGATAGTACCAAGTGGCTCCTGCAATCTGCCATCAAAAAGTTGGCAGGCGAGTTTGTTATCCAGGGAAAAGCGCCGTTGTTTTTGTTTGGGGGCCTGTGGCTGGGAGTGGCCGGATGGCTAATTAGAATCCACGATACGCAGCATGGTTCCCAGACCTGAGGTGGCACCAGTGCCAAGTTGGGCTGGTTTGATACTACCAAGTGCGTCCTGCAATCTGCCATCCAGAAGCGGGGCAGCTTACTTTTGTTTGCCAGGGAAACGGGCCGAGGTTTTGTCTGGGGGCCTATGGCAGGGAGTGACCGGCTGGCTCCTGAGAAACTACGATAGGCAGGATAGTGACCAGACCCATGGTGGCACCAGTGCCAAGTTGGGCTGGTTTGATAGTACCAAGTGGCTCCTGCAATCTGCCATCAAAATGTTGGCAGGCGAGTTTTGTTTTCCAGGGAAAAGCGCCGTTGTTTGTGTTTGGGGGCCTGTGGCTGGGAGTGGCCGGCTGGCTCCGTAGAATCCAAAATACGCAGGATGGTTCCCAGACCTGAGGTGGCACCAGTGCCAAGTTGGGCTGGTTTGATTGTAGCAAATGGTTCCTGCAATCTGCCATCCAGAAGCGGGGCAGCTTACTTTTGTTTGCCAGGGAAACGGGCCGAGCTTTGTGTCTGGGGGCCTATGGCTGGGAGTGACCGGCTGGCTCCTGAAAAGCTACGATAGGCAGGATGGTGACCAGACCCATGGTGGCACCAGTGCCATGTTCGGCTGATTTCATAGTACCAAGTGGCTCCTGCAATCTGCCATCAAAATGTTGGCAGGCGAGTTTTGTTTTCCAGGGAAAAGGGCCGTTGTTTGTGTCTGCGGGCCTGTGGCTGGAGTGGCCAGCTGGCTCCTTAGAATCCACAATACGCAGCATGGTTCCCAGACCCAAGGTGGCACCAGTGCCAAGTTGGGCTGGTTTGTTAGTACCAAGTGGTTCCTGCAATCTGCCATCAAAAAGTTGTCAGGCGAGTTTTGTTTTCCAGGGAAAATCGCCGTTGTTTTTGTTTGGGGGCCTGTGGCTGGGAGTGGCCGGCTGGCTCCTTAGGATCCACGATACCCAGGTGGTACCCAGACCAGAGGTGGCACCAGTACCAAGTCGGGCTTGTTTGATGGTGCAAAGTGACTCCTGCAATCTGCCATCCAGAAGCGGGGTAGCTTACTTTTGTTTGCCAGGGAAACGGGTAGAGCTTTGTGTCTGGGGGCCTATGGCTGGGAGTGACCGGCTGGCTCCTGAAAAGCTACGATAGGCAGGATGGTGACCAGACCCATGGTGGCACCAGTGCCAAGTTGGGCTGGTTTGATAGTACCAAGTGGCTCCTGCAATCTGCCATCAAAAAGTTTTCAGGCGAGTTTTGTTTTCCAGGGAAAAGCGCCGTTGTTTGTGTTTGGGGGACTGTTGGTGGGAGTGGCCGGCTGGCTCCTTAGAACACACGATACGCAGGATGGTTCCCAGACCCAAGGTGGCACCAGTGCCACGTCGGGCTGGTTTGATGGTGAAAAGTGGCTCCTGCAATCTGCCATCCTGAAGCGGGGTAGCTTACTTTTGTGTGCCAGGGAAACGGGCCGAGGTTTATGACTGGGGGCCTAGGGCTAGGAGTGACCGGCTGGCTCCTGAAAAGCAACAATAGGCAGGATGGTTCCCAGACCCAAGGTGGCACCAGTGCCAAGTTGGGCTGGTTTGATGGTACCAACTGGCTCCTGCAATCTGCCATCTAAAAGTTGTCAGGCGAGTTTTGTTTTCCAGGGAAAAGCGCCGTTGATTTTGTTTGGAGGCCTGTGGCTGGCAGTGGCTGCCTGTCGTCTTAGAATCCGGGTTACGCAGCATGGTTCCCAGAGCCAAGGTGGCACCAGTGCCAAGTTGGGCTGGTTTGATGGTGCAAAGTGGCTCCTGCAATCTGCCATCCAGAAGTGCGGTAGCTTACTTTTGTGTGCCAGGGAAACAGGCCGAGGTTTGTGTCTGGGGGCCTATGGCTGGGAGTGACCGGCTGGCTCCTGAAAAGCTACGATAGGCAGGATGGTGACCAGACCCATGGTGGCACCAGTGCCAAGTTGGGCTGGTTTGATAGTACCAAGTGGCTCCTGCAATCTGCCATCAAAAAGTTGGCAGGCGAGTTTTGTTTTCCAGGGAAAAGCGCCGTTGTGTGTGTTTTGGGGCCTGTGGCTGGGAGTGGCCAGCTGGCTCCTTAGAATCCACGATACGCAGGATGGTTCCCAGACCCAAGGTGGCACCAGTGCCAAGTCGGGCTGGTTTGTTAGTACCAAGTGGTTCCTGCAATCTGCCATCCAGAAGCGGGGCAGCTGAATTTTGTTTGCCAGAGAAAAAGGCTGTTGTTTGTGTTTCGGGGCCTGTGGCTGGCAGTGGACGGCTGGCTCCTGAAAATCCATGATACGCAGCATGGTTCCCAGACCCAAGGTGGCACCAGTGCCAAGTAGGGCTGGTTTCATAGTACCCAGTGGCTCTTGCAATCTGCCATCCAGAAGAGGGGCAGTTGAGTTTTGTTTTCCAGAGAAAAGGGCCGTGGTTTGTGTTTGGGGCCTATGGCTGAGAGTGACCGGCTGGCTCCTGAAAAGCTACGATAGGCAGGAAGGTGACCAGACCCATGGTGGCACCAGTGCCAAGTCGGGCTGGTTTGATAATACTAAATAGCTCCTGCAATCTGCCATCCAGACGCGGGGCAGCGGATTTTTGCTTGCTGGAGAAAAGTTCCGTGGGTTTTTTTTGGGGGTATATGGCTGGACGTTGCCGGCTGACTCCTTAAAAACATCGATACGCAGGATGGTTCCCTGACCCAAGGTGGCATCACTGCCAAGTCGGGCTGTTTTCGTAGTACCAAGTGCGTCCTGCAATTTGCCATCCAGAAGAGGGGCAGTTGAGTTTTGTTTACCAGAGAAAAGGGCCGTGGTTTGTGTTTGGGGGCATATGGCTGAGAGTGGCCGGCTGGCGCCTGAAAATCCACGATAGGCAGGATGGTTCCCAGAGCCAAGGTGGCACCAGTGCCATGTTGGCCTGGTTTGATAGTACCATGTGGCTCCTGCAATCTGCCATCCAGAAGCGGGGCAGCTTACATTTGTTTGCCAGGGAAACGGGCCGAGGTATTTGTCTGGGGGCCTATGGCTGGGAGTGACCGCCTGGCTCCTGAAAATCTACGATAGGCAGGATGGTGACCAGACCCATGGTGGCACCAGTGCCAAGTTGGGCTGGTTTGATAGTACCAAGTGGCTCCTGCAATCTGCCATCCAGAAGCGGGGTAGCTTACTTTTGTTTGCCAGGGAAACGGGCAGAGCTTTCTGTCTGGGGGCCTATGGTTGGGAGTAACCGGCTGGCTCCTGAAAAGCTACGATAGGCAGGATGGTTCCCAGATCCAAGATGGCACCAGTGCCAAGTCGGGGTGGTTTGATGGTGCAAAGTGGCTCCTGCAATCTGCCATCCTGACGCGGGGCAGCGGATTTTTGTTTCCAAGAGAAATGGTCCGTGGTTTGTTTTTGGGGCTATATGGCTGTGCGTGGCCTGCTGGCTCCTTAAAAAGCTACGATAGGCAGGATGGTTCCCTGACCCAAGGTGGCACCAGTGCCAAGTCGGGCGGTATTCGTAGTACAAAGTGCGTCCTAAAATTTGCCATCCAGAAGAGGGGCAGTTGAGTTTTGTTTACCAGAGAAAAGGGCCGTGGTTTGTTTTTGGGGACATATGGCTGATAGTGGCCGTCTGGCGCCTGAAAATCCACGATAGGCAGGATGGTTCCCAGACCAGAGGTGGCACCAGTGCCAAGTCGGGCTGGTTTGATAGTACTAAATAGCACCTGCAATCTGCCATGCAGAAGCGGGGCAGCTTACTTTTGTTTGCCAGGGAAACGGGCCGAGGTTTGTGTCTGGGGGCCTATGGCTGGGAGTGACCGCCTGGCTCCTGAAAAGCTACGATAGGCAGGATGGTGACCAGACCCATGGTGGCACCAGTGCCAAGTTGGGCTGGTTTGATAGTACCAAGTGGCTCCTGCAATCTGCCATCAAAAAGTTGGCAGGCCAGTTTTGTTTTCCAGGGAAAAGCGCCGTTGTTTGTGTTTGGGGGACTGTTGGTGGGAGTGGCCGGCTGGCTCCTTAGAACACACGATACGCAGGATGGTTCCCAGACCCAAGGTGGCACCAGTGCCACGTCGGGCTGGTTTGATGGTGAAAAGTGGCTCCTGCAATCTGCCATCCTGAAGCGGGGTAGCTTACTTTTGTGTGCCAGGGAAACGGGCCGAGGTTTATGACTGGGGGCCTAGGGCTAGGAGTGACCGGCTGGCTCCTGAAAAGCAACAATAGGCAGGATGGTTCCCAGACCCAAGGTGGCACCAGTGCCAAGTTGGGCTGGTTTGATGGTACCAACTGGCTCCTGCAATCTGCCATCTAAAAGTTGTCAGGCGAGTTTTGTTTTCCAGGGAAAAGCGCCGTTGATTTTGTTTGGAGGCCTGTGGCTGGCAGTGGCTGCCTGTCGTCTTAGAATCCGGGTTACGCAGCATGGTTCCCAGAGCCAAGGTGGCACCAGTGCCAAGTTGGGCTGGTTTGATGGTGCAAAGTGGCTCCTGCAATCTGCCATCCAGAAGTGCGGTAGCTTACTTTTGTGTGCCAGGGAAACAGGCCGAGGTTTGTGTCTGGGGGCCTATGGCTGGGAGTGACCGGCTGGCTCCTGAAAAGCTACGATAGGCAGGATGGTGACCAGACCCATGGTGGCACCAGTGCCAAGTTGGGCTGGTTTGATAGTACCAAGTGGCTCCTGCAATCTGCCATCAAAAAGTTGGCAGGCGAGTTTTGTTTTCCAGGGAAAAGCGCCGTTGTGTGTGTTTTGGGGCCTGTGGCTGGGAGTGGCCAGCTGGCTCCTTAGAATCCACGATACGCAGGATGGTTCCCAGACCCAAGGTGGCACCAGTGCCAAGTCGGGCTGGTTTGTTAGTACCAAGTGGTTCCTGCAATCTGCCATCCAGAAGCGGGGCAGCTGAATTTTGTTTGCCAGAGAAAAAGGCTGTTGTTTGTGTTTCGGGGCCTGTGGCTGGCAGTGGACGGCTGGCTCCTGAAAATCCATGATACGCAGCATGGTTCCCAGACCCAAGGTGGCACCAGTGCCAAGTAGGGCTGGTTTCATAGTACCCAGTGGCTCTTGCAATCTGCCATCCAGAAGAGGGGCAGTTGAGTTTTGTTTTCCAGAGAAAAGGGCCGTGGTTTGTGTTTGGGGCCTATGGCTGAGAGTGACCGGCTGGCTCCTGAAAAGCTACGATAGGCAGGAAGGTGACCAGACCCATGGTGGCACCAGTGCCAAGTCGGGCTGGTTTGATAATACTAAATAGCTCCTGCAATCTGCCATCCAGACGCGGGGCAGCGGATTTTTGCTTGCTGGAGAAAAGTTCCGTGGGTTTTTTTTGGGGGTATATGGCTGGACGTTGCCGGCTGACTCCTTAAAAACATCGATACGCAGGATGGTTCCCTGACCCAAGGTGGCACCAGTGCCAAGTTGGGCTGGTTTGATGGTACCAACTGGCTCCTGCAATCTGCCATCTAAAAGTTGTCAGGCGAGTTTTGTTTTCCAGGGAAAAGCGCCGTTGATTTTGTTTGGAGGCCTGTGGCTGGCAGTGGCTGCCTGTCGTCTTAGAATCCGGGTTACGCAGCATGGTTCCCAGAGCCAAGGTGGCACCAGTGTCAAGTTGGGCTGGTTTGATAATACCAAGTGGCTCCTGCAATCTGCCATCCAGAAGCGGGGCAGCTTACTTTTGTTTGCCAGGGAAACGGGCCGAGGTATTTGTCTGGGGACCTATGGCTGGGAGTGACCGGCTGGCTCCTGAAAAGCTACGATAGGCAGGATGGTTCCCTGACCCAAGGTGGCACCAGTGCCAAGTCGGGCGGTTTTCGTAGTACAAAGTGCGTCCTAAAATTTGCCATCCAGAAGAGGGGCAGTTGAGTTTTGTTTACCAGAGAAAAGGGCCGTGGTTTGTTTTTGGGGGCATACGGCTGATAGTGTCCGTCTGGCCCCTGAAAATCCACGATAGGCAGGATGGTTCCCAGACCAGAGGTGGCACCAGTGCCAAGTCGGGCTGGTTTGATAGTACTAAATAGCACCTGCAATCTGCCATGCACAAGCGGGGCAGCTTATTTTGTTTGCCAGGGAAACGGGCCGAGGTTTGTGTCTGGGGGCCTATGGCTGGGAGTGACCGCCTGGCTCCTGAAAAGCTACGATAGGCAGGATGGTGACCAGACCCATGGTGGCACCAGTGCCAAGTTGGGCTGGTTTGATAGTACCAAGTGGCTCCTGCAATCTGCCATCAAATGTTGGCAGGCCAGTTTTGTTTTCCAGGGAAAAGCGCCGTTGTTTGTGTTTGGGGGACTGTGGCTGGGAGTGGCCGGCTGGCTCCTTAGAACACACGATACGCAGGATGGTTCCCAGACCCAAGGTGGCACCAGTGCCACGTCGGGCTGGTTTGATGGTGAAAAGTGGCTCCTGCAATCTGCCATCCTGAAGCGGGGTAGCTTACATTTGTGTGCCAGGGAAACGGGCCGAGGTTTATGACTGGGGGCCTAGGGCTAGAAGCGACCGGCTGGCTCCTGAAAAGCAACAATAGGCAGGATGGTTCCCAGACCCAAGGTGGCACCAGTGCCAAGTTGGGCTGGTTTGATGGTACCAAGTGGCTCCTGCAATCTGCCATCTAAAAGTTGTCAGGCGAGTTTTGTTTTCCAGGGAAAAGCGCCGTTGATTTTGTTTGGAGGCCTGTGGCTGGCAGTGGCTGCCTGTCGTCTTAGAATCCGGGTTACGCAGCATGGTTCCCAGAGCCAAGGTAGCACCAGTGTCAAGTTGGGCTGGTTTGATTGTACCAAGTGGCTCCTGCAATCTGCCATCCAGAAGCGGGGCAGCTTACTTTTGTTTGCCAGGGAAACGGGCCGAGTTATTTTTCTGGGGACCTATGGCTGGGAGTGACGGGCTGGCTCCTGAAAAGCTACGATAGGCAGGATGGTGACCAGACCCATGGTGGCACCAGTGCCAAGTTGGGCTGGTTTGATAGTACCAAGTGGCTCCTGCAATCTGCCATCAAAAAGTTGGCAGGTCAGTTTTGTTTTCCAGGGAAAAGCGCCGTTGTTTCTGTTTGGGGGACTGTGGCTGGGAGTGGCCGGCTGGCTCCTTAGAACACAGGATACGCAGGATGGTTCCCAGACCCAAGGTGGCACCAGTGCCAAGTCGGGCTGGTTTGATAGCACCAAGTGGCTCCTGCAATCTGCCATCCAGAAGCGGGGCAGCTTACTTTTGTTTGCCAGGGAAACGGACCGAGGTTTTTTTCTGGGGGCCTATGGCTGGGAGTGACCGGCTGGCTCCTGAAAAGCTACGATAGGCAGGATGGTGACCAGACCCATGGTGGCACCAGTGCCAAGTTGGGCTGGTTTGATAGTACCAAGTGGCTCCTGCAATCTGCCATCAAAAAGTTGGCAGGCGAGTTTTGTTTTCCAGGGAAAAGCGCCGTTGTGTGTATTTTGGGGCCTGTGGCTGGGAGTGGCCAGCTGGCTCCTTAGAATCCACGATACGCAGGATGGTTCCCAGACCCAAGGTGGCACCAGTGCCAAGTCGGGCTGGTTTGTTAGTACCAAGTGGTTCCTGCAATCTGCCATCCAGAAGCGGGGCAGCTGAATTTTGTTTGCCAGAGAAAAAGGCTGTTGTTTGTGTTTCGGGGCCTGTGGCTGGCAGTGGACGGCTGGCTCCTGAAAATCCATGATACGCAGCATGGTTCCCAGACCCAAGGTGGCACCAGTGCCAAGTAGGGCTAGTTTCATAGTACCCAGTGGCTCCTGCAATCTGCCATCCAGAAGAGGGGCAGTTGAGTTTTGTTTTCCAGAGAAAAGGGCCGTGGTTTCTGTTTGGGGCCTATGGCTGAGAGTGACCGGCTGGCCCCTGAAAATCCACGATAGGAAGGATGGTTCCCAGATCCAAGGTGGCAGCAGTGCCATGTTGTGCTGGTGTGATAGTCCCAAGTGGCTCCTGCAATCTGCCATCCAGAAGTGGGGCAGCTGAATTTTGTTTGCCAGAGAAAAAGGCTGTGGTTTTTGTTTGGGGGCCTATGGCTGGGAGTGGCCGGCTGGCTCCTGAAAATCCATGATACGCAGCATTGTTCCCAGACCCAAGGTGGCACCAGTGCCAAGTGGGGCTGGTTTCACAGTGTCAAGTGCCTCCTGCAATCTCCCATCCAGAAGCGGGGCAGCTGAGTTTTGTTTGCCTGTGAAACGGGCCGTTGTTTTTGATTGGGGTCTGTGGCCGAGAATGTTCAGCTGGCTCCTGACAATCCACAATACGCAGGATGGTTCCCAGACCCAAGGTGGCACCAGTGCCAAGTCTTGCTGGTTTGATAGTACCAAGTGGCTCCTGCAATCTGCCATCCAGAAGCGGTGCAGCTGAGTTTTGTTTGCCAGAGGAAAGGGCCGTGGGTTGTGTTTGGGGGCATATGGCTGGGAGTGGCCGGCTGTCTCATTAAAAAGATCGATACGCAGGATGGTTCCCAGACCCAAGGTGGCACCAGTGCCAAGTCGGGCTGTTTTTATAGTACCAAGTGCGTCCTGCAATTTGCCATCCAGAAGAGGGGCAGTTGAGTTTTGTTTGCCAGAGAAAAGCGCCGTTGTTTGTGTTTGGGGGCTTGTGGCTGGGAGTGGCCGACTGGCGCCTTAGAATCTGCGATACGCAGCATGGTTCCCAGACCCAAGGTGGCACCAGTGCCAAGTTGGGCTGGTTTGATAGTACCAAGTGGCTCCTGCAATCTGCCATCCAGAAGCGGGGCAGCTTACTTTTGTTTGCCAGGGAAACGGGCCGAGGTTTGTGTTTGGGGGCCTATGGCTGGGAGTGACCGGCTGGCTCCTGGAAAGCTACAATAGGCAGGATGGTGACCAGACCCATGGTGGCACCAGTGCCAAGTTGGGCTGGTTTGATAGTACCAAGTGGCTCCTGCAATCTGCCATCAAAAAGTTGGCCGGCGAGTTTTGTTTTCCAGGGAAAAGCGCCGTTGTTTGTGTTTGGGGGCCTGTGGCTGGGAGTGGCCGGCTGGCTGCTTAGAATCCACGATACGCAGGATGGTTCCCAGACCCAAGGTGGCACCAGTGCCAAGTCGGGCTGGTTTGATACTACCAAGTGGTTCCTGCAATCTGCCATCCAGAAGCAGGGCAGCTTACTTTTGTTTGCCAGGGAAACGGGCCGTGGGTTTTGTTTGGGGGCATATAGCTGAGAGTGGCCCGCTGGCCCCTGAAAATCCACGCTAGGCAGCATGGTTCCCAGATGCAAGGTGGCACCAGTGCCAAGTCGGGCTGGTTTGATGGTGCAAAGTGGCTCCTGCAATCTGCCATCCAGAAGCGGGGCAGCTGATTTTTGTTTGCCAGAGAAAAATTCCGTGGATTGTTTTTGGGGGCATATTGCTGGGAGTGGCCGGCTGGCTCCTTAAAATGCTCGATACGCATGATGGTTCCCAGGCCCAAGGTGTCACCACTACCAAGTCGGCCTGCGGTTTTAGTATCAAGTTCATCCTGCAATTTGCCATCCAGAAGAGGGGCAGTTGAGTTTTGTTTGCCAGAGAAACGGGCCGAGGTTTCTGTTTGGGGACATATGGCTGAGAGTGGCCGGCTGGCCCCTGAAAATCCACGATACACAACATGGTTCCCAGATCCAAGGTGGCACCAGTGCCAAGTTGGGCTGGTTTGATAGTCCCAAGTGTCTCCTGCAATCTGCCATCCAGAAGCGGGGCAGCTTACTTTTGTTTGCCAGAGAAATAGGCCTAGGTTTTTGTTTGGGGGCCTGTGGCTAGGAGTGGCCTGCTGGCGCCTAAGAATCCACGATACGCAGGATGTTTACCAGACCCATGGTGGCACCAGTGCCAAGTCGGGCTGGTTTGATAGTACCAAGTGGCTCCTGCAAACTCCATCAAAAAGTTGGCAGGCGTGTTTTGTTTTCCAGGGAACAGCGCCGTTGATTTTGTTTGGGGGCCTGTGGCTGGGAGTGGCCGGCTGGCTCCTTAGAATCCACGATACGCAGGATGGTTCCCAGACCCAAGGTGACACCAGTGCCAAGTCGGGCTGGTTTGATTACACCAAGTGGCTCCTGCAATCTGCCATCCATAAGTGAGGCAGCTAAGTTTTGTTTGCCAGAAAAAAGGGCCGTGGTTTTTGTTGGGGGCCTGTGGCTGGGAGTAGCCGGCTGGCTCCTTAAAATCCACGATAGGCAGGATGGTTCCCAGACCCAAGGTGGTACCAGTGCCAAGTCGGGCTGGTTTGATAGTACCAAGTGGCTCCTGCAATCTGCCATCCAGAAGCGGGGCAGCTTACTTTTGTTTGCCAGGGAAACGGGCCGAGCTTTGTGTCTCGGGGCCTATGGCAGGGAGTGACCGGCTGGCTCCTGAAAAGCTACGATAGGCAGGATGGTGACCAGACCCATGGTGGCACCAGTGGCAAGTTGGGCTGGTTTGATAGTACCAAGTGGCTCCTGCAATCTGCCATCAAAATGTTGGCAGGCGAGTTTTGTTTTCCAGGGAAAAGCGCCGTTGTGTGTGTTTTGGGGCCTGTGGCTGGGAGTGGCCAGCTGGCTCCTTAGAATCCACGATACGCAGGATGGTTCCCAGACCCAAGGTGGCACCAGTGCCAAGTCGGGCTGGTTTGTTAGTACCAAGTGGTTCCTGCAATCTGCCATCCAGAAGCGGGGCAGCTGAATTTTGTTTGCCAGAGAAAAAGGCTGTTGTTTGTGTTTCGGGGCCTGTGGCTGGCAGTGGACGGCTGGCTCCTGAAAATCCATGATACGCAGCATGGTTCCCAGACCCAAGGTGGCACCAGTGCCAAGTAGGGCTGGTTTCATAGTACCCAGTGGCTCCTGCAATCTGCCATCCAGAAGAGGGGCAGTTGAGTTTTGTTTTCCAGAGAAAAGGGCCGTGGTTTGTGTTTGGGGCCTATGGCTGAGAGTGACCGGCTGGCCCCTGAAAATCCACGATAGGAAGGATGATTCCCAGATCCAAGGTGGCACCAGTGCCATGTTGTGCTGGTGTGATAGTCCCAAGTGGCTCCTGCAATCTGCCATCCAGAAGCGGGGCAGCTGAATTTTGTTTGCCAGAGAAAAAGGCTGTGGTTTTTGTTTGGGGGCCTATGGCTGGGAGTGGCCGGCTGGCTCCTGAAAATCCATGATACGCAGCATGGTTCCCAGACCCAAGGTGGCACCAGTGCCAAGTGGGGCTGGTTTCACAGTGTCAAGTGCCTCCTGCAATCTCCCATCCAGAAGCGGGGCAGCTGAGTTTTGTTTGCCTGTGAAACGGGCCGTTGTTTTTGATTGGGGTCTGTGGCCGAGAGTGTCCAGCTGTCTCCTGACAATCCACAATACGCAGGATGGTTCCCAGACCCAAGGTGGCACCAGTGCCAAGTCGTGCTGGTTTGATAGTACCAAGTGCGTCCTGCAATTTGCCATCCAGAAGAGGGGCAGTTGAGTTTTGTTTGCCAGAGAAAAGCGCCGTTGTTTGTGTTTGGGGTCTTGTGGCTGGGAGTGGCCGACTGGCGCCTTAGAATCTGCGATACGCAGCATGGTTCCCAGACCCAAGGTGGCACCAGTGCCAAGTCGGGCTGGTTTGATAGTACCAAGTGGCTCCTGCAATCTGCCATCCAGAAGCGGGGCAGCTTACTTTTGTTTGCCAGGGAAACGGGCCGAGGTTTGTGACTGGGGGCCTATGGCTGGGAGTGACCGTCTGGCTCCTGAAAAGCTACAATAGGCAGGATGGTTACCAGACCCATGGTGGCACCAGTGCCAAGTTGGGCTGGTTTGATAGTACCAAGTTGCTCCTGCAATCTGCCATCAAAAAGTTGGCAGGCGAGTTTTGTTTTCCAGGGAAAAGCGCCGTTGTTTGTATTTGGGGGCCTGTGGCTGGGAGTGGCCGGCTGGCTCCTTAGAATCCACGATACGCACGATGGTTCCCAGACCCAAGGTGGCACCAGTGCCAAGTCGGGCTGGTTTGATACTACCAAGTGGTTCCTGCAATCTGCCATCCAGAAGCGGGGCAGCTTACTTTTGTTTGCCAGGGAAACGGGCCGTGGGTTTTGTTTGGGGGCATATAGCTGAGAGTGGCCGGCTGGCCCCTGAAAATCCACGCTAGGCAGCATGGTTCCAGGATGCAAGGTGGCACCAGTGCCAAGTCGGGCTGGTTTGATGGTGCAAAGTGGCTCCTGCAATCTGCCATCCAGAAGCGGGGCAGCTGATTTTTGTTTGCCAGAGAAAAATTCCAGGAATTGTTTTTGGGGGCATATTGCTGGGAGTGGCCGGCTGGCTCCTTAAAATGCTCGATACGCATGATGGTTCCCAGGCCCAAGGTGTCACCACTACCAAGTCGGCCTGCGGTTTTAGTATCAAGTTCATCTTGCAATTTGCCATCCAGAAGAGGGGCAGTTGAGTTTTGTTTGCCAGAGAAACGGGCCGAGGTTTCTGTTTGGGGGCATATGGCTGAGAGTGGCCGGCTGGCCCCTGAAAATCCACGATACACAGCATGGTTCCCAGATCCAAGGTGGCACCAGTGCCAAGTTGGGCTGGTTTGATAGTCCCAAGTGTCTCCTGCAATCTGCCATCCAGAAGCGGGGCAGCTTACTTTTGTTTGCCAGAGAAATAGGCCTAGGTTTTTGTTTGGGGGCCTGTGGCTAGGAGTGGCCGGCTGGCTCCTAAGAATCCACGATACGCAGGATGTTTACCAGACCCATGGTGGCACCAGTGCCAAGTTGGGCTGGTTTGATAGTACCAAGTGGCTCCTGCAAACTCCATCAAAAAGTTGGCAGGCGTGTTTTGTTTTCCAGGGAACAGCGCCGTTGATTTTGTTTGGGGGCCTGTGGCTGGGAGTGGCCGGCTGGCTCCTTAGAATCCACGATACGCAGGATGGTTCCCAGAACCAAGGTGGCACCAGTGCCAAGTCGGGCTGGTTTGATTACACCAAGTGACTCCTGCAATCTGCCATCCAGAAGTGAGGCAGCTAAGTTTTGTTTGCGAGAAAAAAGGGCCGTGGTTTTTGTTGGGGGCCTGTGGCTGGGAGTAGCCGGCTGGCTCCTTAAAATCCACGATAGCCAGGATGGTTCCCAGACCCAAGGTGGCACCAGTGCCAAGTCGGGCTGGTTTGATAGTACTAAGTGGCTCCTGCAATCTGCCATCCAGAAGCGGGGCAGCTGAGTTTTTATTGCCAGAGAAAAAGGCTGTGGTTTTTGTTTGGGGGCCTGTGGCTGGCAGTGGCCGGCTGGCTCCTGAAAATCCACGATACGCAGCATGGTTCCCAGACCCAAGGTGGCACCAGTACAAAGTGGGGCTCGTTTGACAGTGTCAAGTGCCTCCTGCAATCTCCCATCCAGAAGCGGGGCAGCTGAGTTTTTTTTGCCAGGGAAACGCACCTTTGTTTTTGATTGGGGTCTGTGGCCGAGAGTGGTCGGCTGTCTCCTGACAATCCACAATACGCAGGATGGTTCCCAGACCAAAGGTGGCACCAGTGCCAAGTCGGGCTGGTTTGATAGTACCAAGTGTCTCCTGCACTCTGCCATCCAGAAGCGGGGCAGCTGAGTTTTGTTTGCCAGAGAAAAGGGCCGTGGGTTGTGTTTGGGGGCATATGGCTGGGAGTGGCCACCTGGCTCCTTAAAATGCACGATACGCCGCATGGTAACCAGACGCAAGGTGGCACCAGTGCCAAGTCGGGCTGTTTTTGTAGTACCCAGTGGCTCCTGCAATTTGCCATCCAGAAGCGGGGCAGCTAAATTTTGTTTGCTAGAGAAAAGGGCTGTGGTTTGTGTTTGGGGGCCTATGGCCGAGAGTGGTAGGCTGGCCCCTGAAAATCAACGATAGGCAGGATGGTTCCCAGATACAAGGTGGCACCAGTGCCAAGTAAGGCTGGTTGTATGGTTCAAAGTGACTCCTGCAATCTGCCATCCAGAAGCGGGACAGCTGAGTTTTTTGCCAGAGAAAAGGTCCGTGGTTTCTTTTTGGGGCATACGGCTGGGAATTGCCGGCTGGCTCCTTAAAATGCTCGATACGCAGGATGGTTCCCAGAGCCAAGGTGGCACCACTGCCAAGTCGGGCTCTTTTTGTAGTACC
Organism: Melospiza melodia melodia; assembly: GCF_035770615.1. NCBI lineage: Eukaryota > Metazoa > Chordata > Aves > Passeriformes > Passerellidae > Melospiza > Melospiza melodia. The sequence goes on from NC_086197.1 coordinate 30,570,836, forward strand.
AAGTGCGTCCTGCAATTTGCCATCCAGAAGAGGGGCAGTTGAGTTTTGTTTGCCAGAGAAAAGGGCCGAGGTTTGTGTTTGGGAGCATATGGCTGGGAATGACCGGCTGGCCCCTGAAAATCCACGATACGCCGGATGGTTCCCAGATCCAAGATGGTACCATTACCAAGTCGGGCTGCTTTGATAGTCCCAAGTGGCTCCTGCAAACTGCCACACCAGAAGCGGGGCAGCTGAGTTTTGTTTGCCAGGGAAATGGGCCGTTGTTTGTGTTTGGGGGCCTGTGGCTGGGAGTGTTCGGCTGGTTCCTGAATATGTACGATACGCAGGATTGTTCCCAGATCCAAGGTGGCAGCAGTGCCATGTTGTGCTGGTGTGATAGTCCCAAGTGGCTCCTGCAATCTGCCATCCAGAAGTGGGGCAGCTGATTTTTGTTTGCCAGAGAAAAGGTCCGTGGTTTGTGTTTGGGGGCATATGGCTGAGAGTGGCCGGCTGGCCCCTGAAAATCCACGATACACAGGATGGTTCCCAGATCCAAGGTGGCACCTGTGCCAAGTCGGGCTGATTTGATAGTACTAAGTAGCTCCTGCAATCTGCCATCCAGAAGCGGGGCAGCTTACTTTTGTTTGCCAGGGAAACGGGCCGAGGTTTCTGTTTGGGGGCCTATGGCTGGGAGTGACCGGCTGGCTCCTGAAAAGCTACAATAGGCAGGATGGTTCCCAGAGCCAAGGTGGCACCAGTGCCAAGTTGGGCTGGTTTGATAGTACCAAGTGGCTCCTGCAATCTGCCATCCAGAAGCGGGGCAGCTTACTTTTGTTTGCCAGAGAAATAGGCCTAGGTTTTTGTCTGGGGGCCTGTGGCTAGGAGTGGCCGGCTGGCTCCTTAGAATCCACGATACGCAGGATGTTTCTCAGACCCAAGGTGACACCAGTGCCAAGTCGGGCTGGTTTGATAGTACCAAGTGGCTCCTGCAAACTCCATCAAAAAGTTGGCAGGCGTGTTTTGTTTTCCAGGGAACAGCGCCGTTGATTTTGTTTGGGGGCCTGTGGCTGGGAGTGGCCGGCTGGCTCCTTAGAATCCACGATACGCAGGATGGTTCCCAGACCCAAGGTGGCACCAGTGCCAAGTCGGGCTGGTTTGATTACACCAAGTGGCTCCTGCAATCTGCCATCCAGAAGTGAGGCAGCTAAGTTTTGTTTGCCAGAAAAAAGGGCCGTGGTTTTTTTTGGGGGCCTGTGGCTGGGAGTGGCCGGCTGGCTCCTTAGAATCCACCATATGCAGGATGGTTCCCAGACCCAAGGTGGCACCAGTGCCAAGTCGGGCTGGTTTGATAGTCCCAAGTGGCTCCTGCAAACTGCCATCCAGAAGCGGGGCAGCTGAGTTTTGTTTGCCAGGGAAATGGGCCGTTGTTTGTGTTTGGGGGCCTGTGGCTGGGAGTGTTCGGCTGGTTCCTGAATATGTACGATACGCAGGATTTTTCCCAGACCCAAGGTGGCACCAGTGCCAAGTCGGGCTGATTTGATGGTGCAAAGTGGCTCCTGCAATCTGCCATACAGACGCGGGGCAGCGAATTTTTGTTTCCATGAGAAATGATCCGTGGTTTGTTTTTGGGGGTATATGGCTGGGCCTGGCCGGCTGGCTCCTTAAAAAGCTCGATATGCAGGATGGTTCCCTGACACAAGGTGGCACCAGTGCCACGTCGGGCGGTTTTCGTAGTACAAAGTGCGTCCTAAAATTTGCCATCCAGAAGAGGGGCAGTTGAGTTTTGTTTGCCAGAGAAAAGGTCCGTGGTTTGTTTTTGGGGGCATATGGCTGAGAGTGGCTGGCTGGCCCCTGAAAATCCACGATACACAGGATGGTTCCCAGATCCAAGGTGGCACCTGTGCCAAGTCGGGCTGATTTGATAGTACTAAGTAGCTCCTGCAATCTGCCATCCAGAAGCGGGGCAGCTTACTTTTGTTTGCCAGGGAAACGGGCCGAGGTTTGTGTTTGGGGGCCTATGGCTGAGAGTGACCGGCTGGCTCCTGAAAAGCTACAATAGGCAGGATGGTGACCAGACCCATGGTGGCACCAGTGCCAAGTTGGGCTGGTTTGATAGTACCAAGTGGCTCCTGCAATCTTCCATGATCACGTGGAGAAATACTTTCTGGTTTCAGCCTCATGCTCTTTCTTCTCTCCCTCAACTTCTCTATCACCTCTCATCTGGTTCACATGCGCTGTCTTCAAGGTCCACAGGCTACTTTTCACAGAATCTTCTGGCCTGATGAAGTAAGAATGATGAATAGAACAGAGCTGGGATCTATTTTCCAGTTTGGATAAAATGCATTCTGCACACAAATCCAAGGAGAACGGGCTGCCCCGATGCCCAGAAAATCTTTCACTCCTGCTAGTGTTCTACGTCAACCGCAACTTAGTCTGAAAGAAAAGCTTTTTCTCTGAGAGCATCTGAGAGGTTTGCATGAAGCACTGATATCTGACATATGCAATTTTGAATAGGAGAGGAAAAAGAAAATGGCAAGGAGTTTTTAATTTTAGTGGTTTCAATTTTAATTTCCGTGCACTTTTTCAAAACTTGTCAGCTCAAATGCCCATCAACATCTTTTAGTCATCTGTAAGTCAGTATTCATATAAAATGTGCTTCAAATCCAAAGAATTTCAAATTTGCACTCCAAGCTTCTATGCCTAGATTTATGATTTCCTACACATATTAGATGAAAGGAAGGCCTTTTTTACTGTGGGAGTGCTGGAACACTGGAACAGGTTGCCCAGAGAAGTTGTGGGTGTCCCATCCCTGAAAGTATTCAAGGTCACCTTGGACGGGGCTTGGAGCAGCAACAAAGGAGAAGCTTGATGGTAGAGAAACAAAGTTGGACTATAGAAGAAACTCGGATTGAAGTATAGGATCAAGTTTTCTCTCAGCTCTTGGGGTAAATTCAAAGTTGTACAAAATGACATTTATCTGTGCTATTCACTACTGTAACAGAAAGTTTCATGAAAACTGTACAGAAGATAGTAAATTTTAAAAGAGATAAGAATTACAGCATAAAATCCATGGGATAGGTTACAACATGAGACACTCTCTAAGAGAAAATCTCTTTGTTTCAGCACTTCATCGGGGTAAGATTTCATGAAGTGCCAAAGAAGGCGGCAAAATATCATTCGGGACATTATTTACTGGAATTCAGCCTGGCCATTAGTAGGAACTGCCTTTGAACATATCATGTAGATATACCACACACACTTTCCCTTCACTGAAAAATTACTGTTTACAACAAATAAGCAATTGACGATCAAAATTGATTGAAAGCATCTTAAACATGTCAAGTATTTCATTGTAGATGATCTGTGATCCAAATGCTTCTTCCACCTTCGAGAGGGACAGAAGAATTCTTCCATATCATGATGGTTTAAAATTGTATCAACCAATGTTTTCTGCTGAAAAGATATCATCTATTTTTTTCTATTTTTGGAAGAAAATATTCCTAGACATACAACAGGTGAGAACTAAGTAATTTTAAAGAAACAAATGAAATGAAAATATTCTGTAAATAGAATGAAATGAAAAGCTGTGTTTTAAATAGGAGCTAAATATTAAACAGAATTTTTGTACCAGGCATTTGAATTACTGCACCAGCTCTTTTGCCCATCAAGAGAGGCATTTAGCATTTCAGTCTTTTCCAAGGTGTTCATGATCTGCTATGCTGATCTCTGTGTGTGCCTAGGTGTGTGTGGAGGGGGGGGCATATGAAGGGGAGTGTGTATGTTTGCTTTACAATTCTTGTGGCAGATTCATGCCTCAGCTCCACATTTTGTTTTAAAAAGGTCACACCGAGTGGATATGAAGTTTACTATCAACAAGAGATCGATTCCCAAATCATCCATTTGACTCTCCCTTATAAATCATGTGCTTTGTTGCATATTTTATCAAATATACTTTCAAGCCAGATGGAGGAAGGAGGATGTGGGAATCCCTCCACCATCTTGCAACTTTTATGTAAGTAGGTTTTCAAGAAAATCATCATTTCTCTTTTAAATATGTCTGGAACAGGCATGATGGTAGTGTCAACCTGTTGGAGTTTTTGTTGCTGGAAGAAGTTGTACAAAAGGATTGGTTTTTACATTGACCAGTTACTGAATCAAGCGCAGGAATACATTGGAAATTTAGCTGGGGGTTCCTTTTCCCAGCAGACTACTTCTAGAACGAGCTTGTACACTGAAGCTGACTCTTTTGCTCTCTTTTTGTTTCTTTCCTATTTTCTTGGCTTCTTTGCCACTATCTAGACAATTTTGGAACTTTGTTCCCAACTAAAATGGTTTCAATAGTCTGATTGTGATCATACATTTTTACAAGGAATTTTTAAAATCTTTCCTCGAGTCCAGAAAGTCAAGGACTTAGATCTTTTTCTTCCCTTATCAATATTGCCATGAAATTGATAAATAAAGACCAACTCTTTATTTTTGTTTTTAACCCACGTAGATAATTCCCATCCATTAATCCATTTTGTGGACCAATAGCTGCCATTCTGATGGAAGCTGTCACTTCTTAACAATAGGCATTCTGTGACTATGTTGACTGCACTTTGGGTGAAGATCCTAACTGGTCTTAGATATACATAGGGAGAAATTTGCTCAGCCAGTGTCAGTCTTAAGCATGCGTATCAGAAGATCTTTCTAGAGCTGGGAATTTTCCCATGAAAGGGATTCAGTTAGGGAAGAGACACTTGTGCCAGAGTTTTACATTCTTCTTGAACACTGCTTAAGGAACTTAGATGCCATGTCCATTTGGATCTCTGTCTGCACAGAACTTTGTCATGCCAGCGCTTTGAAATGCATCTTGAAGAGAATTCACTAGCACAGAATGAAAGAGAGTGGAAGGGGTTGGTGGGGCTAACCAGGCCCAACCCCCCTGCCTAAACCAGGATACCTAGAGCCTCTTGCCCAGGATTCTATCTGGGTGTACTTTTAATGTCTTCAAAGATCCAGGCTCCACAATCTTTCTGGGCAGTCTGTGCCGTGGTTCAGTCACCCTGACAGTAAAGAAACATTTACTGATGTTCAAAGGCAATCTCCTGTATTTCAGTGTGTGCCCACTGCCTCTTGTCTTTTCCCTCAGCATCACTGAAAAGACACTGATTCCCTCCCCTTTGCACTATTGCTTCCATATGTATGTGTGATGCCATGTAGAGGTATGTCAAAAACCTCCCTGAAGCCCAGGCAGATAATATTCCCTTCATCTACCAGTCAAGTTGATTCATCAGAGGAGTTTAAAGTGATGTTCAGCATGAAATTCCCCTGAAAAATCATGCTAACTACATTATTTGGTCATCTGTCATGTGCCTGGCAAGGATTTCCAGGAAGAGCTGCTTCATCAACTTCCTGGGGATAAAAAAGAGGCTGGCTCGTTTGTACTATGGCGAGTCCTCTTAATTGCCTTTTTTGAAGATGGGTGTCATTTGCTAACATCCACTCTTTAGCTCCTCTTCTCATCTACACCTCGGCAAAAAGCTTTTCCACTATGTCTGGCTAGGAAAAACTGTGCCAGCACAGAAAACATCTCCCATCGTGTTCTAGAAGTTGCACGGATGTCTGCCAAGTGTTTGGCAGGAAGAAAAGAAAAGTTGTCCAAAACAGCTTCCAATCGAATGTTCCTGTGATTGGAAAAGTCAGGAGAGTGCAAAGGTACTGTTTTCTATCAGTTGGCAAGGTGCGCACACAATCCCAGTGTTGTACAGCTTGCTTCTTCACTTTCCCGAAGCTGCCGCTCTCGCCGGCTGCCGGAGCCCAAGAAGCGGCTTCTTCGCGCAAAGACGATTGTGCCGCTCACAGGGCTCTCCTTAGCGCGGCTTCTGCCGAAAGACGCCCGGCAGCGGCTCTTACCTCCGGAGAGCATCCTACCTTCGTCTTTCGCGTCTTTTGTAGTCTACATCTTAGCAAAACGCTTCTCCACTATGTCTGGCTAGGAAAAACTGTGCCAGCACAGAAAACATCTCCCATCGTGTTCTCGAAGTTGCACGGATGTCTGCCAAGTGTTTGGCAGGAAGAAAAGAAAAGTTGTCCAAAACAGCTTCCAATCGAATGTTCCTGTGATTGGAAAAGTCAGGAGAGTGCAAAGGTACTGTTTTCTATCAGTTGGCAAGGTGTGCACACAATCCCAGTGTTGTACAGCTTGCTTCTTCACCTTCCCGAAGCTGCCGCTCTCGCCGGCTCCCGGAACCGAAGAAGCGGCTTCTTCGCGCAAAGACGATTGTGCCGCTCACAGGGCTCTCCTTAGCGCGGCTTCTGCCGAAAGACGCCCGGCAGCGGCTCTTACCTCCGGAGAGCATCCTACCTTCGTCTTTCGCGTCTTATGTAGTCTACACCTCGGCAAAAAGCTTTTCCACTATGTCTGGCTAGGAAAAACTGTGCCAGCACAGAAAACATCTCCCATCGTGTTCTAGAAGTTGCACGGATGTCTGCCAAGTGTTTGGCAGGAAGAAAAGAAAAGTTGTCCAAAACAGCTTCCAATCGAATGTTCCTGTGATTGGAAAAGTCAGGAGAGTGCAAAGGTACTGTTTTCTATCAGTTGGCAAGGTGCGCACACAATCCCAGTGTTGTACAGCTTGCTTCTTCACCTTCCCGAAGCTGCCGCTCTCGCCGGCTGCCGGAGCCCAAGAAGCGGCTTCTTCGCGCAAAGACGATTGTGCCGCTCACAGTGCTCTCCTTAGCGCGGCTTCTGCTGAAAGACGCCCGGCAGCGGCTCTTACCTCCGGAGAGCATCCTACCTTCGTCTTTCGCGTCTTATGTAGTCTACACCTCGGCAAAAAGCTTTTCCACTATGTCTGGCTAGGAAAAACTGTGCCAGCACAGAAAACATCTCCCATCGTGTTCTAGAAGTTGCACGGATGTCTGCCAAGTGTTTGGCAGGAAGAAAAGAAAAGTTGTCCAAAACAGCTTCCAATCGAATGTTCCTGTGATTGGAAAAGTCAGGAGAGTGCAAAGGTACTGTTTTCTATCAGTTGGCAAGGTGCGCACACAATCCCAGTGTTGTACAGCTTGCTTCTTCACCTTCCCGAAGCTGCCGCTCTCGCCGGCTGCCGGAGCCCAAGAAGCGGCTTCTTCGCGCAAAGACGATTGTGCCGCTCACAGTGCTCTCCTTAGCGCGGCTTCTGCCGAAAGACGCCCGGCAGCGGCTCTTACCTCCGGAGAGCATCCTACCTTCGTCTTTCGCGTCTTTTGTAGTCTACATCTTAGCAAAACGCTTTTCCACTATGTCTGGCTAGGAAAAACTGTGCCAGCACAGAAAACATCTCCCATCGTGTTCTAGAAGTTGCACGGATGTCTGCCAAGTGTTTGGCAGGAAGAAAAGAAAAGTTGTCCAAAACAGCTTCCAATCGAATGTTCCTGTGATTGGAAAAGTCAGGAGAGTGCAAAGGTACTGTTTTCTATCAGTTGGCAAGGTGCGCACACAATCCCAGTGTTGTACAGCTTGCTTCTTCACCTTCCCGAAGCTGCCGCTCTCGCCGGCTGCCGGAGCCCAAGAAGTGGCTTCTTCGCGCAAAGACGATTGTGCCGCTCACAGTGCTCTCCTTAGCGCGGCTTCTGCTGAAAGACGCCCGGCAGCGGCTCTTACCTCCGGAGAGCATCCTACCTTCGTCTTTCGCGTCTTATGTAGTCTACACCTCGGCAAAAAGCTTTTCCACTATGTCTGGCTAGGAAAAACTGTGCCAGCACAGAAAACATCTCCCATCGTGTTCTAGAAGTTGCACGGATGTCTGCCAAGTGTTTGGCAGGAAGAAAAGAAAAGTTGTCCAAAACAGCTTCCAATCGAATATTCCTGTGATTGGAAAAGTCAGGAGAGTGCAAAGGTACTGTTTTCTATCAGTTGGCAAGGTGCGCACACAATCCCAGTGTTGTACAGCTTGCTTCTTCACCTTCCCGAAGCTGCCGCTCTCGCCGGCTGCCGGAGCCCAAGAAGCGGCTTCTTCGCGCAAAGACGATTGTGCCGCTCACAGTGCTCCCCTTAGCGCGGCTTCTGCCGAAAGACGCCCGGCAGCGGCTCTTACCTCCTGAGAGTGGCAGCTTCGGGAAGGTGAAGAAGCAAGCTGTACAACACTGGGATTGTGTGCGCACCTTGCCAACTGATAGAAAACAGTACCTTTGCACTCTCCTGACTTTTCCAATCACAGGAACATTCGATTGGAAGCTGTTTTGGACAACTTTTCTTTTCTTCCTGCCAAACACTTGGCAGACATCCGTGCAACTTCTAGAACACGATGGGAGATGTTTTCTGTGCTGGCACAGTTTTTCCTAGCCAGACATAGTGGAAAAGCGTTTTGCTAAGATGTAGACTACAAAAGACGCGAAAGACGAAGGTAGGATGCTCTCCGGAGGTAAGAGCCGCTGCCGGGCGTCTTTCGGCAGAAGCCGCGCTAAGGAGAGCACTGTGAGCGGCACAATCGTCTTTGCGCGAAGAAGCCGCTTCTTGGGCTCCGGCAGCCGGCGAGAGCGGCAGCTTCGGGAAGGTGAAGAAGCAAGCTGTACAACACTGGGATTGTGTGCGCACCTTGCCAACTGATAGAAAACAGTACCTTTGCACTCTCCTGACTTTTCCAATCACAGGAACATTCGATTGGAAGCTGTTTTGGACAACTTTTCTTTTCTTCCTGCCAAACACTTGGCAGACATCCGTGCAACTTCTAGAACACGATGGGAGATGTTTTCTGTGCTGGCACAGTTTTTCCTAGCCAGACATAGTGGAAAAGCGTTTTGCTAAGATGTAGACTACAAAAGACGCGAAAGACGAAGGTAGGATGCTCTCCGGAGGTAAGAGCCGCTGCCGGGCGTCTTTCGGCAGAAGCCGCGCTAAGGAGAGCCCTGTGAGCAGCACAATCGTCTTTGCGCGAAGAAGCCGCTTCTTCGGTTCCGGGAGCCGGCGAGAGCGGCAGCTTCGGGAAGGTGAAGAAGCAAGCTGTACAACACTGGGATTGTGTGCGCACCTTGCCAACTGATAGAAAACAGTACCTTTGCACTCTCCTGACTTTTCCAATCACAGGAACATTCGATTGGAAGCTGTTTTGGACAACTTTTCTTTTCTTCCTGCCAAACACTTGGCAGACATCCGTGCAACTTCTAGAACACGATGGGAGATGTTTTCTGTGCTGGCACAGTTTTTCCTAGCCAGACATAGTGGAAAAGCGTTTTGCTAAGATGTAGACTACAAAAGACGCGAAAGACGAAGGTAGGATGCTCTCCGGAGGTAAGAGCCGCTGCCGGGCGTCTTTCGGCAGAAGCCGCGCTAAGGAGAGCACTGTGAGCGGCACAATCGTCTTTGCGCGAAGAAGCCGCTTCTTCGGTTCCGGGAGCCGGCGAGAGCGGCAGCTTCGGGAAGGTGAAGAAGCAAGCTGTACAACACTGGGATTGTGTGCGCACCTTGCCAACTGATAGAAAACAGTACCTTTGCACTCTCCTGACTTTTCCAATCACAGGAACATTCGATTGGAAGCTGTTTTGGACAACTTTTCTTTTCTTCCTGCCAAACACTTGGCAGACATCCGTGCAACTTCTAGAACATGATGGGAGATGTTTTCTGTGCTGGCACAGTTTTTCCTAGCCAGACATAGTGGAAAAGCGTTTTGCCGAGGTGTAGATGAGAAGAGGAGCTAAAGACGAAGGTAGGATGCTCTCCGGAGGTAAGAGCCGCTGCCGGGCGTCTTTCGGCAGAAGCCGCGCTAAGGAGAGCACTGTGAGCGGCACAATCGTCTTTGCGCGAAGAAGCCGCTTCTTGGGCTCCGGCAGCCGGCGAGAGCGGCAGCTTCGGGAAGGTGAAGAAGCAAGCTGTACAACACTGGGATTGTGTGCGCACCTTGCCAACTGATAGAAAACAGTACCTTTGCACTCTCCTGACTTTTCCAATCACAGGAACATTCGATTGGAAGCTGTTTTGGACAACTTTTCTCTTCTTCCTGCCAAACACTTGGCAGACATCCGTGCAACTTCTAGAACACGATGGGAGATGTTTTCTGTGCTGGCACAGTTTTTCCTAGCCAGACATAGTGGAAAAGCTTTTTGCTGAGGTGTAGATGAGAAGAGGAGCAAAAGAGTGGATGTTAGCAAATGACACCCATCTTCAAAAAAGGCAATTAAGAGGACTCGCCATAGTACAAACGAGCCAGCCTCTTTTTTATCCCCAGGAAGTTGATGAAGCAGCTCTTCCTGGAAATCCTTGCCAGGCACATGACAGATGACCAAATAATGTAGTTAGCATGATTTTTCAGGGGAATTTCATGCTGAACATCACTTTAAACTCCTCTGATGAATCAACTTGACTGGTAGATGAAGGGAATATTATCTGCCTGGGCTTCAGGGAGGTTTTTGACATACCTCTACATGGCATCACACATACATATGGAAGCAATAGTGCAAAGGGGAGGGAATCAGTGTCTTTTCAGTGATGCTGAGGGAAAAGACAAGAGGCAGTGGGCACACACTGAAATACAGGAGATTGCCTTTGAACATCAGTAAATGTTTCTTTACTGTCAGGGTGACTGAACCACGGCACAGACTGCCCAGAAAGATTGTGGAGCCTGGATCTTCGAAGACATTAAAAGTACACCCAGATAGAATCCTGGGCAAGAGGCTCTAGGTATCCTGGTTTAGGCAGGGGGGTTGGGCCTGGTTAGCCCCACCAACCCCTTCCACTCTCTTTCATTCTGTGCTAGTGAATTCTCTTCAAGATGCATTTCAAAGCGCTGGCATGACAAAGTTCTGTGCAGACAGAGATCCAAATGGACATGGCATCTAAGTTCCTTAAGCAGTGTTCAAGAAGAATGTAAAACTCTGGCACAAGTGTCTCTTCCCTAACTGAATCCCTTTCATGGGAAAATTCCCAGCTCTAGAAAGATCTTCTGATACGCATGCTTAAGACTGACACTGGCTGAGCAAATTTCTCCCTATGTATATCTAAGACCAGTTAGGATCTTCACCCAAAGTGCAGTCAACATAGTCACAGAATGCCTATTGTTAAGAAGTGACAGCTTCCATCAGAATGGCAGCTATTGGTCCACAAAATGGATTAATGGATGGGAATTATCTACGTGGGTTAAAAACAAAAATAAAGAGTTGGTCTTTATTTATCAATTTCATGGCAATATTGATAAGGGAAGAAAAAGATCTAAGTCCTTGACTTTCTGGACTCGAGGAAAGATTTTAAAAATTCCTTGTAAAAATGTATGATCACAATCAGACTATTGAAACCATTTTAGTTGGGAACAAAGTTCCAAAATTGTCTAGATAGTGGCAAAGAAGCCAAGAAAATAGGAAAGAAACAAAAAGAGAGCAAAAGAGTCAGCTTCAGTGTACAAGCTCGTTCTAGAAGTAGTCTGCTGGGAAAAGGAACCCCCAGCTAAATTTCCAATGTATTCCTGCGCTTGATTCAGTAACTGGTCAATGTAAAAACCAATCCTTTTGTACAACTTCTTCCAGCAACAAAAACTCCAACAGGTTGACACTACCATCATGCCTGTTCCAGACATATTTAAAAGAGAAATGATGATTTTCTTGAAAACCTACTTACATAAAAGTTGCAAGATGGTGGAGGGATTCCCACATCCTCCTTCCTCCATCTGGCTTGAAAGTATATTTGATAAAATATGCAACAAAGCACATGATTTATAAGGGAGAGTCAAATGGATGATTTGGGAATCGATCTCTTGTTGATAGTAAACTTCATATCCACTCGGTGTGACCTTTTTAAAACAAAATGTGGAGCTGAGGCATGAATCTGCCACAACAATTGTAAAGCAAACATACACACTCCCCTTCATATGCCCCCCCCTCCACACACACCTAGGCACACACAGAGATCAGCATAGCAGATCATGAACACCTTGGAAAAGACTGAAATGCTAAATGCCTCTCTTGATGGGCAAAAGAGCTGGTGCAGTAATTCAAATGCCTGGTACAAAAATTCTGTTTAATATTTAGCTCCTATTTAAAACACAGCTTTTCATTTCATTCTATTTACAGAATATTTTCATTTCATTTGTTTCTTTAAAATTACTTAGTTCTCACCTGTTGTATGTCTAGGAATATTTTCTTCCAAAAATAGAAAAAAATAGATGATATCTTTTCAGCAGAAAACATTGGTTGATACAATTTTAAACCATCATGATATGGAAGAATTCTTCTGTCCCTCTCGAAGGTGGAAGAAGCATTTGGATCACAGATCATCTACAATGAAATACTTGACATGTTTAAGATGCTTTCAATCAATTTTGATCGTCAATTGCTTATTTGTTGTAAACAGTAATTTTTCAGTGAAGGGAAAGTGTGTGTGGTATATCTACATGATATGTTCAAAGGCAGTTCCTACTAATGGCCAGGCTGAATTCCAGTAAATAATGTCCCGAATGATATTTTGCCGCCTTCTTTGGCACTTCATGAAATCTTACCCCGATGAAGTGCTGAAACAAAGAGATTTTCTCTTAGAGAGTGTCTCATGTTGTAACCTATCCCATGGATTTTATGCTGTAATTCTTATCTCTTTTAAAATTTACTATCTTCTGTACAGTTTTCATGAAACTTTCTGTTACAGTAGTGAATAGCACAGATAAATGTCATTTTGTACAACTTTGAATTTACCCCAAGAGCTGAGAGAAAACTTGATCCTATACTTCAATCCGAGTTTCTTCTATAGTCCAACTTTGTTTCTCTACCATCAAGCTTCTCCTTTGTTGCTGCTCCAAGCCCCGTCCAAGGTGACCTTGAATACTTTCAGGGATGGGACACCCACAACTTCTCTGGGCAACCTGTTCCAGTGTTCCAGCACTCCCACAGTAAAAAAGGCCTTCCTTTCATCTAATATGTGTAGGAAATCATAAATCTAGGCATAGAAGCTTGGAGTGCAAATTTGAAATTCTTTGGATTTGAAGCACATTTTATATGAATACTGACTTACAGATGACTAAAAGATGTTGATGGGCATTTGAGCTGACAAGTTTTGAAAAAGTGCACGGAAATTAAAATTGAAACCACTAAAATTAAAAACTCCTTGCCATTTTCTTTTTCCTCTCCTATTCAAAATTGCATATGTCAGATATCAGTGCTTCATGCAAACCTCTCAGATGCTCTCAGAGAAAAAGCTTTTCTTTCAGATTAAGTTGCGGTTGACGTAGAACACTAGCAGGAGTGAAAGATTTTCTGGGCATTGGGGCAGCACGTTCTCCTTGGATTTGTGTGCAGAATGCATTTTATCCAAACTGGAAAATAGATCCCAGCTCTGTTCTATTCATCATTCTTACTTCATCAGGCCAGAAGATTCTGTGAAAAGTAGCCTGTGGACCTTGAAGACAGCGCATGTGAACCAGATGAGAGGTGATAGAGAAGTTGAGGGAGAGAAGAAAGAGCATATGGCTGAAACCAGAAAGTATTTCTCCACGTGATCATGGAAGATTGCAGGAGCCACTTGGTACTATCAAACCAGCCCGACTTGGCACTGGTGCCACTATGGGTCTGGGAGCCATGTTGCATATCGTGCATTTTAAGGAGCCAGCTGGCCACACACAGCCATATGCCCCCAAACACAAACCAAGCCCTTTTCTCTGGCAAACAAAACTCAGCTGCCCTGCTTCTGGATGGCAGATTGCAGGAGCCACTTGGTACTATCAAACCAGCCCAACTTGGCACTGGTGCCACCTTGGCTCTGGGAACCATCCTGCCTATTGTAGCTTTTCAGGAGCCAGCCGGTCACTCTCAGCCATAGGCCCCCAAACACAAACCTCGGCCCGTTTCCCTGGCAAACAAAAGTAAGCTGCCCCGCTTCTGGATGGCAGATTGCAGGAGCTACTTAGTACTATCAAATCAGCCCGACTTGGCACAGGTGCCACCTTGGATCTGGGAACCATCCTGTGTATCGTGGATTTTCAGGGGCCAGCCGGCCACTCTCAGCCATATGCCCCCAAACACAAACCACGGACCTTTTCTCTGGCAAACAAAAATCAGCTGCCCCACTTCTGGATGGCAGATTGCAGGAGTCACTTTGAACCATACAACCAGCCTTACTTGGCACTGGTGCCACCTTGTATCTGGGAACCATCCTGCCTATCGTTGATTTTCAGGGGCCAGCCTACCACTCTCGGCCATAGGCCCCCAAACACAAACCACAGCCCTTTTCTCTAGCAAACAAAATTTAGCTGCCCCGGTTCTGGATGGCAAATTGCAGGAGCCACAGGGTACTACAAAAACAGCCCGACTTGGCACTGGTGCCACCTTGCGTCTGGTTACCATGCGGCGTATCGTGCATTTTAAGGAGCCAGGTGGCCACTCCCAGCCATATGCCCCCAAACACAACCCACGGCCCTTTTCTCTGGCAAACAAAACTCAGCTGCCCCGCTTCTGGATGGCAGAGTGCAGGAGCCACTTGGTACTATCAAACCAGCCCGACTTGGCACTGGTGCCACCTTTGGTCTGGGAACCATCCTGCGTATTGTGGATTGTCAGGAGACAGCCGACCACTCTCGGCCACAGACCCCAATCAAAAACAAAGGTCCGTTTCCCTGGCAAAAAAAACTCAGCTGCCCCGCTTCTGGATGGGAGATTGCAGGAGGCACTTGACACTGTCAAAAGAGCCCCACTTTGTACTGGTGCCACCTTGGGTCTGGGAACCATGCTGCGTATCGTGGATTTTCAGGAGCCAGCCGGCCACTGCCAGCCACAGGCCCCCAAACAAAAACCACAGCCTTTTTCTCTGGCAAACAAAACTCAGCTGCCCCGCTTCTGGATGGCAGATTGCAGGAGCCACTTGGTACTATCAAACCAGCCCGACTTGGCACTGGTGCCACCTTGGGTCTGGGAACCATCCTGCCTATCGTGGATTTTAAGGAGCCAGCCGGCTACTCCCAGCCACAGGCCCCCAACAAAAACCACGGCCCTTTTTTCTCGCAAACAAAACTTAGCTGCCTCACTTCTGGATGGCAGATTGCAGGAGTCACTTGGTGTAATCAAACCAGCCCGACTTGGCACTGGTGCCACCTTGGTCTGGGAACAATCCTGCGTATCGTGGATTCTAAGGAGCCAGCCGGCCACTCCCAGCCACAGGCCCCCAAACAAAATCAACGGCGCTGTTCCCTGGAAAACAAAACACGCCTGCCAACTTTTTGATGGAGTTTGCAGGAGCCACTTGGTACTATCAAACCAGCCCAACTTGGCACTGGTGCCACCATGGGTCTGGTAAACATCCTGCGTATCGTGGATTCTTAGGAGCCAGCCGGCCACTCCTAGCCACAGGCCCCCAAACAAAAACCTAGGCCTATTTCTCTGGCAAACAAAAGTAAGCTGCCCCGCTTCTGGATGGCAGATTGCAGGAGACACTTGGGACTATCAAACCAGCCCAACTTGGCACTGGTGCCACCTTGGATCTGGGAACCATGTTGTGTATCGTGGATTTTCAGGGGCCAGCCGGCCACTCTCAGCCATATGCCCCCAAACAGAAACCTCGGCCCGTTTCTCTGGCAAACAAAACTCAACTGCCCCTCTTCTGGATGGCAAATTGCAAGATGAACTTGATACTAAAACCGCAGGCCGACTTGGTAGTGGTGACACCTTGGGCCTGGGAACCATCATGCGTATCGAGCATTTTAAGGAGCCAGCCGGCCACTCCCAGCAATATGCCCCCAAAAACAATCCACGGAATTTTTCTCTGGCAAACAAAAATCAGCTGCCCCGCTTCTGGATGGCAGATTGCAGGAGCCACTTTGCACCATCAAACCAGCCCGACTTAGCACTGGTGCCACCTTGCATCCTGGAACCATGCTGCCTAGCGTGGATTTTCAGGGGCCAGCCGGCCACTCTCAGCTATATGCCCCCAAACAAAACCCACGGCCCGTTTCCCTGGCAAACAAAAGTAAGCTGCCCCGCTTCTGGATGGCAGATTGCAGGAACCACTTGGTAGTATCAAACCAGCCCGACTTGGCACTGGTGCCACCTTGGGTCTGGGAACCATCCTGCGTATCGTGGATTCTAAGGAGCCAGCCGGCCACTCCCAGCCACAGGCCCCCAAATACAAACAACGGCGCTTTTCCCTGGAAAACAAAACTCGCCTGCCAACTTTTTGATGGCAGATTGCAGGAGCAACTTGGTACTATCAAACCAGCCCAACTTGGCACTGGTGCCACCATGGGTCTGGTAAGCATCCTGCCTATTGTAGCTTTCCAGGAGCCAGCCGGTCACTCCCAGCCATAGGCCCCCAGTCACAAACCTCGGCCCGTTTCCCTGGCAAACAAAAGTAAGCTGCCCCGCTTCTGGATGGCAGATTGCAGGAGCCACTTGGTACTATCAAACCAGCCCGACTTGGCACTGGTGCCACCTTGGGTCTGGGAACCATGCTGCGTATCGCAGATTCTAAGGCGCCAGTCGGCCACTCCCAGCCACAAGCCCCCAAACACAAACAACGGCGCTTTTCTCTGGCAAACAAAACTCAACTGCCCCTCTTCTGGATGGCAAATTGCAGGACGCACTTGGTACTATCAAACCAGCACGACTTGGCACTGGTGCCACCTTGGGTCTGGGAACCATCCTGCGTATTGTGGATTGTCAGGAGACAGCTGGACACTCTCGGCCACAGACCCCAATCAAAAACAACGGCCCGTTTCACAGGCAAACAAAACTCAGCTGCCCCGCTTCTGGATGGGAGATTGCAGGAGGCACTTGACACTGTGAAACCAGCCCCACTTGGCACTGGTGCCACCTTGGGTCTGGGAACCATGCTGCGTATCATGGATTTTCAGGAGCCAGCCGGCCACTCCCAGCCATAGGCCCCCAAACAAAAACCACAGCTTTTTTCTCAGGCAAACAAAATTCAGCTGCCCCGCTTCTGGATGGCAGATTGCAGGAGCCACTTGGGACTATCACACCAGCACAACATGGCACTGGTGCCACCTTGGATCTGGGAATCATCCTTCCTATCGTGGATTTTCAGGCGCCAGCCGGTCACTCTCAGCCATAGGCCCCAAACACAAACCACGGCCCTTTTCTCTGGAAAACAAAACTCAACTGCCCCTCTTCTGGATGGCAGATTGCAGGAGCCACTGGGTACTATGAAACCAGCCCTACTTGGCACTGGTGCCACCTTGGGTCTGGGAACCATGCTGCGTATCATGGATTTTCAGGAGCGAGCCGTCCACTGCCAGCCACAGGCCCCGAAACACAAACAACAGCCTTTTTCTCTGGCAAACAAAATTCAGCTGTCCCGCTTCTGGATGGCAGATTGCAGGAACCACTTGGTACTAACAAACCAGCCCGACTTGGCACTGGTGCCACCTTGGGTCTGGGAACCATCCTGCGTATCGTGGATTCTAAGGAGCCAGCTGGCCACTCCCAGCCACAGGCCCCAAAATACACACAACGGCGCTTTTCCCTGGAAAACAAATCTTGCCTGCCAACTTTTTGATGGCAGATTGCAGGAGCCACTTGGTACTATCAAACCAGCCCAACTTGGCACTGGTGCCACCATGGGTCTGGTCACCATCCTGCCTATCGTAGCTTTTCAGGAGCCAGCCGGTCACTCCCAGCCATAGGCCCCCAGACAAAAACCTCGGTCCGTTTCCCTGGAAAACAAAA
The DNA here is from genome assembly GCF_035770615.1 of Melospiza melodia melodia. Taxonomy (NCBI): domain Eukaryota; kingdom Metazoa; phylum Chordata; class Aves; order Passeriformes; family Passerellidae; genus Melospiza; species Melospiza melodia. The sequence goes on from NC_086197.1 coordinate 30,588,425, forward strand.
GTAAGCTGCCCCGCTTCTGGATGGCAGATTGCAGGAGCCACTTGGTGCTATCAAACCAGCCCGACTTGGCACTGGTGCCACCTTGGGTCTGGGAACCATCCTGCGTATCGTGGATTCTAAGGAGCCAGCTGTCCAGGCCCAGCCACAGGCCCCAAAACACACACAACGGCGCTTTTCCCTGGAAAACAACCTCGCCTGCCAACTTTTTGATGGCAGATTGCAGGAGCCACTTGGTACTATCAAACCAGCCCAACTTGCCACTGGTGCCACCATGGGTCTGGTCACCATCCTGCCTATCGTAGCTTTTCAGGAGCCAGCCTGTCACTCCCTGCCATAGGCCCCGAGACACAAAGCTCGGCCCGTTTCCCTGGCAAACAAAAGTAAGCTGCCCCGCTTCTGGATGGCAGATTGCAGGAGCCACTTGGTACTATCAAACCAGCCCGACTTGGCACTGGTACCACCTTGGGTCTGGGAACCATCCTGCCTATCGTGGATTTTAAGGAGCCAGCCGGCTACTCCCAGCCACAGGCCCCCAACAAAAACCACGGCCCTTTTTTCTGGCAAACAAAACTTAGCTGCCTCACTTATGGATGGCAGATTGCAGGAGCCACTTGGTGTAATCAAACCAGCCCGACTTGGCACTGGTGTCACCTTGGGTCTGGGAACCATCCTGCGTATCGTGGATTCTAAGGAGCCAGCCGGCCACTCCCAGCCACAGGCCCCCAAACAAAATCAACGGCGCTGTTCCCTGGAAAACAAAACACGCCTGCCAACTTTTTGATGGAGTTTGCAGGAGCCACTTGGTACTATCAAACCAGCCCAACTTGGCACTGGTGCCACCATGGGTCTGGTAAACATCCTGCGTATCGTGGATTCTTAGGAGCCAGCAGGCCACTCCTAGCCACAGGCCCCCAAACAAAAACCTAGGCCTATTTCTCTGGCAAACAAAAGTAAGCTGCCCCGCTTCTGGATGGCAGATTGCAGGAGACACTTGGGACCATCAAACCAGCCCAACTTGGCACTGGTGCCACCTTGGATCTGGGAACCATGTTGTGTATCGTGGATTTTCAGGGGCCAGCCGGCCACTCTCAGCCATATGCCCCCAAACAGAAACCTCGGCCCGTTTCTCTGGCAAAGAAAACTCAACTGCCCCTCTTCTGGATGGCAAATTGCAGGATGAACTTGATACTAAAACCGCAGGCCGACTTGGTAGTGGTGACACCTTGGGCCTGGGAACCATCATGCGTATCGAGCATTTTAAGGAGCCAGCCGGCCACTCCCAGCAATATGCCCCCAAAAACAATCCACGGAATTTTTCTCTGGCAAACAAAAATCAGCTGCCCCGCTTCTGGATGGCAGATTGCAGGAGCCACTTTGCACCATCAAACCAGCCCGACTTGGCACTGGTGCCACCTTGCATCTGGGAACCATGCTGCCTAGCGTGGATTTTCAGGGGCCAGCGGGCCACTCTCAGCTATATGCCCCCAAACAAAACCCACGGCCCGTTTCCCTGGCAAACAAAAGTAAGCTGCCCTGCTTCTGGATGGCAGATTGCAGGAACCACTTGGTACTATCAAACCAGCACGACTTGGCACTGGTGCCACCTTGGGTCTGGGAACCATCCTGCGTATCGTGGATTCTAAGGAGCCAGCCGCCCACTCCCAGACACAGGCCCCCAAACACAAACAACGGCGCTTTTCCCTGGAAAACAAAACTCGCCTGCCAACTTTTTGATGGCAGATTGCAGGAGCAACTTGGTACTATCAAACCAGCCCAACTTGGCACTGGTGCCACCATGGGTCTGGTCACCATCCTGCCTATTGTAGCTTTCCAGGAGCCAGCCGGTCACTCCCAGCCATAGGCCCCCAAACACAAACCTCGGCCCGTTTCCCTGGCAAACAAAAGTAAGCTGCCCCGCTTCTGGATGGCAGATTTCAGGAGCCACTTGGTACTATCAAACCAGCCCAACTTGGAACTGGTGCCAGCTTGGGTCTGGGAACCATGCTGCGTATCGCAGATTCTAAGGCGCCAGTCGGCCACTCCCAGCCACAAGCCCCCAAACACAAACAACGGCGCTTTTCTCTGGCAAACAAAACTCAACTGCCCCTCTTCTGGATGGCAAATTGCAGGACGCACTTGGTACTATAAAAACAGCCCGACTTGGCACTGGTGCCACCTTGGGTCTGGGAACCATCCTGCGTATCGATCTTTTTAATGAGACAGCCGGCCACTCCCAGCCATATGCCCCCAAACACAACCCACGGCCCTTTCCTCTGGCAAACAAAACTCAGCTGCACCGCTTCTGGATGGCAGATTGCAGGAGCCACTTGGTACTATCAAACCAGCAAGACTTGGCACTGGTGCCACCTTGGGTCTGGGAACCATCCTGCGTATTGTGGATTGTCAGGAGCCAGCTGAACATTCTCGGCCACAGACCCCAATCAAAAACAACGGCCCGTTTCACAGGCAAACAAAACTCAGCTGCCCCGCTTCTGGATGGGAGATTGCAGGAGGCACTTGACACTGTGAAACCAGCCCCACTTGGCACTGGTGCCACCTTGGGTCTGGGAACCATGCTGCGTATCATGGATTTTCAGGAGCCAGCCGGCCACTCCCAGCCATAGGCCCCCAAACAAAAACCACAGCCTTTTTCTCTGGCAAACAAAATTCAGCTGCCCCACTTCTGGATGGCAGATTGCAGGAGCCACTTGGGACTATCACACCAGCACAACATGGCACTGCTGCCACCTTGGATCTGGGAACCATCCTTCCTATCGTGGATTTTCAGGGGCCAGCCGGTCACTCTCAGCCATAGGCCCCAAACACAAACCACGGCCCTTTTCTCTGGAAAACAAAACTCAACTGCCCCTCTTCTGGATGGCAGATTGCAGGAGCCACTGGGTACTATGAAACTAGCCCTACTTGGCACTGGTGCCACCTTGGGTCTGGGAACCATGCTGCGTATCTTGGATTTTCAGGAGCCAGCCGTCCACTGCCAGCCACAGGCCCCGAAACACAAACAACAGCCTTTTTCTCTGGCAAACAGAATTCAGCTGCCCCGCTTCTGGATGGCAGATTGCAGGAACCACTTGGTACTAACAAACCAGCCCGACTTGGCACTTGTGCCACCTTGGGTCTGGGAACCATCCTGCGTATCGTGGATTCTAAGGAGCCAGCTGGCCACTCCCAGCCACAGGCCCCAAAATACACACAACAGCGCTTTTCCCTGGAAAACAAAACTCGCCTGCCAACTTTTTGATGGCAGATTGCAGGAGCCACTTGGTACTATCAAACCAGCCCAACTTGGCACTGGTGCCACCATGGGTCTGGTCACCATCCTGCCTATCGTAGCTTTTCAGGAGCCAGCCGGTCACTCCCAGCCATAGGCCCCCAGAAAAAAACCTCGGTCCGTTTCCCTGGAAAACAAAAGTAAGCTGCCCCGCTTCTGGATGGCAGATTGCAGGAGCCACTTGGTGCTATCAAACCAGCCCGACTTGGCACTGGTGCCACCTTGGGTCTGGGAACCATCCTGCGTATCCTGTGTTCTAAGGAGCCAGCCGGCCACTCCCAGCCACAGTCCCCCAAACACAAACAACGGCGCTTTTCCCTGGAAAACAAAACTGACCTGCCAACTTTTTGATGGCAGATTGCAGGTGCTATTTAGTACTATCAAACCAGCCCGACTTGGCACTGGTGCCACCTCTGGTCTGGGAACCATCCTGCCTATCGTGGATTTTCAGGGGCCAGACGGCCACTATCAGCCATATGCCCCCAAAAACAAACCACGGGCTTTTCTCTGGTAAACAAAACTCAACTGCCCCTCTTCTGGATGGCAAATTTTAGGACGCACTTTTTACTACGAAAACCGCCCGACTTGGCACTGGTGCCACCTTGGGTCTGGGAACCATCCTGCCTATCGTAGCTTTTCAGGAGCCAGCCGGTCACTCCCAGCCATAGGTCCCCAGACAAATACCTCAGCCCGTTTCCCTGGCAAACAAAAGTAAGCTGCCCCGCTTCTGGATGGCAGATTGCAGGAGCCACTTGGTACTATCAAACCAGCCCAACTTGGAACTGGTGCCACCTTGGCTCTGGGAACCATGCTGCGTAACCCGGATTCTAAGACGACAGGCAGCCACTGCCAGCCACAGGCCTCCAAACAAAATCAACGGCGCTTTTCCCTGGAAAACAAAACTCGCCTGACAACTTTTAGATGGCAGATTGCAGGAGCCAGTTGGTACCATCAAACCAGCCCAACTTGGCACTGGTGCCACCTTGGGTCTGGGAACCATCCTGCCTATTGTTGCTTTTCAGGAGCCAGCCGGTCACTTCTAGCCCTAGGCCCCCAGTCATAAACCTCGGCCCGTTTCCCTGGCACAAAAATGTAAGCTACCCCGCTTCAGGATGGCAGATTGCAGGAGCCACTTTTCACCATCAAACCAGCCCGACGTGGCACTGGTGCCACCTTGGGTCTGGGAACCATCCTGCGTATCGTGTGTTCTAAGGAGCCAGCCGGCCACTCCCACCCACAGTCCCCCAAACACAAACAACGGCGCTTTTCCCTGGAAAACAAAACTGGCCTGCCAACTTTTTGATGGCAGATTGCAGGAGCCACTTGGTACTATCAAACCAGCCCAACTTGGCACTGGTGCCACCATGGGTCTGGTAACCATCCTGCCTATCGTAGCTTTTCAGGAGCCAGCCGGTCACTCCCAGCCATAGGCCCCCAGACACAAACCTCGGCCCGTTTCCCTGGCAAACAAAAGTAAGCTGCCCCGCTTCTGCATGGCAGATTGCAGGTGCTATTTAGTACTATCAAACCAGCCCGACTTGGCACTGGTGCCACCTCTGGTCTGGGAACCATCCTGCCTATCGTGGATTTTCAGGGGCCAGACGGCCACTATCAGCCATATGCCCCCAAAAACAAACCACGGCCCTTTTCTCTGGTAAACAAAACTCAACTGCCCCTCTTCTGGATGGCAAATTTTAGGACGCACTTTGTACTACGAATACCGCCCGACTTGGCACTGGTGCCACCTTGGGTCAGGGAACCATCCTGCCTATCGTAGCTTTTTAAGGAACCAGCAGGCCACGCCCAGCCATATAGCCCCAAAAACAAACCACGGACCATTTCTCTTGGAAACAAAAATCCGCTGCCCCGCGTCAGGATGGCAGATTGCAGGAGCCACGTTGCACCATCAAACCACCCCGACTTGGCACTGGTGCCATCTTGGATCTGGGAACCATCCTGCCTATCGTAGCTTTTCAGGAGCCAGCCGGTTACTCCCAACCATAGGCCCCCAGACAGAAAGCTCTGCCCGTTTCCCTGGCAAACAAAAGTAAGCTACCCCGCTTCTGGATGGCAGATTGCAGGAGCCACTTGGTACTATCAAACCAGCCCAACTTGGCACTGGTGCCACCATGGGTCTGGTCACCATCCTGCCTATCGTAGCTTTTCAGGAGCCAGCCGGTCACTCCCAGCCATAGGCCCCCAGACAAATACCTCGGCCCGTTTCCCTGGCAAACAAATGTAAGCTGCCCCGCTTCTGGATGGCAGATTGCAGGAGCCACATGGTACTATCAAACCAGGCCAACATGGCACTGGTGCCACCTTGGCTCTGGGAACCATCCTGCCTATCGTGGATTTTCAGGCGCCAGCCGGCCACTCTCAGCCATATGCCCCAAAACACAAACCACGGCTCTTTTCTCTGGTAAACAAAACTCAACTGCCCTCTTCTGGATGGCAAATTGCAGGACGCACTTGGTACTACGAAAACAGCCCGACTTGGCAGTGATGCCACCTTGGGTCAGGGAACCATCCTGCGTATCGATGTTTTTAAGGAGTCAGCCGGCAACGTCCAGCCATATACCCCCAAAAAAAACCCACGGAACTTTTCTCCAGCAAGCAAAAATCCGCTGCCCCGCGTCTGGATGGCAGATTGCAGGAGCTATTTAGTATTATCAAACCAGCCCGACTTGGCACTGGTGCCACCATGGGTCTGGTCACCATCCTGCCTATCGTAGCTTTTCAGGAGCCAGCCGGTCACTCTCAGCCATAGGCCCCAAACACAAACCACGGCCCTTTTCTCTGGAAAACAAAACTCAACTGCCCCTCTTCTGGATGGCAGATTGCAGGAGCCACTGGGTACTATGAAACCAGCCCTACTTGGCACTGGTGCCACCTTGGGTCTGGGAACCATGCTGCGTATCATGGATTTTCATGAGCCAGCCGTCCACTGCCAGCCACAGGCCCCGAAACACAAACAACAGCCTTTTTCTCTGGCAAACAAAATTCAGCTGCCCCGCTTCTGGATGGCAGATTGCAGGAACAACTTGGTACTAACAAACCAGCCCGACTTGGCACTGGTGCCACCTTGGGTCTGGGAACCATCCTGCGTATCGTGGATTCTAAGGAGCCAGCTGGCCACTCCCAGCCACAGGCCCCAAAACACACACAATGGCGCTTTTCCCTGGAAAACAAAACTCGCCTGCCAACTTTTTGATGGCAGATTGCAGGAGCCACTTGGTACTATCAAACCAGCCCAACTTGGCACTGGTGCCACCATGGGTCTGGTCACCATCCTGCCTATCGTAGCTTTTCAGGAGCCAGCCGGTCACTCCCAGCCATAGGCCCCCAGACACAAACCTCGGCCTGTTTCCCTGGCACACAAAAGTAAGCTACCGCACTTCTGGATGGCAGATTGCAGGAGCCACTTTGCACCATCAAACCAGCCCAACTTGGCACTGGTGCCACCTTGGCTCTGGGAACCATGCTGCGTAACCCGGATTCTAAGACGACAGGCAGCCACTGCCAGCCACAGGCCTCCAAACAAAATCAACGGCGCTTTTCCCTGGAAAACAAAACTCGCCTGACAACTTTTAGATGGCAGATTGCAGGAGCCAGTTGGTACCATCAAACCAGCCCAACTTGGCACTGGTGCCACCTTGGGTCTGGGAACCATCCTGCCTATTGTTGCTTTTCAGGAGCCAGCCGGTCACTCCTAGCCCTAGGCCCCCAGTCATAAACCTCGGCCCGTTTCCCTGGCACACAAAAGTAAGCTACCCCGCTTCAGGATGGCAGATTGCAGGAGCCACTTTTCACCATCAAACCAGCCCGACGTGGCACTGGTGCCACCTTGGGTCTGGGAACCATCCTGCGTATCGTGTGTTCTAAGGAGCCAGCCGGCCACTCCCACCAACAGTCCCCCAAACACAAACAACGGCGCTTTTCCCTGGAAAACAAAACTCGCCTGACAACTTTTTGATGGCAGATTGCAGGAGCCACTTGGTACTATCAAACCAGCCCAACTTGGCACTGGTGCCACCATGGGTCTGGTAACCATCCTGCCTATCGTAGCTTTTCAGGAGCCAGGCGGTCACTCCCAGCCATAGGCCCCCAGACACAAACCTCGGCCCGTTTCCCTGGCAAACAAAAGTAAGCTGCCCCGCTTCTGCATGGCAGATTGCAGGTGCTATTTAGTACTATCAAACCAGCCCGACTTGGCACTGGTGCCACCTCTGGTCTGGGAACCATCCTGCCTATCGTGGATTTTCAGGGGCCAGACGGCCACTATCAGCCATATGCCCCCAAAAACAAACCACGGCCCTTTTCTCTGGTAAACAAAACTCAACTGCCCCTCTTCTGGATGGCAAATTTTAGGACGCACTTTGTACTACGAAAAACGCCCGACTTGGCACTGCTGCCACCTTGGGTCAGGGAACCATCCTGCCTATCGTAGCTTTTTAAGGAGCCAGCAGGCCACGCCCAGCCATATAGCCCCAAAAACAAACCACGGACCATTTCTCTTGGAAACAAAATCCGCTGCCCCGCGTCAGGATGGCAGATTGCAGGAGCCACGTTGCACCATCAAACCACCCCGACTTGGCACTGGTGCCATCTTGGATCTGGGAACCATCCTGCCTATCGTAGCTTTTCAGGAGCCAGCCGGTTACTCCCAACCATAGGCCCCCAGACAGAAAGCTCTGCCCGTTTCCCTGGCAAACAAAAGTAAGCTACCCCGCTTCTGGATGGCAGATTGCAGGAGCCACTTGGTACTATCAAACCAGCCCAACTTGACACTGGTGCCACTTTGGGTCTGGGAACCATGCTGCGTAACGTAGATTCTAAGGCGCCAGGCGGCCACTCCCAGCCACAGGCCCCCAAATACAAACAACGGCGCTTTTCCCTGGAAAACAGAACTCGCCTGCCAGCTTTTTGATGGCAGATTGCAGGAGCCACTTGGCACTATCAAATCATCCCAACTAGGCACTGGTGCCACTATGGGTCTGGGGACCATCCTGCCAATTGTACCATTTCAGGAGCCAGCCGGTCACTCCCAGCCATAGGCCCCCATCACAAACCTCGGACCGTTTCCCTGGCAAACAAAATTAAGCTGCCCCGATTCTGGATGGCAGATTGCAGGAGCCACTTGGTAGTGTCAAAACAGCCCGACTTGGCACTGGTGCCACCTTGGGTCTGGGAACCATCCTGCGTATCGTGGATTCTAAGCAGCCACCCGGCCACTCCGTGCCACAGGCGCCCAAACACAAACAACGGCGCTTTTCCCTGGAAAACAAAACTCGCCTGCCAACATTTTGATGGCAGATTGCAGGAGCCACTTGGTACTATCAAACCAGCCCAACTTGGCACTAGTGCCACCATGGGTCTGGTCACCATCCTGCCTATCGTAGCTTTTCAGGAGCCAGCCGGTCACTCCCAGCCATAAACCCTTAGACACAAACCTCGGCCCGTTTCCCTGGAAAACAAAAGTAAGCACCCCCGATTCTGGATGGCAGATTGCAGGAGCCACTTGGTAGTATCAAATTAGCCCAACTTGGCACTGGTGCCATCATGGGTCTGGTAAACATCCTGCCTATCTTAGTTTTTCAGGAGCCGGCCTGTCACTCCCTGCCATAGGCCCCCAGAGAAATACCTCGGCCCGTTTCCCTGGCAAACAAAAGTAAGCTGCCCCTCTTCTGGATGGCAGATTGCAGGAACCACTTGCTACTATCAAACCAGCCCAACTTGGCACTGGTGCCACCTTGGCTCTGGGAACCATGCTGCGTAACGTAGATTCTAAGAGGACAGGCGGACACTCCCAGCCACAGGCCTCTAAACAAAAACAACGGCGCGTTACCCTGGAAAACAAAACTCGCCTGCCAACTTTTTGATGGCAGATTGCAGGAGCCACTTGGTACTATCAAACCAGCCCAACTTGGCGCTGGTGCCACCATGGGTCTGGTCACCATCCTGCCTATCGTAGCTTTTCAGGAGCCAGCCGGTCACTCCCAGCCATAGGCCCCCAGACAAATACCTCGGCCCGTTTCCCTGGCAAACAAAAGTAAGCTGCCCCGCTTCTGGATGGCAGATTGCAGGAGCCACATGGTACTATCAAACCAGGCCAACATGGCACTGGTGCCACCTTGGCTCTGGGAACCATCCTGCCTATCGTGGATTTTCAGGCGCCAGCCGGCCACTCTCAGCCATATGCCCCAAAACACAAACCACGGCCCTTTTCTCTGGTAAACAAAACTCAACTGCCCCTCTTCTGGATGGCAAATTGCAGGAGCCACTTGGTACTACGAAAACAGCCCGACTTGGCAGTGATGCCACCTTGGGTCAGGGAACCATCCTGCGTATCGATGTTTTTAAGGAGTCAGCCGGCAACGTCCAGCCATATACCCCCAAAAAAAACCCACGGAACTTTTCTCCAGCAAGCAAAAATCCGCTGCCCCGCGTCTGGATGGCAGATTGCAGGAGCTATTTAGTATTATCAAACCAGCCCGACTTGGCACTGGTGCCACCATGGGTCTGGTCACCATCCTGCCTATCGTAGCTTTTCAGGAGCCAGCCGGTCACTCTCAGCCATAGGCCCCAAACACAAACCACGGCCCTTTTCTCTGGAAAACAAAATTCAACTGCCCCTCTTCTGGATGGCAGATTGCAGGAGCCACTGGGTACTATGAAACCAGCCCGACTTGGCACTGGTGCCACCTTGGGTCTGGGAACCATGCTGCGTATCATGGATTTTCAGGAGCCAGCCATCCACTGCCAGCCACAGGCCCCGAAACACAAACAACAGCCTTTTTCTCTGGCAAACAAAATTCAGCTGCCCCGCTTCTGGATGGCAGATTGCAGGAACCACTTGGTACTAACAAACCAGCCCGACTTGGCACTGGTGCCACCTTGGGTCTGGGAACCATCCTGCGTATCGTGGATTCTAAGGAGCCAGCTGGCCACTCCCACCCACAGGCCCCAAAACACACACAACGGCGCTTTTCCCTGGAAAACAAAACTCGCCTGCCAACATTTTGATGGCAGATTGCAGGAGCCACTTGGTACTATCAAACCAGCCCAACTTGGCACTGGTGCCACCATGGGTCTGGTCACCATCCTGCCTATCGTAGCTTTTCAGGAGCCAGCCGGTCACTCCCAGCCATAGGCCCCCAGACACAAAGCTCGGCCCGTTTCCCTGGCAAACAAAAGTAAGCTGCCCCGCTTCTGGATGGCAGATTGCAGGATCCACTTGTTATTATCAAACCAGCCCGACTTGGTACTGGTGCCACCTCTTGTCTGGGAACCATCCTGGGTATCGTGGATCCTAAGGAGCCAGCCGGCCACTCCCAGCCACAGGCCCCCAAACAAAAACAACGGCGATTTTCCCTGGAAAACAAAACTCGCCTGACAACTTTTTGATGGCAGATTGCAGGAACCACTTGGTACTATCAAACCAGCCCAACTTGGCACTGGTGCCACCTTGGGTCTGGGAACCATGCTGCGTATTGTGGATTCTAAGGAGCCAGCCGGCCACTCCAGCCACAGGCCCGCAGACACAAACAACGGCGCTTTTCCCTGGAAAACAAAACTCGCCTGCCAACATTTTGATGGCAGATTGCAGGAGCCACTTGGTACTATGAAATCAGCCGAACATGGCACTGGTGCCACCATGGGTCTGGTCACCATCCTGCCTATCGTAGCTTTTCAGGAGCCAGCCGGTCACTCCCAGCCATAGGCCCCCAGACACAAAGCTCGGCCCGTTTCCCTGGCAAACAAAAGTAAGCTGCCCCGCTTCTGGATGGTAGATTGCAGGAACCATTTGCTACAATCAAACCAGCCCAACTTGGCACTGGTGCCACCTCAGGTCTGGGAACCATCCTGCGTATTTTGGATTCTAAGGAGCCAGCCGGCCACTCCCAGCCACAGGCCCCCAAACAAAAACAACGGCGCTTTTCCCTGGAAAACAAAACTCGCCTGCCAACTTTTTGATGGCAGATTGCAGGAGCCACTTGGTACTATCAAACCAGCCCAACTTGGCACTGGTGCCACCATGGGTCTGGTCACCATCCTGCCTATCGTAGTTTTTCAGGAGCCAGCCGGTCACTCCCTGCCATAGGCCCCCAGACAAAACCTCGGCCCGTTTCCCTGGCAAACAAAAGTAAGCTGCCCCGCTTCTGGATGGCAGATTGCAGGACGCACTTGGTAGTATCAAACCAGCCCAACTTGGCACTGGTGCCACCTTGGCTCTGGGAACCATGCTGCGTATCGTGGATTCTAATTAGCCATCCGGCCACTCCCAGCCACAGGCCCCCAAACAAAAACAACGGCGCTTTTCCCTGGATAACAAACTCGCCTGCCAACTTTTTGATGGCAGATTGCAGGAGCCACTTGGTACTATCAAACCAGCCCAACTTGGCACTGGTGCCACCATGGGTCTGGTCACCATCCTGCCTATCGTAGCCTTTCAGGAGCCAGCCGCTCACTCCCAGCCATAGGCCCCCAGACACAAACCTCGGCCCGTTTCCCTGGCAAACAAAAGTAAGCTGCCCCGCTTCTGGATGGCAGATTGCAGGAACCACTTGGTACTATCAAACCAGCCCAACTTGGGACTGGTGCCACCTTGGGTCTGGGAACCATCCTGCGTATCGTGGATTCTAAGGAGCCAGCCGGCCACTCCCAGCCACAGGCCCCCAAACACAAACAACGACGCTTTTCCCTGGAAAACAAAACTCGCCTGCCAACTTTTTGATGGCAGATTGCAGGAACCACTTGGTACTATCAAACCAGCCCGACTTGGCACTGGTGCCACCTTGGGTCTGGGAACCATGCTGCGTATCGTGGATTCTAAGGAGCCAGCCGGTCACTCCAGCCACAGGCCCGCAGACACAAACAACGGCGCTTTTCCCTGGAAAACAAAACTCGCCTGCCGACTTTTGATGGCAGATTGCAGGAGCCACTTGGTACTATGAAATCAGCCGAACATGGCACTGGTGCCAGCATGGGTCTGGTCACCATCCTGCCTATCGTAGCTTTTCAGGAGCCAGCCG